>NC_054375.1:13980547-14318047 GCF_017654675.1 Xenopus laevis | reverse complement strand
CCCCTTTTCCTTGAGGTGGGCGATCCAATCTTTTTGCCTAAAGGGAAACTGGCTGTCAGGGCAAGGACCGCTCCAAGGATTTGATGTAGTCCTTGTCTCAATGGGATCTTCAAAGTTGCTGATTGACATCTGGCCAATTTTTGACCAGAAGTCGGTTAGGTGGAGTCGATGAAGGGGCCCAATCATGGGCTGATAAGTTGCCATCTTAGTAGCTTTTGTCGACGTATGTGTGGCCAATTTAGTCATGTGTTTTTCCAAACCAATTGATTTTTGCCTGATTTGGCCAACCGAGGCTGATTGGACTATGTGGAAGCAAAGGCGTATCCCATAATGCCTAACAATGGTACAATGGTATACCAATGGGGTCCTGGCTTCCAGCGCACGTGCTCCCTGTTGGCGTTCCATGCCAGACAGCTGGGGCACTAGATGTTAGGTGGCCAACTCCATTGCCCTGCTCTGCAGCCAGGTTTTGGGCAAGGGGCTAGAATCTGTTGGGAGCACTTGATATAGTTTGAAAGGGGACCTGCAGGACTGGCAATCTGTGGGTTCTGGCAAATGCCAGAGGGGCTACTCTTAAGTTACCGTATAGTGGGCTGTTTGGGCTAGGGATGCACCAAATCCAGGATTCGGTTCTGGATTCAGCCTTTTTCAGCAGGATTCGGCCAAATCCTTCTGCCCGACCAAACCGAATCCAAATCTTAATTTGCATACGCAAATTAGGGTCGGGGAGGGAAATCACGCGACGACAAGGAAGTAAAAAAAATCAGGGGTTCGGCCGAATCCAAAATAGTGGATTCGGTGGATCCCTAGTTTGGGCCTCTGTGTACTTGGAATGGCAGGGCCTATTTTGACTTCCAGTCCAGGCCTGGGGACCTGTGTTGGGGGGGGTGTTTTCAAAAGGGATAAATGGGCCCCAAGCAACAGGGCTTGTCTAGATCAACTCGACAGCTGAATGGGGCCAAATTTATGGCTTCTTTGACCAATACCAGACTAACGATCAACCAGATATCTGTTGGGCACAGGCTTAACAAGATCAGGTCTCCATAAGTCCGTGTTATGACCTAATCATCGACCCGAGGGCTAAATGGTTAAATCCTCCTATTTTGCCCCATTGGGAAAAGATACGCTTATGCGGTGACCTCACCTAGTGGGAAGTCTCATCTTGACTTCAGCCCCCACCACTGTCTCGTATCTTGGAACAATCTCTCGCACGTTCCCTCAGTGGGGAACATAAATCTACCAGCACTTAAACTGCAACTTGTCCTAATTTGTTATCCCTTTCCTGGCCCCCCATACTAGCCAAGTGTTCTGGGAACTGGGGGCCCGTATGTAACTTTCCAGATAGCCTCTGCCTGTGTCTGTTTCAGAAGCCGCACGGCTCGCTGGGAGCTGTCTCTGGGCTAAGTGCTAGTCATTAGCGGTCTCACAGGGCTTATTCTACAGCTGTGACTTTCTTCCGCCTCCCGCGCTCCTGCCTCTTACTCAGCCGGGAAACATGTGCCGAGAATGGGAACTTGTCCCAGACGTGTCAAGTCTCTGGGGATTAACACCCTGCTGCTGCGGGATATGTGCCTGGCAGCTGCTCCCTGACTGGGCACGCGGTGGGGTCCTCATTAGAGCAATTTTTAAACCCCACTGTGCCAAATAAATAAATAATAATTGCCCTCTTTTCCTTCCAAAAGGAATTACCCTGTTGAAAAGTATTCCTTGAGAAGCAATTACTCCCCTGCCTGCACAAAGATGGCTGCCCTTTGGCATCAGCCCACTTTTTAAAGATTCCTCCTTGTTTATGTGGAGTGTGCAACTCATTTTTTTCTATGACCTAAATGGAGTTGGTCCCGAAAGTACTTCCATCGCTTATCATTTAGCCTGTACATTGGTAAAATGACATGTACTTCATTACTTTTGTATTTCTATTGGCCATACTCAACCTGTGTCCATCCCAGCTGTTTCTGAACTTCAGCTAACTACTTTGCATCCTTAAATTACAGAGGGGATCTTTCACAGTGGCACAGATCCTATCTGATCCCCATTGTTTTTATGGCAGCTGAGATTCTAGCTATCTGTATAACAGAACATTCTGTCTCAGTGACTGCACAGATCCTATCTGATCCCCATTGTAAGCAGCAGTCCTGCCCTGCTTTATGGCTGAGATTCTAGCTATCTCTATAACAGAGCATTCTGTCCCAGTGGCTGCACAGACCCTATCCGATCCCCATTAGAAACAGCAATCCTGTGCTGATTTATGGCAGCTAAGATTCTAGCTATCTGTATAACAGAGCATTCTGTTTCAGTGGCTGCACAGATCCTATCTGATCCCCATTGTAAGCAGCAGTCCTGCCCTGCTTTATGGCAGCTGAGATTCTAGCTATCTGTATAACAGAGCATTCTGTTCCAGTGGCTGCACAGATCCTATCTGATCCCCATTGTAAGCAGCAGTCCTGTCCTGCTTTATGGCAGCTGAGATTCTAGCTATCTGTTTAACAGAACATTCTGTCCCAGTGGCTGCACAGATCCTATCTGATCCCCAATGTAAGCAGCAGTCCTGCCCTGCTTTATGGCAGCTGAGATTCTAGCTATCGTATAACAGAGCATTCTGTCCCAGTGGCTGCACAGATCCTATCTGATCCCCATTGAAGCAGCAGTCCTGTCCTGCTTTATTGCAGCTGAGATTCTAGCTATCTGTATAACAGAGCATTCTGTCCCAGTGGCTGCACAGATCCTATCTGATCCCCATTGTAAGCAGCAGTCCTGCCCTGCTTTATGGCAGCTGAGATTCTAGCTATCTGTATAACAGAGCATTCTGTCCCAGTGGCTGCACAGATCCTATCTGATCCCCATTGGAAGCAGCAGTCCTGCCCTGCTTTATGGCTGAGATTCTAGCTATCTGTATAACAGAGCATTCTGTTCCAGTGGCTGCACAGATCCTATCTGATCCCCATTGTAAGCAGCAGTCCTGTCCTGCTTTATGGCAGCTGAGATTCTAGCTATCTGTTTAACAGAACATTCTGTCCCAGTGGCTGCACAGATCCTATCTGATCCCCATTGTAAGCAGCAGTCCTGCCTTGCTTTATGGCAGCTGAGATTCTAGCTATCTGTATAACAGAGCATTCTGTCCCAGTGGCTGCACAGATCCTATCTGATCCCCATTGTAAGCAGCAGTCCTGTCCTGCTTTATGGCAGCTGAGATTCTAGCTATCTGTATAACAGAGCATTCTGTCCCAGTGGCTGCACAGATCCTATCTGATCCCCATTGGAAGCAGCAGTCCTGCCCTGCTTTATGGCAGCTGAGATTCTAGCTATCTGTATAACAGAGCATTCTGTCCCAGTGGCTGCACAGATCCTATCTGATCCCCATTGTAAGCAGCAGTCCTGTCCTGCTTTATGGCAGCTGAGATTCTAGCTATCTGTATAACAGAGCATTCTGTCCCAGTGGCTGCACAGATCCTATCTGATCCCCATTGGAAGCAGCAGTCCTGCCCTGCTTTATGGCTGAGATTCTATCTAGCTGTATAACAGAACATTCTGTCCCAGTGGCTGCACAGATCCTATCCATTGGAAGCAACAGTCCTGACCTGCTTTATGGTCCCAACAGAAAATGCTTCCCTGTAAGTGGGTCTTTTATAGAAATATGGCCTTGCAAGTGACACATGTATATCTATGGCCAGTTTTCAGTTTCTTGGAGAATAAATACATTTCTGGCACAGGAAAGCACTGATCATACAAATAGGTGTAAATGCCAATTAACCCACAGAGCACATTCCAGTGGAAGTCCTGTCCATTCCGCTTACAAGAGAAATGGGATCCAAGGGAATTAGTCGCACACTTTATGAATAAACAAACTGATACATTAGGAGACCTCGCATGGATTATACATAGACATTATCTTCTTTTAGGGATTAAAAAGTGGACACAGTGAGTGGTACCAAAATAACATTGCCATTGTATTCAGGCTTTCACTGCTAATCCCAGAATTCCAGGAACTAAGGCTTTTATCCAGGTTTTTTTGGTGTCTGTGGTGTCGCATTTCGAGTGGTTGTGTTACCTGTTTATGTACAAACAACCCTAATCCTGGTTACAACTGTTACTGTTTCAGGAAGGTCTGTCTAATTGGGGTCACTGGAAACCTACAGTCTTGGAATCCCAATTTCTCTGAATTGTACTTAGAACAGGGAATACCTATGCTGCCATAGTTTTATGGGATCTCTCTGTACAGACTATGAGCAAACTTAGGGGCTGTTCCTGCTGAATTGTGCTTAGTACAGGGAATACCTATGCTGCCATAGTTTTATGGGATCTCTCTGTACAGACTATGAGCAAACTTAGGGACTGTTCCTGCTGAATTGTGCTTAGTACAGGGAATACCTATACTGCCATAGTTTTATAGTATCTCTCTGTACAGACTATGAGCAAACTTAAGGGACTGTTCCTGCTGAATTGCTCTTAGTACAGGGGAATACCTATGTTGCCATAGTTTTATGGGATCTCTCTGTACAGGCTATGAGCAAACTTTAGGACTGTTCCTGCTGAATTGTGCTTAGTACAGGGGAATACCTCTGTTGCCATAGTTTTATGGGATCTCTCTGTACAGACTATGAGCAAACTTAGGGACTGTTCCTGCTGAATTGTGCTTAGTACAGGGGAATACCTCTGTTGCCATAGTTTTATGGGATCTCTCTGTACAGACTATGAGCAAATTTAGGGGTTGTTCCGGCTGAATTGTGCTTAGTACAGGGAATACCTATGCTGCCATAGTTTTATGGGATCTCTCTGTACAGACTATGAGCAAACTTAGGGACTGTTCCTGCTGAATTGTACTTAGTACAGGGAATACCTATGCTGCCATAGTTTTATGGGATCTCTCTGTACAGGCTATGAGCACACTTAGGGGGCTGTTCCTGCTGAATTGTGCTTAGTACAGAGGAATACCTATGCTGCCATAGTTTTATGGGATCTCACTGTACAGACTATGAGCAAACTTAGGGGCTGTTCCTGCTGAATTGTGCTTAGTACAGGGGGAATACCTATGCTGCCATAGTTTTATGGGATCTCTCTGTACAGATTGTGAACAGTAGTTTAAATCTGCCATGTACGGACACCTTTAAGGGGGCTATTCTGCTTGTGTTTAATATTTTCACTGGTCAAATCTGAAGGGAAATAAAAGCTTACAGGGGTATCGTCTTCCACAATTGCAGACGCTTTATTGAAGAAATGGTATGTGCAGGAATACATAGGCATGTTTGCTGCTATGCTTAAATTCTATCCCTGTTATTAACACCCCGGGATTCCTAGTGGCACCTCTGCGCATATTAAGACGTCTCCTTGATTCCCCTAAACTCTGACATGTTGTTCTCTGCACCCGCAACTACACGGCTGTGTGTCCTGCTCCATCTCATCAAAGGAAGGTTCCTCTCTGCAGGCTCCAGAGTGTGGCTCCTCTTCCCCACTTGGGCCCAGCATATGCAAAGCACTGGCGAGTCCTGGAACGGCTTGAAAGGGCCTGTTATCTGCACGGTTTTCCTTGGCTACGTTTTATGTTCTTTGGTTTTTCACCAAACCTCATAAAGTGATAAAACTTTCAGAAGGAGAGCAGACTGCCAGGCAGGTCAGCAAACGCTCTCTCCGGCTTGTTTCCTATTCTCCTTGTCCCCTTGTTTTTGCACTTTTCTTCTTTTAGGGACCTATGGCTATTGCTGAACTGTAGCTTCCCCAGATAATAACAATATAAATTTAGGTGAGAAAATATTCAGCCAACCTGCTTTAGTTCAATGATTATGTAGAAGAGTACCCCAAACCATCACCCTAACTTACCTTCATGCTGGCCCCCCTTTGCTCATAACAAGGTTACAGAAATATAAAAACATTGGGTTAACACTCACCCTGCTATAGTTCCAGGGGTACCCAGGGCACAAATAAGCACTCACCCAAATCTCCCCCTAACTGACCTTCAGGCTGGGCCCACTTAGCCCATAACAAGGTTACAGATATATAGAAACATTGGGGTAACAGTCACCCTGCTATAGTTCCAGGGGTACCCAGGGCACAAATAAGCACTCACCCCAAATCTCCCCCTAACTGACCTTCAGGCTGGGCCCCCTTAGCTCATAACAAGGTTACAGATATATAGAAACATTGGGGTAACAGTCACCCTGCTATAGTCCCAGGGGTACCCAGGGCACAAATAAGCACTCACCCCAAATCTCCCCCTATCTGGCCTTCAGGCTGGGCCCCTTAGCTCATAACAAGGTTATATAAAAACATTGGGTTAACAGTCACCCTGCTATAGTTCCAGGGGTACCCAGGGCACAAATAAGCACCCACCCCAAATCTCCCCCTAACTAACCTTCAGACTGGGCCCCCTTAGTTCATAACAAGGTTACAGATGTATTGGGGTAGGGAACATAAAGTGAATATAAAGTGGGCATTTAACCCCCAAGACATAGACTACATGTTTCGACTGCGGGACTGATCAGTTTGGATTGGGTTGGTTAATTTGCAGTGCAAGAAACTGCACATTCAGCATCAAAGCCCATTAGATGGGCAGCAGCTTGTGCTGAGTCCATGTTACCTGCAAAATAACACACTGGGCACTATTTGCTTTATGCGATTGTCTTGCACCAGGGCCCGGGTAGCCGTTACTGGACAGGCTTTTGTCCATCTGAATGGGCCTGGATCTTTCTGAATGTCTGCCGGATGGGGCCCATCAGCAAACCCTTTGTCTATTTGTCTGTCTGTGTATTTAGAATCCATTCCCCTGACACAAACAGGATCCCAGGCCAGCAGTGTGCCTTGTGTCACCTGATCAGGAGAGATGCCATTATTATCTCACAGTGCCCTCCAAATCATAACACTCAATAGATGAAGTGGCTTGCTGAGCATTAAGGACAGTGTACTGTATGTATTAATTCATCCACAAAAGTGCTCTTAAACCTATACTTTGTCTTTTTGCATAGAGCGGAGTAGTTCTGCTTGTACACAAGCTGTTTGCAGGAAGGGGATCTCCTCTTTAGGGATCCGTTCCACTGACTGAGTGTTCTGTTATACAGATAGCTAGAATCTCAGCTGCCATAAAGCAGGACAGGACTGCTGCTTACAATGGGGATCAGATAGGATCTGTGCAGTCACTAGGACGGAATGTTCTGTTATACAGATAGCTAGAATCTCCGCCATAAAGCAGGGCAGGACTGTTGCTTACAATGGGGATCAGATAGGATCTGTGCAGCCACTGGGACAGAATGTTCTGTTATACAGATAGCTAGAATCTCAGCTGCCATAAAGCAGGACAGGACTGCTGCTTACAATGGGGATCAGATAGGATCTGTGCAGCCACTGGGACAGAATGTCTGTTATACAGATAGCTAGAGACCATGACAATAAGTTGACCTCAGAAAACAGCATTTTTGTACAGTTCACATTCTTGTGAACTCAAGTTGAGTTTATGCTTGTCCCTAGAATGCTTTGTTACAAAGGTAGCTAGAATCCTGGCCATAAAGCAGGTCAAGAACTACTGAAGGAGCCATCCATACAACTTTAAGGAAAATCCCTCCTCTATCAAACATATCAGTGGCTAAAAATGATTTCAGTAAATCACTTTACCCGCCCCATAAATTGCTTACCTTGTCTAAATATTAGGCATGGTTGTCTGGCACCAATGCATGAGTTATAATGGGATAGTAGGGTCCCTTAAAAGGATATGAATAGTTGGCTTATTGTATTGATGAATGTTGGGAGTAGAGTTCTGTAGCCTTTCTTTTGACCAGAGTGAATCAAAGGCACCAGGCCAGACTCACGGTGGCAGGGATATGGATTAATGGGCCTCCCAGGTTATCAAGGCAATAAAGCCTTCTCTATTCACAGTGCTGATTCACTGGCACATACTCAGACATCACACAAATCACAAAGGGTTCAGCTTGTCACAGGCCAGACAATGGGTGTCTGCCATGGCCATATAGTTTATGGTTGAAGATGGTGGAGTTCATATTCCCTGACCACTTTTTTTTCTCCTATCTTCTCCCCTTGGCCATTTCTATTTTCTAAAATGATTTGTGCTCCTTCTCATTGTTCCATCGTTGGAACCCAATTTTGTGCCATGAGAAATATTCTTATTGCAGTCTGCCGTCGTACACCATGTTTGTTTTATATAAAGTCTCATTGGACTTTATGAATAGACCCTGGGGCAGAGATATACGTGAATGTACAGTGGTGCATTTGATTGTGATTGTACGGGAATTGGGCTGTACGCTCCATATTTTTCTTTTTCTGCAGAATCGGGCACAGTCTGGCCTCTCCTTTTTTTCTAGAACAGACTGTGAATTCTCGTTAAAAGCTATTTCTATCCTGGACTTCTAGTTAGGCAACGTTTTATGGCCTCTCTCTTTTGATAATTAAAGGGTATCCTGCCCTCAATGTTTTGGTCAGGGATAAAAGCAGTCAGGATCTGGTCTCTGTCCCACTGGGTAACCACACAGTCGTGCCCGCTATATTTGACTTCCTCTTGCCACCGTTGAAGAGAGTTGAATTTTTTTCCATCATTTAACCCTCTTCTCAGGCAAGTGCTGTTCCCTCTGCCTCTCTGATACTGCAACTGTCCTTTCTGTGATGGGTATCTTGTTTGTTCCCCTAATGTTCTCCAAGAGAAAGCTCTGTAGATGTGGAGGACATACAAGATATCATGATGCTGAGGGAATGGGGTTTTAAGTGGTAGAGCTTGAGAACAATATGGAACACTTAAGATGCACACCATCATTGTTTGTCTACGTGGTCATTCTTACCCAGGTTGGCAGCCTGTGGGCCCAAAACAATGCCCTCCCTGATCCGTACCCAATTGAGGTTTCTTAAGCATTGATCCCATCCAAGCTGTTGAAGACCATGGATGGAGCTGAGGTTGAATATTTGAATCAAAGCCATTTGGCCCAGCACTCAGATGGCAAATAGGATAACATCTGCTTGTTGAGAAATTTAAATACTTTGTTTCAAACAATACAACAAGGAACTGTGTTTATATCCTAGACACAAGTCCTTGTCTGCTTGTGCCACCCCTCATTACTCCGACCCTTTCTTCTTTCAGACAAATCAAAGATCAGAATAAGAAAGTGGCGACATTAAAGCACAAGGAACAGGTGGAGAAGAAGAAGAACGCGCAGCTCTTGGACGAAGCCAGGAGGAGAGAAGACAATCTGACGGACAGCTCTCAGCAGCTTCAGGTAAGATCTCCTGAATGGGTGGCACTGGGGAGCTGCAGCAGGATCTGGCTCAGATCTAGGGGCCTGTGTAAACCACACTGTAAATGTTTTTGGGGTCACTATCCTGTAATGTAGGCATGTAACTATAGGGAGTTATGGGGTTACAAATCTGTCACGTTACTGTAGCAGAACCCTTCTGTAGTAATGTTTTAGGGCAGGTGCTACACATTTGTTGATGCATGTAAGACTAAACCGTAACTAAAACTGTTTCTTAACCTGATCCTTGTCCTACTGGCTTCTTCTTCCCTCAGGTACCACCTTTTCCCTTTCACATCCCAAGTCTTTCTAGTTTAGCACTAAGTTATTCTTCTCCTTCTCAGACACGTACTGTATGTCTCTGTCCTGCATCTTACTTCGAGTCTCCTTCCTGCATCATACACTTAGCTACATATCCTTTGTCAGCCAACGGTTTTACATTTTTCCTCTCAACCTGGAGCTCCTACTTCACCCTATGGTTTCTTCTCCTTTCACTTCCTCTCACTGTGATCACTCCATTTGTTCAGTTAATCTTTCCTTTTCTTCAGTCTAACCCACAACTTCTCCTTCAGTCCAACCCACAACTTCTCCTTCAGTCCATGGCTCCTCCATTTTGTCCCCCATCTTTTTCTTCATCCATCAAAGAGGTTCTCTCTTTTTCCATCAGTCTGCAACTCTTTTCCTCCCTAAGACATGTCTCTTTCTTTTCCCTCCTTTGTACAAAGTTCAGCCATAGTCTGTCTCTCTTACCCACTGGATGGCTCTCCTCTACTTCCCCAGCCATAGTCTTTCTTCTCCCTTTTTTCATTTAAAAGAACAGTAACATCAAAAAAAATGTTAAAAAATTTGTTAGTACACATCAAAAAATAAACACCAAGACAAATTAAACTTTAAAATTACAAAGCCTTTAGTAAGAAATAACTTACTGAAACTCCACTTCCGCTCCTCTTCAGAAAAGGCGACAGGGCAACAATCCATCCTGCGGCACTCTATTTCTCCTCCCTGGCTATCTCCGATATTCTACTGACAGCGTGTGAAGCGAGGTGAAGCTGTGGATCAAGACCCTGCGGGATCGACACATGAAGACCTTGCTGCTGTACTAGTGCAAGAAGCACCCACGGGAGACCGACTAGTGCACGGGCACCTGCAAAACTGTAGGTAGATTTCAGGCAGCCAAAGACACGGGACAGGGAGCAGTACCCCCGCTGGCCGTATCCCTCCCTGTGGAACCCAAGTCAGGCTCTGGCATGGAAGCGCTCAGACTGGCATTGGCTGAAGGTGCAGGTAGTTTCCTGGGAGCAAGTGGTTCTTCCTCCAGTGCATCTCCCTCCACAGGCAGCTGAGCGCTGAGGTGTCACCTGGCTGACTAAGAAGAGCAGACAAGGCAGAGCGACTTCAGGGAAAAACTCAGTCCGCTTCTGGTTGAGAGAAGCAGTCCTGGGAACAACTGCCCGTGCATCCGGGAGGGCATAGGGACAGAGATCCGGAATCAGGACTGCTTCTCTCAAACGGAACCGGACTGAGTTTTTCCTGAAGTGGCTCTGCCCACGTGATTCCCTTGTCTGCTCTTCTCAACCGGATGACACCCACTAGTGCTGCTCCCTGTCCCGCGTCTTTGGCTGCCTGCAATCTACCTACAGTGTTCTCCCGTGGGTGCTTCTTGCACTTGTACAGCAGTAAGGTCTTCATCTGTCGGTCCCGCAGGGTCTTGATCTGCAGCTTCACACGCTGTCAGTAGAATATCGGAGATAGCCAGGGAAGAGAAATAGAGTGCCGCAGGATGGGTCGTCGCCCTGTTGCCTTTTCTGAAGAGGAGCGGAAGTGGAGTTTCAGTAAGTTATTTCTTAATAAAGGCTTTGTAATTTTAAAGTTTAATTTGTCTTGTTTATTTTTTGATGTTTACTAACGAAGTCTCCTCCTTTCGTTCACAGCTTATGGCTCCACCTTATCCTCATTGCCGCTTTTGGCTGGTCCTTTTCTTCTTTCAGTTTGCAGCTTCTCCAATTGGCCAACATCTTCTCCATCCATCAAACAAGTGCTGCTTTCTCCCACCCGTCTTCAAATTCTTCTCTTCTTACCTAAGATACATTCCCTTCTTTCCTCTCCTTTAGACAAAGTTCAGCCATGGTTTGTCTCTTCTCCAACTTACCCCTGGGAGATCTCTGTCCCACTTAGCTATTTAGCTATAATTATTATCAGTTCTACTTCTTCTTTCCTCGTTCCAGCCCATGTATCCTCCTTTTTCTTCTACAGTCCATGGTTCCACCTTTTCCTCTCTCAGTTCTCCCACATCATCTATTTTCTCCTTATCTTCTTACCCTTTCTTCTCACATATTCAGCCATGTAAGCAGGGTCAACCTGGCCAGCCAGAGTACCAGTGGATATGCTGGTGGGAGATTTAGCACTGGTTACGTCTAATTGTTGGGAGAATGGGCTCTTAGTTTCAGGTTTTGGTTGGCCCTGGGAGGCCCAGTCTGACACTATTTGTATGAAATTGAGAAATATATTTGGGAGGATGATCCGGCATGGTTAGCAATATTTTTACTGTTCTTTGGTCAATTTAGAATTTGTTTGTCTATATAAACATTGTAAATATATTTCTGTGTGTGTATTTATGTATGAGTTTATACACACTCACTGCGTTTGGTGTGCAGCCACATGTTATATTTATGTTCCGGATGCTGTATCCAAAGGTTTTGAGGTCAGTTCACAGAAAACCCAGTTTTAGCTCCTTTGGTCTCGGTGGTTTTGGCCGGAGCGAATGGCACATTATTATACGACCTTCAGAAAACAAGATCAGCATCTTCCCGTAATGTTCATCTGTACACACCCCATTGCTTTTGAATTCCGTGACGGATGTGAAGAACGTGGTGTTGGGCAAGAAAAAGGGGCTGGCGTGCCATCGAACTGGCACAGAAAAGATGAGAAAAGATACTTTTGCTGTATATTTCTTAAAGGGACACTCCTTTAATAAATGTAATGTTTGTGCTTCTGTATAATATCAGGAGGAGTGGTTTGGGGAAATGATTTTCTAAACTTCGAAAAAGAATCTCAGCCAAATCATTTGCTCCTCCTGTCCTGCTTTATGGCAGCTGAGATTCTAGCTATCTGTATAACAGAGCATTCTGTCCCATTGGCTGCACAGATCCTATCTGATCCCCATTGGAAGCAGCAGTCCTGTCCTGCTTTATGGCAGCTGAGATTCTAGTGCATGATTGTGAACACTTAACAGGATTAATCGAAGACCCACATAAATGATACAACTCCACAATCCAAGCCTCTCCCTGTACCAGGGCTGATAACTGGGAATAGGGGGAGGATGAGTATGATAAGGATTTTATGTACTGTATATTACATAAAATGAAGTTTTGGATGAGACAAATTGATTGCAAATTGTTGTGTCTTGAAAAAGGGTTGCTTGAGCTCAGAAAATGGAACCCCTCTGAAGTTATTTTTTGATGGTTACAGCAAGAGTGTATATGTTCTAAAACCCTTCTCTTGTTTATTTAGACATTTTTATGTTTCTCACTTCCACAGACACTTTGATGTACCCAATACATGTTTTCAAGTGGCACCGTTTGGGCACATCAAAGTGTCTATGGGCGTGAATAACATAAAAACATCTCGGTGAAGTATCTGCAGAAGGTTTCCCTGATGGCTTTTCTTTTAGCAGAAACACTACCTGAGCCTTTGTATAGAATCAATGTTGTCCATATTCTGAGTAGAAGGTGCAGCCAACTCTTGCTTCTTTGTGTTTGTTGGTTTCCTTGTGTCCAGCCTGATGATCATTGAGGAACCTCGATGAACTGCGACTGGTGTAGACCACAAATATGGAGCTTTGAAGGAGCTTTGTTCTATGCTCTTTAGAAAAGAGTTCCAGCTCTTCAGAGTCTCATATAAAGAAGATCCCAGAAGCATTTTTCTCTTTTGTGTCTGGTAAATAAAAGTGACTGAGGGACCATTCAGAAGGACCAAAGCAACGAGACAGATTAGGGCCCCTGAAAATGTCTCCAATTAGACTTTGGGTGGTGGGAGGGTTTCATTCACTCTATTAGAGGTTACGATTTAGGTGCTTGGCCTCTGTGTCTTGGGCTGTTGTGTTTGCATATTTGGATTCAGGTCCCTGAGGTTTAGTGGTTTGGAGTCATGCCACGAAGCACATGGATCAACCTTGCTGGCCGCCATCTTGTTCACATATCTTGGCTCTCTGCCATGGTGTCCGGCACAGACCCTGTGGTTTGGATGCTTTCCAGCTCACCCAGCCTGTTTACTTTGGACAAACAAGGTGTTACTGGATGTCTCTTGTTTGAGCCAGGACCTTACTGAGCTGCCCAGGAAGTCACCACGTTCACCTGGATGAAGTCTAGTCTGTGCCAGGCTCAACTGTGATGCTGCTTGGTGCCAAGGAATGTTGCCCTGCTTGGCCAGCGACTTGGTATTTTATTGAAGCTAATTTTGCAGTGTGGGAAATAAAAGGAGCCATAATTACAAAGCTGGTAATATTATATAAAAGATTTGAAAGTGAAGGGTTATACTTTGATTCCTAGAATGTGGACCTCTTGGGGGCCCAATGCAGGGGATGGGCTTGGGGCTCAACTCTTGCTTATTTGCGGTCTTTTACTTGCCTGGAGCTATAGCAGGTTGAGTGCTTGTGACCATGTTTCTATATATCTGATACCTTGGGGGCCCTATCGAATGCAGCACCAGAAAAATGGGCTTGCATCCAAAAAGTATGCTTATTCTTCTCTGCCTATACAGTATGAACTGAAATATATATTGCAGTTGCCATATCATTTCCCAGTACAGTGGGTTTGTGCCCAGAACATGGCTAAATATTAGAATGGGAGCCAGTCTAATGCTGGTGTCTCTGCCCTCCCCTGCTAGGCCGAAGGAAGCAGCTCATAGCTAGACAGGATTAGACAACGCTGACCACCATGGGATTCTGTGCCTCTAGCTGTTTAGCACGGGGTCTCGGCTTGTAAGATTACGATCAGGGCTCTTGCACTGGATCATGTCAGGGAGATTAATGGCTGTGTTGACAGACTCTTCTCCTATGAGAGATCTGGGCAGGAATAAGAGCCTCCTTTGCCTCTTTGAAATAATAGGAGCCGTTGAGTGGGGAGAGAACATTTGGAGGGGAGGCCAAGGGAATTTAGAAATGTAGCCCCTGCCAGTAGGCTCTTCAAGGTATCTATGAAGGAATGTAGAGTGAAACCACCCCTAGGCCTGACTGTGTAACAAATTATAACCCCAACCCCCTTCCGGAAAGAAAGAGTTAAAAAGCTGCGCTTGTATTGACAAGGGATCATTATCTCCGTTTAAGGGATTTTAATCTGCGGCCTCTCGGGTTTCTGCGTATTAGGCAAATACTCAGACTGGGTGGGCAGCAGTTCTAGTTTCCAATATGGGAGCACGTATCCCCGCATTTTCTTCCTCGCCATGGCTTTAACATAAGTTCTACGTAAAGCACCGCGTGCAAGAACAATTGAATCCCACGCCATTAGTCGTATCCCCCCTCGGTACAGCCCACTTTTATTCTTACAAGGTGGCTCCGACTGCGGAGAGAGACTTCCTGAAGACCCGGGCTAATTTCATCTCTATCATCTCTAGGTGAACTTCAAACAGGGCTGCTTCCTGAGCAGGAGAGCCATGCAGCCGCTAGAAATGGCCTTTAAAGTCCTAACACAAGCCATTTCCGTCTAATAATAACCCAAATACATGTGAATGTGAAACCCAATCCCGACTCTTCTCCTACAAGGCATTTCCAGCCTCTCTCCATAGAAACTGACTTCAGAGCGGCATCTGGCTTTAATTTCTCTCCTCTCTTCCAGAGGGAGTCTGGGGGTCCAGCTCACGGAGGCTTGAGAAACAAAGTAATTCCAATAAAGTGCAAAGTGTAGGGGCCTGGCCAAGAATCTCGGCAGCCAGTGACTCAAAGGTCTATTCCAAAGAAGCTCAAGGACCATTATGTATCTCGACCGCCTCATTCAGTCTCTTACTTACTCTTTGTGCCAATGAAGAAAGTTATTTAATCAAGTCAGTATCTGGGGCAACAATTCCATGTCCATCTTCAATGACAATTGGATGCACAAAGAAGTTACCATACAATCTTTAAACCGCACAAGACAGGTGCCGCATTTAGTAAAACTTGGCAGCCCCAGTACTGGGTGCAACTAAATGCAGGTTTCTGCCTGATTAGATGACCTGTGTTCTGGGACAAATCAGGTTTATCTGATCATTGGCTGTCCAAGAAAACACTGGCACACAAAGGCAAGTAACAGCAGGGTTATACCCTTGCGTGTTTATTCTGCAAACGTGCAACGTTTCGGGGTCAGACCCCTTTGTCAAGCTTGACAAAGGGGTCTGACCCCGAAACGTTGCACGTTTGCAGAATAAACACGCAAGGGTATAACCCTGCTGTTACTTGCCTTTGTGTGCCAGTGTTTTCTTGGACAGTTTGCTGAGGGGGGTACCGATCCCTCCAACACCGTGCACCAGGCACTGAACTGCTGAAGGCCAGGGTGTGCGAGCGGGCTACATCACATTATCTGATCATTGGCCCAGGTGATGTGTTGGCATCGGATACCCACCGGTCTGGCAGGTTTGGGTCACTAAGTGGGGTTGCTGGTGCAAGCTCCGATGGGTTGTGGATCCAGGGGTTGGTATTGCCCGACTTGTCACCTTGAGCTAGAGTCCTGCGCGGGTCCATTTTTTGGGACCCGTACCCGCAACCTGCAACCCGCATTCTTACCCGCTTGGACCCGCTAACCTACCCGCAAGTACCTTATCCGCAACCCGGACCCGCGACCCGCTGACCATCAAGAATCAGGAAGTGCTGTCATTGGAAACTGGAAGTGACATCATCGGAAGTAGACGTGACCAGAAAAAAGGAGTGAATATCGATATTGAGAAGACCCATGGCCCGAACCGCTGACATGCGGGGAAACCCGCACCTGCAACTTCTAAACGCAACCCGCAGGGTACTGCAGGTTTTTGCGGGTAACCCGCGGGTACCCGACCCGCTGCGGGACTCTACCTTGAGCCCCCTGTGCGTTTACTTAACTGAAATCTTCCTCCGTGCCCTCCCTGTGGTGGTGTCGGTCATAGGCCCCTCTTGTGACTTCACCAAGGGTTAACTGAAAAGGGTTGGGATTGAGCCTCCTAGGGATAGGTTCGGTTTTGTGACCCACAATCACATGAGCTGCAACTTTGTTTGGAGGGACTTAGTTGGCAGCTTTTATCAGCTGGTGCATGGCAAGCATAAAGGGGGCCATACAGGGAGCAATTAAAGTCACTACTCTGACTCAAGAGCTCATTGGTCTTTGTATGGGAACTTCCTGACCACCTTCCTAACTGATACCTGTCAGAATAGAAGATCCCATTGGTCGAGGGCTTAATTGGCATGTTGATGTGGTTCTCTTCCCCACAAGTACAATCCCGTTATTGGCTCAACAATGGGATCATTCCAATTTGGCCTCAGTGCTTTGGTGTCCAAATTGGGCAGCGATCTCATCAAACAAGATGTTTTTTTTTATTGTATTGCCAGCTTTAATGGCAAAAAGGGCAGTTCAGGGCCACCCTTCTTTTAACGGGTGGGCAACAAAATTTTCCCAGTTGCCCATGTTCATTTCTTAATTAATCATCTGGACCTATGGGTGTACCTACGGGGTTAGCAGATTGCCATAGCAATGAAAGGAGCATTATAGGGTATTTTGTTGCCCTCCATAGCTTCAGTGTTAAAATGTTCTTTTTGGTAGGGAAGAAACCCTATCCCCTATGAATCATGTATCCTATCCTTCACGTATATTTTTTTCATGTCCCCCTAAATATAATGTAACCTATCCCCCTATGTATAAAGTGTCCTATCTCCCTATGTATATATGTTTAGAAATGGCACACTGATATAAAATAGGGGTTCCAAGCTCAAACCACGGGCTGTTTATTGCCAGAACGTCAGAGAGTTTAACGTCTCCTTTCTGCAAGATTTGATATTTCATTAGCAGAGAGCAAAAAACATTCCATAAATTCCCTTCCGTCAACAACTGTCTGTTATCATGGGATTGTCCCTGTGGGTATGTGAAACCCAAGGTCCTGCTGGGTAAATAGAACACCCAAATTATACTATCGCTTTCAGCCCTTCCCCAAGAAATCCCTTGGCCGAACCATTCCTTTGTTACAACCTGAACAGATTCTGTTGATACCCAGCCGGTGCTAAAACCCTGTTTTATTACAGGGCTCCAAGTAAATAGTGTTTATTATACAAGGTGTTTCTGCTCATACACAGATTGTCTCTCTGTATATTGCACTGCTGGTCCTGTCTCTTACAGCAGTGTAGCAGATGTCCACTTTGCATGTCTCTTCACAGGTTCTGTTATAATCAGATGGTTTCTGCTACATTGTTTCAGATGTCAGAACCAGCAGTGCAGAGCATAGGTAGGGACAGGCAGATGCTTTTGTAGCTGTAAGACAGGCTTGCCAAACTGTGGTTCACTGACCGAGCCTGGACTACAGATCCCCTTCCAGACAGCGAAGATAGCTGCCAGGTCTCTAGTTTTCTGTTCCAGCTGTATTAGTTTTTGGAATAGGGGAGAATTGCACAGGCTCGGTTGTGTATATATCAAGAGAAATGGCTGGAAATTGCTACATTGCATCAGCTGTATCATGTTTGACCGCAACAAAATGAGTTTAATTGCAGCTGCTATCAGAACGAATTTTTAATGGACATTTGGGCCTGTATTTTCTCTTTTTCTTGGGGCTATTGGCTTCTGTTTATTGTCTTATCAGGATGTGGCCGACAAGATAAATAGACAGAAGTGTTTGTATGTCCCTTACTAACAGCTGCAGACTAACCAGACTCTGCTTTGGAATCCAACTCTTGGAGGATCTCTGGGAGCTTCTAATTAATCTCTCTCCTACTAATTCCTCTCCTGCCTCTGCACCTGCTCTGTGCACTAACGCTTTCTCCTTCTGCCTCCGGCTGCCTCTTCTCACGATTCCACTGGGACCACTCACAGGCCTACGGGCTGGAAAGAAGTCATAGGCTTATGAGACCCTAAGAACCCCCAATCTGCAACTCCTCTGGGTCAAAGGGATGCACTATGTGTTACTTGATCTAATGGGGGAAGCCATTCAGACTGAGGTTCCAGAGATGCCCTCAATAAGGTTTTATGGATGCTTCTACAGAGAGATATCTGGGGGACATTGTTAGAAACCACCATACGCATTAAAAATAAACTTCTAGGTTGGGTCCTTGAAGTATCCACAGTCATTAGTAGAACACATCACACCATGGTGATAGGAGATGACTGAGCAACCTCTGGTGGCACCATTAATATTGGCTTAATCCCTTGGCATGTGCTAGCCACTCTTCTTCTAGAGAACGTCTTCTGCTGCTTTCCTTCTGCTAACCTTCTCCTGCTGCCCATTTTCTGCTCTGTCTTCCTTCTGATATTAAAGAAGACTCACTGGAACTTACAGAATGTCACCTCTCCTGCCTCACAAGGGTCTTGCTTCATTTTCCACAAACAGGACCTCATGCACCAGAAAGATGACCGCATTGAGGAGCTGGAGGAGGCGTTGCGGGAAAGCGTCCAGATCACGGCAGAGCGAGAAATGGTGCTGGCACAGGAGGAATCGGCAAGGAACAATTACCAAAAACAGGTTTGATGTTTTCTCCCTTGCAGTAGTCTGAGCCACAGCTGTTGAGTTTCAGGTATTGTGTAACAAAAGTAATAATTTGTGGTCGCTTCTCCAGGTGGCCAACAGGTGGTGGCATACTTTGGATGCTCCGTTGAGAAGCTGAATCAGAATGGACAGAGATTTATGGTTATGTCATGGTCTTATAGCGATGTCCTATGAATCAGTGTGATTAGATAAGTGCTTTTTATGGTTTTTAACAGACAATGAGTATGTGTTGGGTTACAGTAATTGAGACATGACGCAACGTGTTATTGTGAGGCTGAAGAATCAAACAGTTTCTGGAGGAAACGGCCACGTATTTATACACATATACAGCTTGGAGTCTGGTGACTTTGAAAACATTCCACATCGTTGTGATAGTTTCACAGTTCATTATTTTTGCCCATCCTGTGAAATTATATATATTCATTGTTTTATGCATTTTTTTAGTTTGCTGTGTAATATTAATATTTTAAAGGAGAAAAGCCTAGATAAAATCTGACTAGAAATGTTGTATTGTGAATGCTGAACTTACTGTACCAGCCCATTGGTTCAGAAGCCCTATAACAGTAATGATCCAGTCCTTCATAGTTGTCCTCAGCAGCACCCCATCTTGGATCTTGTTAGGCATCTTTTTTGTGTCAGTGGCACTGCACATGCTCAGTGGGTTTTGGGCTGCTGTTAGGAATCTAAGCTTAGGGGTCATTGGGAATCATCAAGCATGCATTAATGTTATTCATCAGAGATGGAGCAGCCTTAGTTGATGCATTTGGCCCTCACCCCACACTTAGCTCACCATCCATTTCAGTTGGATGAAGCAAAGGTGTTAGCCATATGCTTCATCTGTATATCCAACCTTTCCAGGGGGACCCCTTAGATAGTCGAGGGTTTCCAGCAGGGAGACCATTGTAGAATGACTATAAAGAGGGGAAATGTTGAGTGTGGTAGTGTTGCAATGAAGACTAGTATATAAACACATTCTATGTTACTCCTAGTCACTACCTCTGTACCCCACTTTCCCCTTGGCTTGGTCCTTTTTTGTCTGTTTTTATGCACATACTATGCTTTTAAACATCATGCTTGGAAAGCACCTATACGGTACTCCCAGTTGCCCCAGGACAGTTCCACTTCAGCAGTCTGAAGGGTCTTAACCAAAAGAGGGCACACTTTAGGCTGACTGGGGACCATCATTGGTGTGGCCTAAAACATACCAGTTGAGAATGTTCAGATACATTTTCCTACTTTGTAATACATGACCAGACCTACTGTGCCCTCTGGTTGTTGACTATAATAATGATTGGAGACTTGGAAGTTTGAGAACTATTGCCCTATGGTTGGGTTATCTGTGTATTTGGCAAGTCATCAAGGCAACTGAATATTTGGCTGATTTGGTCACTCCTGCAGGTCCAAATGTAAGCCTATGCAGATCCATCAGGAGAGGACCATGTTAATGCAGTTTGCTCCCAACTGAATTTATGGGTCCATGTATAGAACCCTTCCATTGGCCTCATATCTTTCATTCAGGCTATTGGAAGCGTCCAGTTCATGGGCTAATATGGTGCTAACTTACCCGGAGGAGCCAAGTCTATACCCGTTATACTCGGCTCTTTAAGTCTCTCCTTCCAGTCTCCCAATGGAAAACGTCCAGTAGTTTGATACCTTTGTAGCTCTTCTGGTTTCAGAGGTCACTTCCCCTTGTGCCCTTGACCTGCCACTCTCCAGGCATTTCAGTTGATATTTTGCTGGTATAATTGTATGCTTCCTCCTTTCTCTCCTTCTCTCTCACTGCCTGGCTCAAGCCGCCTTGTGAAACCCAGCATGAGGCCAAATATCTTGCTTTTAAGTGGTTCAAGGTATGAAGACCTGTTGACCTTACATGTGTCATCACCTCGCCTCCCATGATGTCCCTCACCCACTAGCTGTAAGTCCATAGCCTCGCACCAAGTTGTGTTCTCCCAACCCAGTCACTTTGAGCTGCCTCTGTACTGGACTTTGTGAGACTTCTACCCTTCCTTTTTTCATGTTGATTTGTTCTGAAACCTGTTTAGACAACAAGTTTCTGGTGGGGTGTGGAGCTTGTCTTGTCATGGTCTTGGTGCAGCTGCACAATATTCCTGAGCAATATATGTATTTATTTATGTTGAACGGCAAGGGCTTCCTAATGAGACCTCACACATCTTCGACGAGGCAGAGCTGTTTTTGTTTGCTAGAAAAGCTTTATATACTGTTCTGCAGTTGAAGAACAAGTAGTCTCCTCACAAAATATACTTTTATTTAAGGCAAATGGAACATTCCCAAAATGGCACCTAAAAACATTACCTTACCTTACATTCTGATAGACTCCAAAATCCATGTGCCTAATGCTGACCACTTCACTCCTTGGCCCATTATTAATCAGCGACTGTACCGCCAGGTCAAAATCTACTTGAGTTTTAACACATTTTTATCGATCATCAGTATCTCTATCTCCAAGGAGATCATTGGCTGCTTAGTTTGCCCAGACTTTCTGATCCCTCTGCCAATCGGATTTGTGCATTTAACTACCAATTAAGCACCTCTACATTTTCCTCTTTAAGGGTTTATTTGTTTCTTATATATATATTGGCTATGGATCAGGTTAATCTTGCCCTAAGTGTCCACCACTCAGTCAATTCAGTGATCGGTCTCTTCATATTGGAAAGCTATATGGTGATTCCACTGTTGGGGTAGTTGTCAGCAGTGGAATCTTGGATAAGGGTATGTAGGTAGATAAGCAAATGGCTGGTGTTTTTCTGTAGCGGTTAATGTACCCTGCACCCGGGTTGGCTTGCACCAGCACTTTTTGTTGCAGACCTTTTAGATATTTCTTGACTTATAAAGCGACTGCTGATAAATACAGAGGGCCTGTCACTTAAACTTAGTTTAATAGAGCATAAAACAGCTTGAAGACCAAAATGTACTGTTCCATGAGCATCTAGGTCCAGACCTGGACCTGAGACAATTTCAACTAGGGATTTCTCTTTATTGGACATGGGTTCTGATGTGTAATATCCCTTAAAATACCTTTATACTGTATCTACCTTGGGGATTCTGATCTGCTTTCTAGATTGCTGAACCAGCTCTTCTACCCCTGGATAAGTTGTGTATCATCTAGGGTGATTTAAACCACTGACTTGTGGTGGCAAGTTATGGTTTTGATTGGACTTTGGATTAAGGCAGCAAAGTGGATCTACTAAGACAACTGCTTCCTACATTCTGCAGTCAGCCAGCCTAGTTTGTTCTCATAAGGGTAGGTCCAAACTCAACTCAATTCCTTTGTGTAGGCTTTTTCAAAGGTTGTCCTACCAGCTTCGTTTCTAATTTAAACTAGCAAGGTTTTGGCATGCAATCTCCCTGCCCGGATATTTTTATTTAATGGAAATATGTCCCTGATTCTAAGAAGTTGTTAATAATTCAGCTTTCAGTTTCGCTTGTATTGCCATTGTCTCAGGCTTTGGTTGGACGCAAAGTACCTAATCTCCTTCCATAGGCCTCTTACTGTGTTATAACCCCTTACAAGAAGCCATCAGGGGAGGCATAATGTCCACAAGGATGGAGTAGGATTTGTATGGTCTTAAGCATTCCCCTGTACTAAGTACAGTTCCACAGGAACATCCTTCTTTTGTTGCTCATAGCCTGTACAGAGAGATCCCATAATACTATGGTGGCATAGGTATTCCCCTGTACTAAGCACAATTCAGCAGGATCGGAGAGGTCCACATGTACCATCTTCTAACATTACTGGAATAGTAAACTAGTGTCTGCCCTTTAGGGTATATGCGCTCTTCTGTTATTTGACTAGAAAAGCTTCCTGCTTGTAGGCTGAAGCCCACCCCATTGTGGACAGGACCTGGTGAGGTTGATTATCATCCCTTTAAATAAAAATATTCACCAAGGCAGAACTGGTTCTCCTACCATTGTGCCGGCCTCAATGCTGGATGTTGTAATTCCACAATGGCTGAATGGTGGCAGGTTGGAGATCCCTGTCCTCAAGGCACCTCTTTTTATCTCCGATTTCATTGGTACAGTTTGTTTTTTCCCTCTTTGGCAGTGAGGCTCTGTTGTAGCGGAGGTTTCACGCGTATTTAATTTGTCTTATAAAAGCTTTGGATATTTGCAGATTAATGAGACGTGGGAGATTAAAATGTAAGTTTATCCCTGTTCTTATTGAGGATTTTTTTTACATTTTTGTTTGATCCGGATAATGGTTTGTAAATTATACATATTATTGGCAGGTTGCAGTTAAAAGAGAAATACATCTCTGTCAATAAGAAGGCTTTGTCTTCCTTTATACCATGGGGCCCAGTAGAACTCGGGATGGTCAAATCAGGCATAGGTTTGCTAGTGTTGTGACCTGTAGATGAGCAGATCTCTTGATTTTATGGCCAACTTTTTTTTAATTGTCCAAACGTATAAGGACACCTGGGTGTCCAATGTTTCACAACCAAACAAGGGCATTAATATAACGTTGCCCCTCTCTTTGCTGCTATCCAGCCTCTACTCTTGGGGGAAGAGTAGAGCATTGTTGCTGGGAGTTGCTTCCATTCAGGCACAAGAACATTAGTGAGGCTCGGCTGATGTTGGGTTCTACAGGGGTTTAGTTGTGTTGAAGTCATGGCTTTGCAGTCAGGTTCTTCCATTCTTATCTCTTCAAACCCATTCTGTATGAACCTGGCTTTGTGCATGGGGGCATTATTCTGCAGAAACGGGAAAGGCCTGTCCTCCACCAAAGTAGGAAGCACCAAATTGTCAAGAAGGTCATTGTACCCAGTAGCCTCCATCCAATGGAGACGAGGCCTCCTAGACCAAACCATAGACCATTATTTCTACCAAAACGTTACCATCAGCATTATGTATTGAGACATGCTTTTCTGTTAGACTTCCAGAGGACACACTTCCACTGCTCCCCGGTCCAATGATGGTGACTTTTGCTCCCCTTTAGCCAACACTTGGCATTACCCGCGAGGATGCTAAGCTTGAGTGCCATAAAAAAAGATGCCATTCTGCTTCAGAGACAGTTTGGCCTCGACAGGGAGTGTTCAAACCGAGGACGTGCCACTTAAGAAGGAGAGTGTGTAGACTTTTGCCATTTACTGTCCTTCCCAATAGTATAAAGAACATTTGAATGATGTTCCCCTTAGGTTTTTTCCATACTCTACTTCAGATCTGCCTTTAGATGGTCTAAATAGCACCCACATGGCAGTAGTTGTATGTAGGGAAATTGGGGGATAGCAGGGCCTGATGGTGCCATTTAAGGGCCCTATCCTGAATGTTCTCATCTTCGCTTCACACCAACACACAACAAGGTCAAGAAATACAGGTCTGCTGCATGTACAATGCCACCAGTTTCTACACTGAACCCTCATTCATATTGACCTTGGTCTGCTCGGAGCAAAGTCGCCTCTAATTATAATTGCCTCCTAATCAGTGGGTTATTATGGGCATTCTGAAATGCCCTCTTGTTCTGCCTGCGAGCCTGCCGCTGGCTGCTGAGAGGCCGAGGTGTTTGTGCGGTTAGAGCAGACAGTGGCTAAATTTTCCTACCCGTTTCGCACTCTTTTCTTTGGAGTTAAAGGGGCTTTCTCATCAAAGCCTTGGCAAATCCATTTGGTATAAAGGGTAGATTTAAAAGCCCCGCAGAGCGGCTGCTCTGTGCTTCAGATTCCTATAGAAAAAAATTATATCTGGCACATTTCTATAGAATTTTCAGCGGCGTTCAGACTTCCCACAACTTTCTCTCTGTCTGTATATTTGTATTTAAAGGGATACTGGCATGGGAAAAAATGTTTTTCAAAACTCATCAGTTAATAGTGCTGCTCCAGCAGAATTCTGCACTGAAAAACAGCAAACAGATTTTTTTATATCTCATTTTGGAATTTCACATGGGGCTAGACATATTGTCAGTTTCCCAGGTGCCCTCAGTCATGTGACTTGTGTTCTGATAAACTTCAGTCACTTTTTACTGCTGTACTGCAAATTGGAGTATCACGCACCTTTCTCCCCCCCCCCCAACAGCCTAACAGGAAGGGAAGGTAACCAGATAGCAGCTCCCTAACACAAGATAACCGCTCCCTGGTAGATCTAAGAACAGCACTCAATAGTAAAATCCAGGTCCCACTGCGTCACATTCAGTTACATTGAGTAGGAGAAACAACAGCCTGCCTGAAAGCAGTTCCATCCTAAAGAACTGGCTCTTTCTGAAAGCACATGACCAGGCAAAATGACCTGAGATGCACCTACACACCAATATTACAACTAAAAAAAAAAAATACTCGCTGGTTCAGGAATGAAATTTTATATTGTAAAGTGAATTATTTGCAGTGTTATTTATAAATAAAAACTGCATTAAAAAATCATGACTGAATCCCTTTAAATATATGTGTCGGAGCTGCCATACTTTTTCCATTTGAGCACAATACACTATAGTCTCAACTTTCCTTTCTGCTTTGTTAATACGTCCATGTCCATATGCAGGTGGAGGAACTGGTGTCGGCAATGGAGAAGGTAAAGCAGGAGTTGGAGTCCATGAAGGCAAAGCTGTCGTCCACCCAGCACTCCCTGGCAGAGAAAGAAATCCATCTGACCAACTTGCGTGCCGAGAGGCGCAAACACCTGGAGGAGGTGCTGGAAATGAAGTAAGGATCTTGCCTCACCAATGTCTTTTATTTATTTTTGAGGTATTCAGCAGGTCATTGTGCCAACGAGCAGTCAAGTTTGGCAGGTTAACAAATGCTAATAGTTGGCTTTTATCTAGTTGGACTTTTATCTAGTTGGACTTTTATCTAGTTGGACTTTTATCTAGTTGGACTTTTATCTAGTTGGACTTTTATCTAGTTGGCCTGAACTAGTTGGCCTAATCTAGTTGGCCTTATATTATTGGCTTTTATCTAGTTGGCCTGATTTAGTTGGCCTGATTTAGTTGGCCTGATTTAGTTGGCCTGATTTAGTTGGCCTGATTTAGTTGGCCTGATTTAGTTGGCCTGATTTAGTTGGCCTGATTTAGTTGGCCTGATTTAGTTGGCCTGATTTAGTTGGCCTGATCTAGTTGGTCATATATTATTGGCTTTTATCTAGTTGGCCTTGATCTAGTTGGCCTGATCTAGTTGACTTTCATCTAGTTGGCCTGATTAAGTTGGCCTTACATTATTGGCCTTATCTAGTAGGCCTTATCTAGTTGGCCTTATATTATTGGCCTGATCTAGTTGGCTTGGTGTAGCTCCCAGCTCATTGATTGATATATGGGGCTGTAATGACCTCTTCCCAGGCCAAGGTGGGGGTCATACCAGCTAACTGAAAACACCACTATATGGGACATAACCAAATTATCTTGGGGGGGGGGGGTGAAATTTAAAACACATATTTTCACAGGATAATCCTGCCTTCGTTGCTTTTCAAAAGTGTGGGGGTGGGGTATGTTTAAGAGGATTGTTGAGTACAATAGGCTAAGAAATTGTCATTCATGCAGCTTAAGAAGCAACCAAAAAAAAACAGTAGGGAAGCATATTTTAAAGGGGAAGATAAATCCTACCCGAGGTCATGCTTTGAAGATTGGGGGGATAAGTGAGTAATTTAAGTCTATAAGGCCATGTTCGATAGATAGATGCTTGATAAATAGATAGATGCTTGATAAATAGATAGATGCTTGATAGATAGATAGATAGATAGATAGATAGATAATAGATATTTCAGCAGCAGTGGTGTGAATGAGAGACTGGAATATGAATAGAAAATTAAGTAATAAAATGTAGCAATAACAGTAACAAAGGTGTAGCCATTTGTTTTTTCAAATGGGTCAGTGCCCCCCCCCTGTTTGAGGGGGTAAACATTAGCTGAAAGGCGAACTTCCCCTTTAACAAGAGAACGCCTGATTGCAGCCTCCAAATGCCTTCCCCAGGATGTAGCAATTACTTTGAGTTGGGGGAAGGTACGGAGCGTACGTCTCTGCTTGAATTGTTCTAGACATCTATGTACCAAAGTCAGTGTCGGGGGTATTACCTTCCCCTTGCTTTTCTGCCGTCTCACTAGGCTGCAGCAACAAATCTGCGGCTGGGCCTCCAGTTTATTAGTAACGAGTCTCTACCTAGCGCTGGCTATTCTCTGCCCCAGAGCCGCCTGCTAGAGGGATTCTTGTCTAATCCTAATGAGGCGCGGAGGTGCAGGAACAGCCTGCGTGATGTCTGAAAATGATCCGGAATAATTCCACGCTCGGAACACGCGCACCCCTTTCATTCCCCCTCGGCAGGTCACGCTCTCCGGCTTTACATACACGCGTATCACTCTCTGCTCTCCATCACTTTAATAATCGTGTTTGCCATGTGAGCTTACAGAAATGGTTTCTTTCACTGCCTCCCGGCCAACACCCGCTTCCTCTCTTATAAGGTGCAGGAATATTCCAGTGTTGTGTATAGATTTAGCTGAACTTTCCAGAGTGATTTCAGTAACAATTTTCAGTGATTGAAGAGTTCTCTGCACTGCTGGCTCTGACTCCCGAATTAGTGTAGCAGAAACCAGCTGATAAACAGATGCACTTGATTCCAGATAAGGTTGATTGAGCTGATAATATTGGAGAGAGAGAGAGAGAGAGAGAGAGAGAGAGAGAGAGAGAGAATGAATTACTATTCCCCTGTCCTAAGCACAATAAACTATGACAGCATAGGTATTCCCCTGTACTAAGCACAATTCAGCAGGAACAGTCCCCTAAGTTTGCTCATAGTCTGTACAGAGAGATCCCATAAATCTATGGCAGCATAGGTATTCCCCTGTACTAAGCACAATTCAGCAGGAATAGTCCCCTAAATTTGCTCATAGTCTGTATAGAGAGATCCCATAAAACTATGGTAGCACAGATATTCCCCTGTACTAAGCACAATTCAGCAGGAACAGCCCCTAAGTTTGCTCATAGTCTGTATAGAGAGATCCCATAAAACTATGGCAGCATAGATATTCCCCTGTACTAAGCACAATTCAGCAGGAACAGCCCCTACGTTTGCTCATAGTCTGTATAGAGAGATCCCATAAAACTATGGCAGCATAGGTATTCCCCTGTACTAAGTACAATTCAGCAGGAACAGCCCCCTAAGTTTGCTCATACTCTGTACAGAGAGATCCCATAAAACTATGGCAGCATAGATATTCCCCTGTACTAAGCACAATTCAGCAGGAACAGTCCCTAAGTTTGTTCATAGTCTGTACAGAGAGATCCCATAAAACTATGGCAGCATAGATATTCCCCTGTACTAAGCACAATTCAGCAGGAACAGCCATGTGGATATAGGAATTGTGAGTAAGTAGGTTTAAGGCCTGTGTCCTTGACAAGCGGTGATTCACGCTGAGACAAGACATACAGAAGTCAGACAGTTATTACAGAAGGAGTGATTTATTATAACTTATTATTAGTGGCCGATTGCACAGTGAGTGCATAGCCCTCCCCTCTGTAAGTGTCAGTAGGCTGCTGTGAAAGTCTCACCAATAAATATCCCCTGGCTTTGGGCACTACACGGGAATCATTATTCAGCCGGCACAGGGAGTTCTGGGGGGGGGGGTTATAATTTTAAATATCCTGTAGTTCTTCCCCAACATCTGTTAAATATTATCTTTGTGGCACGAGCCTTAAAAATCTGCTCTGAAATGCTCGTTCTTCCTCCACCCCTCTGCCCATAGGTGGGCGGCCATATTTATTTAAGAGAATTAGTGTCACGCAAATGAGAAGAGCAATAAAATATAGAGCAATAGGGGAAGTTCAGCTCTGCTCTCTTTATTGCCGGCAGGAAGGGGGGGGGTCTCGAGTTTGAGGAATGATTTGCCGCATGGAAATTGACAGGGTGGTTGAGATTAGAAGCTGTGCAAAAGTCGGGACTCCCAATGGGCATTCCATACTGCTAGGCAGCCGCTGGGTCTGCCCTCTCTGTTGTTATGCCCTTTATACTGAAGTCAAGTAGCAGTGCGCCTGCAGCCTTTATGATCCGAGATGTATGTAATTGCCATTGAAAGCGGCGTTCCATTCTCGGCTGGTTCTGATTTTAAAACCATCAGCCGATTAATAAACCTGCCTTCACTGGGAATAGAGCTGGCTAGAAAAACCTATAAGTTCTACTACATTGTCTCAAGATTCAGAACCGGCGGTGCAGAAAGGGACAGACAGACTGCAATAAATGTGTATTGGGAAGTTGCTCAAAATGCCATTTTTAATGTTTATATGTGCTTTAAGCCCTAGCTGCCATGAACTTTTATGGGGTGCTGTTGCCTTTGGTGTGTGTATTGGGAAGTAACTCAAATTCCATTTTTAATTTGTTTTTGGGTTTATTTGTCCTTTAAGCTCTAACTGCCTTTTATGGGGTGCTGTTGCCTTGCTTGTGTATTGGGAATTTGCTCAAAATGCCATTTTGGGGGGTGGGGGTTTATATGCCCTTTAAGCCCTAGCTGCTTGGAACTTTTATGGTGTACTTTTGCCTTGTGTGTGTGTATTGGGAATTGCTTAAATTCCATTTAATTTGTTTGTGTCCTTTAAGCTGTAGCTGCCTTTTATGGGGTGCTGTATTCTTGCTTGTGTATTGGGAAGTTGCTCAAAATGCCATTTTTTGGGGGTGTTTATATGTCCTTTAAGCCCTAGCTACCTGGAGTGCTGTTGCCTTGCTTGTGTATTAGGAAGTTGCTTGAAATGCCATATTTGGGGGGGTTTATATGCCCTTTAAGCCCTAGCAGCCTGGAGTGCTATTGCCTTGCTTGTATATTGGGAAGTTCAAATTCCATTTTTAATTTGTTTTTGGGTTTATTTGCCCTTTAAGCTCTAGCTGCCTTATATAGTTTGCTGTTGCCTTGCTTGATAATTGGGAAGTTGCTTAAAAGCCATTTTTAATTTGTTTTTGAGTTTATTTGCCCTTTAAGAACTAGCTGCCTTTTTGGGGTGCTGTTGCTTTGCTTGTGTATTGGGAAGTTCCTCAAAATGGCATTTTTATTTTTTGGGGGGTTTTATATGCCCTTTAAGCCCTATCTGCATGTGGGTGCAGCTGCCTTGCTTGTATATTGGGAAGTTACTCAAAATGCCTTTTTCGTATGGTTTATATGCCCTTTAAGCCCTAGCTGCCTGGATCTTTTATGGGGTGCTGTTGCCTTGCATGTGTAATGGGAAGTTGCTCAAATGCCATTTTTAATTTGTTTTGGGTTTATTTGCCCTTTAAGCCTTAGCTGCCTTTTTGGGGTGCTGTTGCTGTGCTTGTGTTTTGGGTAGTTGCTCAGAATGCCATTTTTATTTTTGGGGCTTCACTTGAGAAACCACATGTCCTCTATACATAAGGGTAATGCACCTTTCTTTATTCGGGAAATGATAGTTCCCCTTAGATTCCGCTTAAGCTTTTACTTATTACATTGCTGGAAACAAAAGAACGTCTGTTGAGCCCGACAGAGAATTTATTGATCCGGCCGTGATTATTGCTCTGCGTGGAATCCCTGTCATAAAACATGGGGCCGGAAAGTAGATAACGTGGCTCTGATCCGATTCTGCACACAGATGATGGTGAATGCAACACTACATATGGGGACCTTAGCTGCATTTTGTGGCTCCATGCAGCAAAATGAACTCCAGGGTACAGTAAGACAACTCCCTGCAACCTCTGCAGTGGCATCAGCAAAAGAAAACCAATTGCTTTCAGCTGTTCAGCTGTTGGTTGTGCGACACAGACCGGTGTCACTCCAGAGCCACTGCTTTGCTCCATAATCACCTGCCAGGATTCATTTTATTTTCATAGTCACAAATTCAGCAGCCTAAAGTGGGACCTCTTGTTGGGGTTGTCTTTTTAAAGGGGAAGTTTACCGTAGAAGTAACTTTCAAGTTAGATCCTAAAATAGTTTTTATGTCATTTTATTCTCCCATGGCTGGATGGGGCATTTCCAAGAGATTCTTGTGGCCCCTTACCAGACCATCTGGTCCCCAAATACAGTAAAATACTGGAATATGTAAACTCTGGGCACACAGAGAATCCATCCATCCATCCATGCATACACACACTATAATACTATAGGGTCCTAAAACTGTTCAGCAGTATCACAGGTCCCCCTATTACCGTCCCCACGAGTACAAACGGCTGCTCTGTTATTGCACAATGATTTAATTACCCTAATCTACCACTAGGGGTCTGATGGCAGACTTAAAGGAGAAGGCTACTAAAGCAGTTTATAATAGCCACAATAGTGCAAGCTATAACATTATATTTATTCTGCAGAATGCTTTGCCATACCCGAGTAAACAGCTTTAGAAGCTGTCTGTTTGTTTAGGATAGCAGCTGTCATATTAGCTTGGTGTGACATCACTTCCTGCCTGAGTCTCTCCCTGCTCGATCATAGCTCTGGGCTCAGATTACAACAGGGAGGGGAGGAGGGAGAGAGGAGCAACCTGAGCATGCTCAAGCCCTAGCCCTGGAGGTTCAAGCTGAAAACAGGAAGTCTGATACAGAAGCCCATGAGTACACAGGAGAAAAAAAGAAATGCTGTGTTTCTTTTGACAGAGGACTCAGGGCAGCATTAGTTAGAGAGAGAGAGAGAGATTTGGACTGAGAAAGACTGGCAGCAGAAGTGGCTCAGGGAAAGAGATCTAGGCAGAGACATTGCTGAATTGTCCCGGGAGCCACCCTGTTTTTCCTTTTTTATGCATAACCTGCTTCAGACCTGGAGCCAGAGCCGTTTTAAGGCCTTGGTGGGCCCTGGGTAAAGAGTAAACTAGTGGGCCCCCACACCCCTGGCGCACGCAGCGGGCCAAAACTTTTTTTTTAAGCCATGCCCACTTTTGGCCACACCCCCAAATACCACACCTGTTTAACAAAACATTATTGAGTCATGCCAGTATTAAATGGATAATCAGAATATTTAACGGAGAACTGACAGCATACATTTACTACAAAAGATGGATAATTAGCATATTAACCCTAGCTGTGCCGTAATGTTATTCCTGCACCAGCAATTGCCCCAATATTAAAACCCACCAAATAAATGATGCCTATTTTGACAAATCTGCCTCCAACATTCCCCTCAATGCCATATCTGCCACCAGAATCCCCTTAATGTCACATCTGCTCTTAACCAATACTTCAGTGTTTCATCTGTCCCCCGTAATTTCCCACAATGACAAATCTGCACCCCAGTATTTTCTCCAGTGATACATCTGTCCCTCAGTATTTATGACACATCTGTTCCCTTATTTTCCCAATGACATTTCTGTTCCCCAATATTTTCCCCAATGACATACCGGTATGTCTACCAGTATTTTTCCAATGTACATCTGTCACCCAGTATTTTCCTTAATGACATATCTGCACCCCTTATGTAGCCCAATGACACATCTGCCCCCCAGAATTTTCCCATTGACGCATCTGGCCTCATCATTTCCCCCAAAGACATATTTGCCGAGATATTTTCCCCAATAACATCTATCAGTGTCAGACCTGCCCCTGCATTTCTCCCAATGTCACACCTGTTCCCAAAAATGCCTGTCAGTGTTGTATCTACTCTCAACCCTCCACCCCCATATCACATCTGCCCCAAGTATTGCCCAAAATGGCACATCTGCCCCCTGATATTCTCCCACCCAGGATGGCATCGTGTTTGTGTTCCCCAGCATTGCCCCTCGCTACCCGTACTGCTCCAACCGTCTTACCTGTGCGGAAAAAGGCATACACCTTGAAATCCGATATAAAAGGATATAATTTACAAGATATTCATGGTTTAATACACAAAAACCATGAATATCTTGTAAATCATATCCTTTTATATCGGATTTCAAGGTGTATGCCTTGAAACCATGAATATCTTGTAAATTATATCCTTATAAATGGTGACTAGTGATGTCATCAGTTATAAACGGTGAGTAGTGATGTCATTTGTGCCACATGACTCACTAAAACTTGTGTATTATAAAAATAAATAAAGTACCCCCTGTTGCAAAATATGAGGATATTAGAAGTAACCGCGGAGTTTCATGACCTCGTGGTTTTATATGGTCATGAAACTCCTTATAATTTACAAAAGGGGGTACTTTATTCACTATATATTAATAAATATAACCATTTCTGTAACTTGTTGGGCTGATCCTGCGGTCACCAGCCGTTGTTGGCACTGCCAGGCAGCTCCTAAATTCCTCCAACACAAAGAGCCTCTTCTCTCTTGTCGGACCCTGAAGAAGGCAGCGGCACTCCCAGGTTGCAAAATGTAATCGCTTACGTGGCAAATGAGCCGTGACAGAGCTTGGCAGCAACGGTGGAGGAGCCCAGGGACCGACGCAGACCCCTTACCATTCCGAGGAGGAACGCGAGAGCGGGTCACGATTAATCAGAGGCACAATAATAGAAAGCACAATCCTTAATCCTTTCCCCATGCACAATGGCTCGTTTGTGCCAAGCTGAAAGAGATGCTCTGGGAAGGGGGTGGGCAAGGCCTACTTGTAGGTATTAAACACCAGGACCTGTACACTTGGAATGTGACCACCTCCCTAAATCCCCATTAACCCCTCAGCTGCTGAGCAAGTGGTTAAACCGTACCCCGTGAGGCTGTGAATAAACACTTGTTGCAGAAAGGCAGATGCAGACCACACATACTGGCAGTGCCTCCTACTAGTGGCATTGGTTGCAGATGCAAACGGGTGCAAGGGCGTACATCTAATTAGGGGGATTTAGGTCTCTTTGGTTACTGCTGAGGTCTATGACTCCGGGGGGGGGCCCCACACACACACCCACCGCGTTACAGGCCGACTACAACGACTAAAGGAGATTAATTTTGTTGGACTAATGGCGCAGCTATAACTTCAAATTGACGGGTCACCGTGTCAAACTGCCGGCACTGGGTGACCTGAGATGACAGCTGAGCTAGTTGGAGAGGAAGGGGCGGATGGCTAAATCCTTAAAGGGCTGCTGGCTTTGGAATCAAATCAAATCAAATCTACCTGTAACTTTTATTTAAGAAAAAAAACAAAAACAAGAGTTTTTGCCAAAACTTTGCTTTACTTCTAGAAAAGTTACGGTCATATTCCTGCCTTGCATATAGGGGACTGACGTATTTTTGGGACGCCACATCCCTGTGATTTACCTAGAAAACATTAGATTAAAAAATAAGCAGTCGCAGGGTCTGCTTCCCCATGTTTATGCCACTGCTCCCTTGGCTTAGTGTTTCCTTCAGTCTCTGGACATTATTTCTACTTCCATTCCAGCCGAACCCAGCAGTCGTGTCTTTATAGAACTCATTCAAAATATATACATTCAGCATCAGAGTAGTAGTCTCAAAAGAATCAATATAAGGTTGTCCTTGGTGTGTAAATGCTTCTCAACAGGCTGCACTCCCCGTGCCGTAGTGCTAGAAATTTCCAAGTAGATATAGAAAGTACCCTGAGAGCAAACTTTTGCAAAAATTTGTGCACTTCATGTTTGGGGCCTTCATCATGCACCTGATGAAGGCCGATGTAGCCGAAACATTTAGTGCACGATTTTCTGCAAATAAAGAAATGAGATTTTAAAGACAAAGTGTGATCTCCGGGTACTTTCTATACCGACTTAAGCTCCCCATAGACGCAAAGATTTTTCTTGCCGAACTACCGATTTTAGAGAAGTCCGACCAATCCTTCAAAATTATCATAAAGTTAGTGGGATTCGAACGATCGTACATCTTGCGATTTTTCAGCCGACATCTGTCAGAAAATTGATCGGCCAGGTTAAAAGAATCTTTATCGGTCCCAATGCAATCTATCTATGTTTGCAGGGACAAGCAGGCAGCTCCCCTTTGTTTTCCTGGCATATGGTCTTTTTAGTTGATGGACAATTCGTAGGATCGCTTTGAGATAATCGTGGTCTCACGATGACGATGATCTTTTAGATATCTTTACATCTATGGCCAGCTTTAGTCTCAAAAGACATATTGCAGAATCACCCATCGACCTTTATTTAAAAGCTTCATATAAACCTTCTTATATCTCCTGCCACTGCCCAATATAACTAATTATAGCTCCCCCCACTACTCCCTATAAATCCTCCCATTGCTCCATAACCCCTCCTTATAACTCCTCCCATTGCTCCATATACCCCTCCCTATAACTCCTCCCATTGCTCCATATACCCCTCCCTATAACTCCTCCCATTGCTCCATATGACCCTCCCTATAACTCCTCCTATTGCTCCATATACCCCTCCCTATAACGCCTCCTATTGCTCCATATACCCCTCCCTATAACTCCTCCTATTGCTCCATATAACCCTCCCTATAACTCCTCCTATTGCTCCATTTACCCCTCCCTATAACTACTCCCATTGCTCCATATAACCCTCCCTATAACTCCTCCCATTGCTCCATATACCCCTCCCTATAACTCCTCATATTGCTTCATATAACCCTCCCTATAACTCCTCCCATTGCTCCATATACCCCTCCCTATAACTCCTCCTATTGCTCCATATAACCCTCCCTATAACTCCTCCTATTGCTCCATATAACCCTCCCTATAACTCCTATTGCTCCATATAACCCTCCTATTGCTCCATATACCCCTCCTTATAACTCCTATTGCTTCAAAAACCCCTCCCTATAACTCCTCCTATTGCTCCATATAACCCTCGCTATAACTCCACCCATCACTCCATATACCTCATTACTCAGCAGTCGGAATCCTACAAGTACATACCGCCGAACATTTTGGAAGTAAAAGGAGGGAGAATCCCCCCCCCCGCGCAGCACAGCAAAATGTTTTGACCACACCCCCTAATTACCATGTTCATTTTACAAAATTTGGCAGGTTATGAAAGTTTGAAAATATTTCTCCTTATCTGAACTGGGTTTTTTTTTTGTCTCAAAATTGTTACAAAGTATCATATTTGCACCTGTTGGCTGTTATGTGGTCCCTGCTAAATGCCAATTAAGTTAGAAATTTTGTTTCTTTTTCTGGCTGTTCAGTGCAGAGAAAATAGGGACTTTCCAGTACAAATGAGGGACTGCAGGTTGAACTGGGAAAAGAGGGACTGTCCCTCCGAAAAAGGGACAGTTGGGAGGTATGCAAGTCCCCTAGAGCAGCTGCTGTGTTTGTCCTGTTCCCCTCTCTTGGCCCCCCCCATAACCTCTCACCCACCTTTCCCCAGTTACACAGGTCCCCTCAGACTCGTCCGTTCCCATGAACAAGGCCCTTTCTGCCATTTGCTCTTGTTTATTTTCATATGTCACCATTTATATTTCCAGCCCCCGTCACTGAGCTGCACTCGCTGCGCCTGACATCTAATATTAAATCCAAATATATTCTCCGTACAACAGCCCTTTAATTCCCCCCATTCATTTCTATATAAACCTGGAAGCCCCGTCACTCCCACCTGCTGTATCCACTGCTTATCTCTATAGGATATAGGCTGCTCCCCAGTCTCCTGATCCCTCTGTCTCTATCCCTGTGTATCCCTGTGTCTGTATCCCTGTGTATCCCTGTGTCTGTATCCCTGTATATCCCTGTGTCTGTATCCCTGTATATCCCTGTGTCTGTATCCCTGTATATACCTGTGTCTGTATCCCTGTATATACCTGTGTCTGTATCCCTGTATATACCTGTGTCTGTATCCCTGTATATACCTGTGTCTGTGTCTATATCCCTGTGTCTATATCCCTGTGTCTGTATCCCTGTATATCCCTGTGTCTGTATCCCTGTATATCCCTGTGTCTGTATCCCTGTATATCCCTGTGTCTGTATCCCTGTATATCCCTGTGTCTGTATCCCTGTATATCCCTGTGTCTGTATCCCTGTATATCCCTGTGTCTGTATCCCTGTATATCCCTGTGTCTGTATCCCTGTATATCCCTGTGTCTGTATCCCTGTATATCCCTGTGTCTGTATCCCTGTATATCCCTGTATATCCCTGTGTCTGTATCCCTGTATATCCCTGTGTCTGTATCCCTGTATATCCCTGTGTCTGTATCCCTGTATATCCCTGTGTCTGTATCCCTGTATATCCCTGTGTCTGTATCCCTGTGAGTGGCTGAGCTGGGAGTCTGTACAGCCAGTATTATACAGCAGCCCCTACACACTCGCACCCTCAGCGTGTGCATCCCAGTGCGTGTGCCCCTGCAGCAGAGCGTGTGTGTTTGTGTTCTATAAGCCGTGTAACTGCCTCCAGCTGCTGGCACACTTCCAGGGCAGAAATAGAAACGGCTTGTGACTGGGGGCCAAACGTTACACGGCCCCCGGCCTGCAGGAATATCAATTTATTTAATAACTTTCAGGTGAGGCCTGGACCTGCCGCATGAAAGGGGCCACTGTTCCCTCCCATGAGCTCAGTCAGGCCTCTCTGGGTCTCCATGCAGTGACGCGCCTTCTGTGTTTTGTCATTGAGGGGGGAAAACTCACAGATGGGCCTCTGGCCTGGTGCACCATACTCTGGGCAAAGATGGAGGCATTCTTAAAGGAACAAAACCATAACTGTAAGGCTGAGTTCTTATTTGTGCCCTGGAACTATAGCAGGACAACTGTTACCCCAATGTTTCTATATATCTGTAACCTTGTTATGAGCTAAGGGGCCCAGTCTGAAGGTCAGTTAGGAGGAGATTTGAGGTGAGTGTTTATCTGTGCCCTGGGTACCCCTGTAACTATAGCAAGGTGACTGTTACCCCAATGTTTCTATATATCTGTAACCTTGTTATGAACTAAGGGGGTCCAGCATGAAGGCCAGTTAAGGGGAGATTTGGGGGTGAGTGCTTACTTGTACCCTGGGTACCCCTGGAACTATAGCAGGGTGACTGTTACCTCAATGTTTCTATATATCTGTAACCTTCTTAGGGTGAGATGTGGGGTTCCCTTAGTACTCCTGGAAGTATTGTAACCTTGCTATAAGTTGGGGGTTACAGATAGCCTGGGTAATATAGTGCAGTCAGTACCTGTATATTACACTATGAGCTCAGACTTGGAGGAATAAGTAACACACACAAGTTATACAGCAAGTGGCCCAAGTCAAATAGTCGCACATTGATTTGCTTCCTCATTTCTATCCCCCTATGGGTGTAGTTTTTTGTGGCAATTTAACCCTGTTTGGGGAAAGTAGGCCTGAAAATTGTTTCAACCTTGAATAGGTTAAACAGAAAGGTGTTGTTAAGTTTCCCACTGGGACGGCCCATATAATTACACATATCCGGCTGGAATTCTTTTCACGTGGATGAGACTCCCGTTTTCTGAGGCTGATGGCTGTCCACTCGGGGCAGTAAGAGACATTTTTGAACATGTTTTGGAAACTTCCAAAAGGTTTCATGTTATTTACTGGGAATTACTTTCCCTTTTATCTCCAGATCATTATTTCCCCTTATTTTTACAGGGAGATACAGGGGTTGTTCACCTTTAAATTAACTTTTAGTATGATGTAGACTTGAGAATGATATTCAGAGACAATTTGCAAATGGTTTTCATTTTTTTTATTTGTGGTTTTTGAGTTTAGCTTTTTTTTTTCCAGTTTGCGATTTCAGCAATCTGGTTCCTAGGGTCCAGATTACCCTAGCAACCATGCACTGATTTGAATAAGAGACTGGAATATGAATAGGAGAGTGACTGAACAGAAAGAGGAGTAATAAAAAGTAGCAATAACAATACATTTGTAGCCTTACAGAGCATTTGTTTTTTAGATGGGGTCAGTGACCCCCGTTTGAAAGCTGGAAAGAGTCCAAAGAAAAGGGCATTTAATTATATCAATTATAAAAAAGTAAATAATGGAGGCTAATTGTAAAGTTTTTTGGACCATTCTATAACATTATTTACCACCTTTTTTTGGGCAGAGATACACACGAAGATTCAGGGAGATTAGTCGCCCAGCCTCTTCTTCCTCGAAGTGCCTTCCCGCCGGCTAGAATCTAAATCGTCAGCGGGATGGCACTCTGAGCGCTTCATTTTCCGAAAGCTAGAATCGAAATCGCTGGCGGGATGGCACTCGGAGCACTTAGATTTCCGAAGTCACCCAAAGTTTCCTGCAACTTCAGGCGACTTCGGAAAAAAGCGTTCCTAGTGCCATCCCATCGGCAATTTAGATTCTAGCCGTCGGCAAGGCAGTTCGGGGAGATTAGTTGCCCGAAAAAGACTAATCTCCCCGAGTCTCTGCCCTTAAGGCCATTACAGTTTAGCTTTTTATGTTCCACTTGTATCCATTAAATGAAAGAAATAAGTAGACGAATGTGGCATTTTTACTTTGTTTTCCCTTAGCTTCTAGGAAGGTGTTTGATTCTCTTGTCAATAATATTGATATTTTGTGATAAATCTGAATGTCTGTTAAAACTTGAATAAAAATTGAAAAAAAAAAAGGAAGGTGTGACAGGCTCAGCTGGCAGTGCCAGTTTTAACCAAGCTGACATTGTTCTTATGCTGGCCACAAGCACATTTCTATAACTTCCCATAGCCCTCCTGTTATGTTATAATTCCCTTATAAAATGTGATGTAGAATGCTCTCTGCACTCTGTGGGTTTGGGGACCCGACCCATACTGTAAGTGGACCTCTCAGTAGTAGGTATAGGCATTGGAACCTGGGAAGGGGGAAGCCCAAATGTTCACTAACTGGTTCCGGCAGCAGAACCCAGAGCCCATTCTGTTTACCTCTGGCCTCATCATGGAAACATCTTCCACAGCCTGCAGGTAGCAGAGACAACACCCCTAGCCTGTACAGAGCGATACCATAAAACTATTCGAATATTAGGGCCGTTGGCCTCTATGGGGACCTCAATGAATACGACTGTCTCATTTCTTGAAAACGCTCCCAATTTATAAGACCGACTTATTCCACGTGGCTCCCTACCAGGAAAGGAGTCCTCCACCCCTCTATTCCATGGCTCATTCGGACCTAAATTTGTTTTCTCTTGCCCTATCTGAACCTCCTTCGTCGCCCCCTCTGTGGGAGTTTTCCTGGGGAAGGTGCACTCACCTCTGCCACTGAAAGGGTCACAGTCTGTCCCAATGAATGTTCTATTCTGCCTCCGATCCTTTCCCTTATCTCTCCAATCAGGTATCATTCCAAATGCAATTTCAAATATTTTACAGTCATGTGAATGAGCATCAGTGGGGTTATTGTCATATCTGGAGCTAAATATGGCTGACTTTTAAATGACAAGTAAAGTTTTTTTTTTTTTGTTTTTTTTTTAAGTCGCATTCTTTAAAGGACAGTTAAAGGGTTGTTCACCTTTAAATTAACTTTAAGTATGATGTAGAGAGTGATATTCTGAGACAATTTGCAATAGGTTTTAATGCTCTATTATTTATGGTTTTGGAGTTATTTAGCTTTTTATTCAGCAGCTCTATGGGTTGCTATGGTCCAAATGAGCAACCATGCATTGATTTAAACAAGAGACTGGAATATGAATAGGAGAGGCCTGAATACAAAGAGGAATAATAAAAAGTAGCGGGTCTGGACACACACTCAGATTTGAGTGTGTGTCACTCAAATCTCCTCATTTTGGGGGCAACTAATCTCCTCCCGAATTGACTCCCGCCGGCTAGAATGAAAATCATCCTACCGATGGCACTTGGAGCGATTCGTTTTCCGAAGTTGCGCGAAGTTGTCTCACGAGAAAACAGAGCATTTGTGTTTAGATGGGGTCAGTGACCCTCATTTAAAAGCTGGAAAGAGTCAGAAGAAGAAGGCAAATCATTTAAAGACTATAAAAAAGAAAAAATGAAGGCCAACTGAAGAGTTGCTTAGAATTAGTCATTCTATAACATACTAAAAGTTAACGTACAGTTGACCCACCCCTTTAAGTTTCTGGCCCATTATTATTATTAACATATATTTATAGAGTGCCAACATATTGCGCAGCGCTGTAAAGTAAATGTATTTATACAAGTAAATCACACGAATTACATACGTAGAACATATGGAGTTACAAACATCACGACCAATACAGGTACAAAAGGTGAAGAAGGCCCTGTGCAAAAGAGCTTACAATCTAAAGGGAAGGGAATAATTCCAGATGATACTTCCTTGGCCCTTTGATTAACTACAACTCCCAGACCCCTTCAGCTGTTTTGACAGGCAGATGATGTACGTATACAGTCCACAGACAGAAGAAGGGGCTTCTGACCATTAGTTGTGCAGCTGTCAGACCTGGAATGTAGGAGGGAGATGAAGGGGCGACCAAAAGTACCAGCCAGGGCAGTGTCTGGCAAGTGCAGATAAACAGCCGGACAGTGACGGCAATGGGGGGGGGGATTAACTGCCGGTTCCTTGTAATGCTCTGGGCAGACGGCAGGATTAAGAAACCATCATTAGGATTTAGCTTACATGACTCTTACTGTACATCCAGTTATGTGTGGGGTCCAATAGTCTCGCCATCTCTGGGATCATCTGACCCGTTAACCCTTGTGTTGAATGATGGGCCCCTACCCTGCTTGGTTTGCAGGTCCAACCTGCCAACTGGAATTAATAATAATCTTATTTTCTTGTCTTTATGTCTCTGCCTCATGTCCAAAAACTCCTCCTGTTCTGTGTTTGGTCAGTCTGCTGATTCTCACTTCTGCACATCAATTCATTCATGTATCTCGATTCTCTCCATGATTCTCTCCTCGATTCCCTCCATGATTCTTTCCCTCTGGGCAGAAACTGTAACCAGGCTCGAGAGGTGCCACCTTGTACGGTAGCCATCCATTCAGCACACAGGCCGTTCATTCAGATTCAGTGTTTGATCAGTCTGGTTGCCTTTTAGCGTCACAGCGCAAGGGGGCTCTTTCTTGACATAGGCCTTAAAGAAGAAGCAAACCCCCAAACTATTGAAAACCCCTACCCTCCATAGTCCCCCCTCCCTGTTCCCTCCTGCCCAGGTGTACCTGTAAATGCCCCTAAGTAGGGATGGATGCATTTTTTCCCCGCAGAAATGACGCAGATAGACTTGTATGGCGGTGCACGTCAAAAAAATTTCGTCAAGCGTCAATTTTTTTGACGTCCATAGACTTTATTGGACATTGACGACATTTCGCCGGTGGCAAATTTTTGGCCAAGCAAAATGGGTCAAATTCGCCCAAGCCTACCCCTAAGTCTTTAATTACCCCTCTCGATGCAGAGTCAGCGCAGCGGAGCTCACAGGGGCCATCTTCACCGATTCGGGAATCTTCAGCAAGTAAGCGGTGTATCGGCTCATTGTAGCAATTTCCTGGTCCCGAACAACTTCACATCTGCCCAAAGCCACGGAAATTGCAGAAGGGACCCGAAGATTAAAGAAGATGTCGCTCGTGAGGTCCACTGCGATGACTCTGCATCGAGGGGTAGTTAAAGACTTAGGAGCATTTACAGGTATTAACACCTGTGATGGGGGACTATGTAGGGTAAGGGGTAGGGGTTTTCATTAGTTTGGGGGTTTGCTTCTCCTTTAAATGATCTAGTGTGGGACAGAATCACTTTGGGTTGTGTTTCAAGACTTTCCCAAGGTTTCCATCTAGACTACGATCACTTTTATTTGTATTTATAATAAGTGTTGCTCAACAGAATTGTACCCCCATATGTATCAAGCTCACTTCCAGGGGTAACCTTCTCCTCATTCTCTCCTAAGAGATATGCCATAAAAGATTCTCAACCTATGTGTCCGAAACCCAAATAGGGCTCTCCGTATAGGTTTATCATGGGTCTAGCATGAGCCAGAAACAATGCTGTATAACCTCAGTAAAGGGGTCCTGGTCATATGATGGTTCTCCATGATCTCCATGTGTTCCTACAGTTGAACATTGTCTAAATAAAAGGTCCAAATATAATGTTTTCCCCAGGATTGATCTGGTCCCTTGTTGTATGTGTTAAAGGCCAAAATATGGTCCTTACTTGGACCCAACCACCTCTTCACACCCTCCAAAGAGGAGCCCTGAGTTGCAAGTGCCTACAGGATTGCTGGATGTATATGTTGTGTTATCAACCATCCATCATATTGTTGGCTCCTCTTCATTTGCACTGGTTGACATGGTGCCTTAGCAGATGTTCCTTTTAACCCAGACCAATATCCTTATTCCAAAAACTGTGAGGCCCATTGCTTGGTGTTTGGTGGTGACTGGATCTGCCCTTAAAGGGATACAGTCATGGGAAAAATATTTTTTTATTTTTATTTTTTTTTTATAAAAAAAACACAGTTAATAGTGCTGCTTCAGCAAAATTCTGCACTGAAATCCATTTCTCAAAAGAGCAAACAGATTTTTTTAATATTTAATTTAGAAAACTGACATGGGGCTAGACATTAATAATGTGCAGGCCAGACCAATACCCGCGGGTTCGGGCCAACCTCACACTCTTACTCGCAGGTGGGAGTTTAGCTCTACTCCTGCTCTCCCCACCCGCCACGTCAAATGCCGACTTCCAGGTTCATCTTTAATAGACGCTGCACCTGCTCGCCCCACCCCTGTTGTTACGTCATCGGCGGAGCGGTCTATAAAAGCAACCCGGAAGTCGGATGTGTGCGGGCTATGGGAGGACAGGTGCGGGTCAGGGAAATCCCGATCCGCACATCACTGCTAGACATATTGTCAGTTTCCCACTGCCCCCTGTCATGTGACTTGTACTCTGATAAACTTCAGTCGCTCTTTACTGCTGCACTGCAAGTTGGAATGATATCATCCCCCATTCCTTCCCCCCAGCAGCCGAACAACAGAACAGTGGGAAGGTAACCAGATAACAGCTCCCTAACACAAGGTAACAGCTGCCTGGTAGATCTAAGAACAACACTCAATAGTAAAATCCAGGTCCCACTGCGACACATTCAGTTACAGTGAGTAGGAGAAACATCAGTCTGCCAGAAAGCAGTTCCATCCTAAAGTGCTGGCTCTTTCTGAAATCACATGCCCATTACAACTAAAATAATACACTTGCTGGTTCAGGAATAAAATGTTATATTGTAGAGTGAATTATTTGCAGTGTAAACTTTAAGGCTTCGTTAGACTGACTGATCGTTGACAATTTAGTACACTTCCACCTTTAAAGGGGAACTCTGGCTTCCTAACCAAAATTGGATAAAAAGGCCCACATAACACAGAGCCCCCTGTTTCTTCAAAAAGTATGAATAAATGTAATTTTCTATGCTGTAATCCAGCTGTTTAACAGTTCTTCTCTTTCTGCAGTATTTGAAATCCTGGCAGGGAAGGAAGGACTAAATATTGATGTTACAAATTGTAACAACTTCTCCACAGCTTACAGACATCATGCAGGAACTACATAACCCACAATGCATTGCACTGAGATGTTCCTTTCCTTATTGAAATCACGTGTGCAGGGAATTGTTGGGTTTAGAGGATGCAGACTAAGGACAAATTGCTGCTGATACAAAGTAACAGTAGTCAGTCAGCTCAGCAAAGTAGTCAGACAGATCAGCAGGAGAGCAAGGGGCTAGGCTTAGGAAACTGTTCCAAACCTTTTATAATCATCTTTAAAATACAATCTACATAATTTTTAATCAATGTGTATTGCAAAGTTGCTTGGAATTATGTTTACTTTTCAAAAAGCTCAAGTTATGTTTTTGTGGCGTCCCCCTTTAAATGTTTTAAGGACCATGAAGTCCTAGCAGATCATAATCAAGGTTGGTTGGTTGGAATTATTCCAGTTTTAGGATCCATTAGAACTTTATGGTAATTTATGGGGCACAAGGGGATGGGGATTTTCTTACCGGATTGCAATGTGTTTCCTTATCAGTGCAAGTTGGTCTGCGGAGCATGTGGTGTCAATGTGCTAAGTGGTGTTTGTCTATGCAGTGTATGTTATTCCACCAGGTACCCGCTCTCTCGTGTAACAGTAACAGAGTGGAGAGATGACAGCCGGGAGGCCCTACTGCCTGTTAGCACTTCTCTTGCAGAGGTCAGAGACCCACTTAACATAGTTTATTTTCGAGTGCTCTCCCTTATTTTTAGACACTTGATATGCGGAGGCGCGTCTGCTCCGAAGTCTTCCTTCTCTCCTCATCTGCTGATCTTTAGGGGTGCCTTCCTGGGACTGGGAGTAGGGACGGGCAAATATTTTTGGGCTGAATTTTCTTCATTGGTGGCATTGGAAATGGCATTTGCTGTTGGACTGTGTGTAGCGCCATGGCAAAGACAATTTGCGACTTGTGTTGAAATGTGTATCTGCAATTATCCGTTAATTGTCCTTTAAAGGTGGTTAAAGGACATTAAATGATAGAAATGTTAGGGATCAATTTATTGCAATTTTGCATGTAGTTTTCATGTTTTTGTTACCCACAATACAGCATTTTCTCCATTATTCCACTCTTGCAAGTTGGAGATGCTCCTGATGCAGTTGCAGCCAACGTTGTGCTTGCCCTTTGATATGTAGTGGACTCAATTGCCCCAGTTGGTGTCATTTTTACGGCCCTTGCTGTCGTCTGGTTTGGAGGTGGCAATAGCTCCAGAGGCTCAATAGGCGCAACTCCGCTTAATTCAGAACAGAAGGGAGGAAGATGTGCCAAGATCCCTCTAAGGACTGTTATCTATAGGCACCTGGTCCTTAGCTGGTCTGTTTCTACTGATTCTCTTTGTCTTGTGTTTGGTATAAATTCTGGTCACATGTTATGCATTCCAACCATCCATCTGTCCTTTTGGCTGGGGAAAGGACTGACATTCCACCACGTGATATATATATAACTACCGGATATAAATGACATCCTGAAATGAGGGACACCTCCTATGAACCTCCTTGGATCAATTTCTAGCAGAATTTGTCCTTCATCCTTAGGTCTTGCAGGGTTACTAAGCGCAGCGAGTATAAATATAATATATTGGTCAGGTTTTCTCCAGTGACTAATAATGATGTGTTTTTTTCCCCTCCCACCCAGGCAGGAAGCCCTCTTGGCAGCCATCAGCGAGAAGGATGCTAACATTGCCCTGCTGGAGTTGTCCTCATCCAAGAAGAAGAAGACCCAGGACGAGGTGGCTTCTTTGAAGAGGGAGAAGGACAGGCTGGTGCAGCAGCTGAAACAGCAGGTAAGTACCTCCCTCCTGTTATTTACATGTACTGTATTATCTTAGGGACCCCCAAACAAGTGCTCCGGTGTGATCCAGTGAGGATGCTTGTTGGTGAGACCCACTGAATCATTTGGGGAGTGGGGTGGCCTTTGAAGAATGGTATGGGGCAACGCTTCCATAGTAACTCAGTTACCGGTCCAGTGGATTGAACAGAACAAAGGGTCTCATACTCATGCCCATCACATTGGGCAGCACTACAAATGGGCAACAGAAGCAGGACCTGAGCCACCAGATGTGACACAGATTAGAGTCCTGCGCGGAACCAATTTCTAAGACCCGACCTGAACCCGAGACCCGAACCGCAACCCGCATATTTACCCACTGTGATCCGCTACCCGACCCGGACCCGCAACTGCCTTATCCGCCGACCACCATCAAATAGGAAGAGATGGTGCTGCAAACCAGAAGGGACGTCATCAAAAGTGGGCAGGGACAGAAACAAGTTTTGTAAAACTTTAAAAGTAAAATATAGACAATATTACATAAGATAAGAAGTTTAGATGAGACCCGCAACCCAACCCACAGACCCGCGGGTAAACCTGAAAATCCTCCCCTCATTCTGCAGGGTGCCTGCTTTTTTTGCCCGCTGCAGGACTAACACAGATGCATATATATACCCGAAGCAGCCACAAAGGGGTTAATATGAATTGGCAGCCTTAATTCTAATATTTAGCAAAGTTTACACTAAACGGAATGTTTTACGCTGCCGCCTCCATTAACCCTTGCCTGGGACATTCCTTGGCAGCCCCCTTCTGCCTTTGATGCATTCTGCATCTTTATAAATCACAGGCGCAGCTTTCTCTGCCATTCACCCTTCCTGGGAATAGTCTCGGCTGCTCGGAGCGGTTCAGAGCCAGCGCATGCAGGAGGGTGTCGGCGTTCAGTGACACTTTGCAGACTTCAGGATGAGCTCAGTGGGAAAAACCCTGCCAGATCTTTAGCTGCGCTGAGGAAGAGTACAGAAAAGATGCTTTTGCGTTGTTTTGGGGTCTGATTGTTGGATTCGGCCCCTAATACCCCGAGCAGCTGAATACCGAAACCTAATTTTGTATATTCAGAGAAATATGTAATTGATTCTGAACAAAAGGACAGATACCGACTGTCTGTGGCATCTACAGCTGCCCCTCATGCAGTTGCCCAAATCTACAGATTGCCAGTTTGGGCCTGGCTGGGAGATTGACAGCCTGATTTAACAGTCCCCAGCTGAACAGGTTGTGATTTAATTGAGTCTGGAGGGGGTGTTGCAAACTGAGTGTGAAAGTGGGGGGGGGTTAAGAGCAGTGAGCAAGGATTCTGGCCTTATTACCTTTACAGTCAGACTTGGCAGTGTATATAGGGGCCTACCAACAGCCTGCCTTACCGATATCTGGCCAGATAGACGACCTGTGATTCAATGGCCGCCACCAACTACTCCTTCCCCTCCATAGAAAACTTTCTGTCCAGATCATGACCTGTGATCCGTCGGCTGTCCCCAGTAACTGTAATCCAATAGCTGCCATCCACCATCAAAAACTACCAATGCCTCACTGCCGGGAACCACCACCACCTTCTGGATAGGCCCAGAAAAGCAGAGCTCACCAAGGCCCATCGTGGAAAAATCCAATCTTCGTCTGGCTGGGGCATAGCAAACTTTCTGTCCAGATAGAAGTCAGTGATGCAATGAGACTACATAGTTACATAGTTACATAGTTAAATTAGGTTGAAAAAAGACAAAGTCCATCAAGTTCAACCCCTCCAAATGAAAACCCAGCATCCATACACACACCCCTCCCTACTTTTAATTAAATTCTATATACCCATACCTATACTAACTATAGAGCTTAGTATCACAATAGCCTTTGATATTATGTCTGTCCAAAAAATCATCCAAGCCATTCTTATAGTCATTAACTGAATCAGCATCACAACATCACCCGGCAGTGCATTCCACAACCTCACTGTCCTGACTGTAAAGAACCACCTACGTTGCTTCAAATGAAAGTTCTTTTCTTCTAGTCTAAAGGGGTGGCCTCTGGTACGGTGATCCACTTTAGTTGCACTTAGTCTCTGCACTCCCAGCTCATTTATATCCCTCTTAAGGACTGGAGTCCAAAACTGCCCCCATACTCCAGATGAGGCCTCACCAGGGACCTATAAAGAGGCATAATTATGTTTTCATCCCTTGAGTTAATGCCCTTTTTTATGCAAGACAGAACTTTATTTGCTTTAGTAGTCACAGAATGACACTGCTCAGAATTAGACAACGTATTATCTACAAAGACCCCTAGATCCTTCTCATTTAAGGAAACTCCCAACACACTGCCATTTGGTGTATAACTTGTATTTATATTATTTTTGCCAAAGTGCATAACCTGCATTTATCAACATTGAACCTCATTTTCCAGTTTGCTGCCCAGTTTTCCAGTTTAGACAAATCACTGTGCAAAGTGGCAGCATCCTGCATGGAACCTATAGTTCTGCACAATTTAGTATCATCTGCAAAAATAGAAACAGTACTTTCAATGCCCACCTCCAGGTCATTAATAAACAAGTTGAAAAGCAAGGGACCTAGTACAGAGCCCTGCGGTACTCCACTAACAACACTGGTCCAATTAGAAAATGTTTCATTTACCACCACTCTTTGTAGTGACCATACATGGCCATATAACTCCTGGCAATCTTATCTGTGCATATATGGCCATCGTTTTGCCAAATCACTTGGCTTTACAGATATAAACAGATTCCATTTCCGTATCCTTGAAAGCCTGATCCATGTTGTTTGTGTTGTTTTCCAGATGTTCTGTCTTGCCCCCCCCCTCATTTCTCCCTATGTGATGAGACTAAAATCAACTTAGTTTTCCACTTCATTCCAGACCACCCCAAATGTTCATCACCCACCTGCCAATTCCGGCAACAGTCGTGGGGCTCAGAGAGCAACGTCTCCCCACTGTGTCGTCATTATGAAAAACACACACAGCAGGTTCCCCATTGTGTCCAGCTGCCCAGAGTGGGGTGAGCACCCTCCTATGCAAACTCAGCCACCCGCCTCGCCGAGGGTCACTTGGACACATGATATAAGCGCAGAGTCGGCCCCAGGCTTTTGTGTCTCTGATCACTAGTGCTCCATTGTAATGTCATTAAACAACAATTTGTGATTCTCACTTTTCACATCAAACGGATTGGGTTGCACAGAACTTTCAACTTCACGGAGCAGCAACGCAACCAGATCCAGCGTCGTAACACTGCATTTATTGTTTGTACTTTTATTTTATTCCCCACCTCCATCCTCTAAAGAGGTATAGGGTTTTATAAAGGGACACTATCATAGTACATAGTTTTTAATGTGCCTGAAGACAAGGAATATGTTTAGTCAAGTTGTCACTTGGGTGACATGGGTTTCCTTTCTAGCTACCTATATAATAGAGCATTCTGTCCCAGTGGCTGCACAGATCCTATGTGATCCCTATTGTAAACAGCTGTCCTGTCCTGCTTTATGGCAGCTGAGATTCTAGCTATCTGTATAACAGAGCATTCTGTCCCAGTGGCTGCACAGATCCTATCTGATCCCCATTGGAAGCAGCAGTCCTGTCCTGCTTTATGGCTGAGATTCTAGCTATCTGTATAACAGAGCATTCTGTCCCAGTGACTGCACAGATCCTATCTGATCCCCATTGTAAGCAGCAGTCCTGTCCTGCTTTATGGCAGCTGAGATTCTAGCTATCTGTATAACAGAGCATTCTGTCCCAGTGGCTGCACAGATCCTATCTGATCCCCATTGGAAGCAGCGGTCCTGCCCTGCTTTATGGCACCTGAGATTCTAGCAATTTGTGTAACAGAGCATTCTGTCCCAGTGGCTGCACAGATCCTATCTGATCCCTATTGTAAGCAGCAGTCCTGCCCTGCTTTATGGCTGAGATTCTAGCTATCTGTATAACAGAGCATTCTGTCCCAGTGGCTGCACAGATCCTATCTGATCCCCATTGGAAGCAGCAGTCCTGCCCTGCTCTATGACTGAGATTCTAGCTATCTGTATAACAGAACATTCTTTCCCAGTGGCTGCACAGATCCTATCTGATCCCCATTGTAAGCAGCAGTCCTGTCCTGCTTTATAGCAGCTGAGATTCTAGCTATCTGTATAACAGAACATTCTGTCCCAGTGGCTGCACAGATCCTATCTGATCCCCAGTGTAAGCAGCAGTCCTGTTCTGCTTTATGGCTGAGATTCTAGCTATCTGTATAGCAGAACATCATGTCACAGCAGCACAGATCCTATCTTCATAGTCAGTTTTTATATGTAAAGTGGGGTCCAGCTGTTGCTGTATGACCAGGGATCCACAGCTGGCAGACTCCCTGGGCCACAGAGAAGTCAGATCCATCTTCTGTGCAGAGAGGTTGGTTCCGTCACATGTAGCCACTCCGTAACAGTCCGTTTATCTGGAGCTCTTTGAAAGAGACATAAAACAAAGTAGTGTTTAGGCTACAGGAGAGAGAGACGTGACTTTCATAAACACAGGAGCGGAATTCACTGTCAGGGCTGCATGTGGTAAATAGCAATAAGAAAGAAGCTGGCGTCTTTGCCTTTATTCATTAAGTATGCCCTGGCTCTCTCCTCTTTACTGGCCGGAGGGCACATGCTTTGGTGTGTCCCCCATGCCTCGTCTTGCGTCTCTTTGCTGCGTTGCTTTGTCATATTGTGGCTCCCTCCCATTGCTACCCAAGTTGCCCATTAATGGGTGGGGGTAGAAGGGAAGATTCTTTAAAGACAAGGACCCCATTGGTTCTCCATGGAACCTTCTTGCTTGATGGATTGAGGGCAGTCTGGTGCTCCATGGTGTCCTCATCGGCTAATGATATCCGTTGTGGGGATTGTTAGGAAAAGGCCGCTGCTTTGACGGACGAATGATCTGATCACACTGCTGGCGTGCGGAGACCTCTCAGGAAAGGTCCACATCAGCACCAATGCTGAACCTGTCCAATAGATATCTGGCTAGAAATTGGTTGGACAAGTCATTAGGGTGGCCACTTACACCGACCCATGTATGGCCGCTTTAATCCCTCCCACCCTTGGCTGGTAAAGGCATCCCGTTAGGTGAAGCATCATTGAGTGAACACAGAAAACCCCACCCCAAGGAACACCAAATTATTTGCATTGGGGTCTCCCTCTCTGCAGGGGAACCTTTTTCTTATTCTTTTATTTCTCTTGCCCTTCCCATCGCTGGATCCCATTTCCAATGGTTACTACATCTCGCCACCCCATGTAACATGTCCCAATCAGAAAACAAGTGTATTTCCCTATGTCAGTCCTGTTACCCAGTGACCTATGTCGTGTGCCTATATAATGAATGGAGATGCAGACGGTTATTAGGATGATGAATAATAATTAGATTTGCTATGTTTTCCCCTTCGACCTTGCAAACAAACTACCGACTACAGAAAAGCTCAAGTTGAAATAGTTTGGGAATTAAGTAATATTTACCCGTGCCCCCCCAGTGCGTTGCAATGCTTCGTCAGCAGCCTCCGGGCTCAGCTGGGGACCAATGTCCAGCACATCTGCCCTATGTATGTATTCAGCTGTTAATCCTTTTAGCACTTGTTATGGCTGGATGACCCTCATGGACTCAGCTGTTAACCCCCTAGTGCTTGTTATGACTGGATGACCCCAAAACACTCATTGGAAGGGGTTCTAGCAGGATGTAATGCTGTGAAGGGACATAGTGGTGTGTGTCCATCTGCAGAACATTACACGTCGGACATGATATTAATTGTTTATAACAGAGGCCAGTACAACGAATGTCCCTGTGTGCCTCTTAGTCCTCAACCGTTTCCGAAAAAGTGTCTACATCTTGTGCAGTATCCAATAATCTGCCTCTTAAGAGAACCAAAGTATTTCCATAAATTAGGCACCTTGGCCTTTAAGGGCAGAGACACACACTGCTATTTGGGAGATTAGTCAACCAGCGACAAATCGCTTCTTCTTCGGACGACTAATCTCCCTGAATTGCCTTCCCGCCGGCTAGAATGTAAATCGCCGGCGGGATGGCACTTGGAACACTTCACTTCTGGCAACTTTGGAAAGCCGAAGCAATTCGGTGCCATCCCGTGGCGATTTACATTCTAGCTGGCCAGAAGGACATTCGGGGGGTTATTTGCCCGAAGAAGAAGCGATTTGTCGCTGGGAGACTAATCTCCCGAAATTTTGCAGCGTTTATCAACTAAGAGTCCATCCTTCTGTTATCTTGGGGCCCCAGCTGTTACTTGGCAACAACCCCCAACATATCAAGGATAAAATCATTCTGGGACTTTTGGTGCAACAAGTGGACCCCTGGTTAAGACTTATGTTTCTTCCCCATTAGCATCTTGATTGTTGTTCACCCATACTTATACCATTGGCTGAGATAGAGCAGGTGGTGTGGTCTGGGTAGAACAGGGAGTGGTATTCATGGAATATGTTGTGGCCAAAATTCACCCAGTTTTAGATTCTGTGAGTTTGACATCTTTGGGTATGGTGAGACATGGTGGTATGGAAAACCTCATGGATTGACCCTTAATTCTACAACTGATTGAGATGGAGCAGGGTGTGTGGTCTCAGCAGATTGGTTACCAAAATCACCTGGTTTCAGATCTGGGGAAGTTATGGTATGGAGGGACATGGTGGTATGGAGACCAGTAAACGATTTTTGAAGAGCTACATATATTTTTACCCCGAGCTGGGACCTAGCAGGGGCAGGAGCAGAAAGTGTGGGCTGGGCAGATTGGGACATTACCAAAATCACCTGGTTTCAGATCTGGGGAGGTTAAGGTCTTGGTGAGACATGGCGGTATGGAAACCTGTCAAACCTCCTGGATTCGCCCATATTATAAAACTGGTAGAGATAGAGCAGGGCTTGTGGTCTGAGTGGAACATGGAGTGGTCTGGGCAGATGGAACATTACCAAAATCACCTTGTTTCAGATCGGAGGAGGTTATGTTATGGAGAGACATGGTTGTATGGAGACTAGTCAACTCTTTTTATATTTGTATGGAGACTAGTCAACTCTTTTATATTTTTACCCCTAGCTGGGACATAGCAGGGGCCGTGGTCTGCCTGGATTGGGTTGTGGCCAAAATCTATACAGTTTCAGATCAGGGAGGTTGTTACCTCTTGGTGGGACTAAATCTCTGGTGGGCAGAGTATTGTAATGCACTTTCTTTTCCAGTGGTGTAACTAGATGTTACTGGGCCCCACAGCAGATTAATTTTACGATCCCCAACATATCCAGAGGTTGTCCTGTTTTACCAATATATATTGAAATTGCTCAATAATTAGGGTTTCATTGGGCCCCCTATACCTCCTGGGCCCCCCAGCAGCCGCAGGGTCTGCTTTCTCTGTAGTTACGCCCCTGTTCTTTTCCTTCCACAGACACAGAACAGGATGAAGCTGATGGCTGATAACTACGAAGGAGACCACATGAAATCCTCTGGCCACTCCAACCAAACCAATCACAAGCCCTCCCCAGATCAGGTAGGAGCTCTGTGATTGTATCTTTTGTAACATGTCACCCGTATGTGCTATGAACATGACCACAAACAGATCTTTCACTTACTGGTGCCCCAAACTGGGATGGGGGGCTCTTGGCTTAGTGGCAAGGGGAACTTAACCTAAAGGTTAGTTTGGGGATATTTCATGAGATTCATTTATTTCTCTTCTAGATATCCCTGAAAGCCCAGCTTGAGGGTAAGTTAGGATGAGATTTGGAGTGAACACTTGGTACCCAAGATATTCTTGAACTATGACCGATGCACATAGATTCATAAGACTCCATTATAGTTGGACTTTCAGATCATGCACTACCTGGAGGTACAACCTTTGGTCAGGGCCCCCCTTATAACCGTGATGAAGACTTTGGGCATTCTGCCACAGTCCCACAAAAGGGCATCAAATAAGTGTTCACCCAAATCTCACCCTACCCATTTAGAGGCACATTTATCTTATTTTGAATTCATGTAAAGTTTTGAAAAACTCCCATAAATTTGAAATTCGACCAATAGAAATTTATTCTAAAAATGTAAGCTTTTAAAGTCGGACTAATTGAAACAACCCGAAAACTCGAATCTAATTCGATCAAACACGATTTGAGTGTTTTCTCCGACTGCAAATACCGCCAAATTGATCCCTGGACCTCTCTCATTGACTTAAACAGCAATTCGCCAGGTTTTAGGTGGCAAATAGTCGAATTTGAGTTCTTAACAGGCAGAGTATGATAAATCTCGAAAAATTTGATTCAAATTTTTTTTAAAATCAAATGGAATTTGGATAACCCCCTAGTTGAATTTGAGAGTTTTGACCATAAAAATAAATTAAAAATTTGAACTTTAAATTTGACCCTTGATAAATCTGCCCCTTAGTGTGGACTTGAGTAAGGGGCATCTAAAAGAGCAAATTGGTATTCCTTCCAAATCTTACCCTAACTGGCCTTCAGGTTAAGCCCCACTGTCCCCTTTCAACTCAGTGGGAACCACTGCCTTAAAGGAAAACTTTACCCCCAAAATGAATACTTAAGCAACAGATAGTTTACATTATATTGAGTGGCATATTAAAGAATCTTCTCAAACTGGAATATATATTTAAGTAAATATTGCCCTTTTACATGTTTTGCCTTGAAACACGATTTTGTGATGGTCTATGTGCTGCCTCTAGAGATCACCTGACCAGAAATACTGCAGCTCTAACTGTAACAGGAAGAGATCACCTGACCAGAAATACTGCAGCTCTAACTGTAACAGGATGAAGTGTTGAAGCAAAAGGCAAAACTCTGTCTGTTAATTGGCTCATGTGACCTAACATGTATGGTTATTTGTGTGCACCGTGAATCGTACGATCCCAGGGGGCGGCCCTTATTTTTTAAAATGGCAATTTTCTATTTATGATTACCCAATGGCACATAATACTAAAAAAAGTATATTATTCTGAAAATGATTTATTTACATGAAGCAGAGTTTTTACACATGAGCTGTTTTATGCAATATCTTTTTATAGAGGTAGTTTTTCCTTTAAGGGTTTCTAGTGTTTTACCCATCACTTTCTTTTGTCAAATGTTATAATTTGCCCCAAAATGCCAGCAATGCACCCTATATATCAAATCTGTTAAGATTACATGCACCCCTACAATGATCTAGGCCTCGTTTTGTTATCCAATCGCTGAGCCTTTCCACCCACTGAGAATGGTTTTGGTTTTACTTGTTATATAATTATGCCCCTACAGACACCAATTCCCTCTCGAAGGCTATCAGGGAGTGCTGGGAGTTGTATTTTTGGCTAGAAGCTTGTGTGTGTGCGTCATTTAAAGGGGTGGTTCACCTTGAAGTTAACTTTTAGTATGTTATAGAATTACCAGTTCTAAGCAACTTTTTAATTGGCCTTTATTATTTTTTTTATCGTTTTTTAATTATTTGCCTTCTTCTGATTCTTTCAAACTTTCAAATGGGGGTCACTGACCCCATCTAAAAACAAATGCTCTGTAAGGCTACACATTTATTGTTACTGCTTCTTTTTATTATTCCTGCTTCTATTCAGTCCTCTCCTATTCATATTTCAGTCTCTTTTTCAAATCAATGCATGGTTGCTAGGGTACTCTAGCAACCAGATTGCAAACTGGAGAGCTGCTGAATAAAAAGCTAAATAACTCAAAAACCACAAATAATAAAAAATGAAACCCAAATTGCAAATTGTCTCAGAATATCACTCTCTATATACTAAAAGTTAACTTAAAGGTGAACAACCCCTTTAGCCTTTGTTTCACAGCCTGTTAAGGTAGGTACTTTCTATCCTAGGTGTCCGAATGGGATTAAAAGTGAATTTGGCAACTTTAAAGGTTCATATACTGCTGTATAATATATGTACCTCTATAATAACAACATGTCTGTGTGTTTTTTTCTCCAGCTGACACTAACCAGATCTCTTATTTCATTCCTCATGCTGCTCTTTGATGTCCCCTCTGCCCTCTTCATCTCCGAACCAACAGGATGATGAGGAGGGTATTTGGGCATAGCCAATGAGATGCTTAGGTCAGCCATTTTGTTCAGAACGGTGAGAGTCTCCAGATTTGGGTTAACCAATTGGTACATGCCCCACTATGCCCCTCCCCTTTGCATGACGATGATCATCTCTCCCCATACGTTTGCATGGCGCTGATGTCATTAACCGTCATTTTTATTTTCCTCCAATTATGGTCATTTTGTGGTGTCTTCTCGCGCCTATCTGCATTTGTGCATGTGCCCGCAGTCACGGAGCCCTCCGGCATTTCAGTACCCAGTGCTGCTGCCATTCATCTAGTGTAAGAAGCTGCCGTCCAAATACTGGGGGTTAACGGCACCTCCACTGACCCCCAGCTAATAGATAGAAAGGACATGGACATCCATTAAAGCCCTTCTTTAAAAAGGTGGTTTGCTTTTGAGTTACCTTTAAGTATGTTATAGAACGGCCAATTATAAGCAACTTTTCAATTGGTCTTCGTTTTTTAGAGTTTTTTCCCCTTTTTCTTCACTGGCCCCATCTAAAAAAAAAAAAACAATGCTCTGTAAGGCTATTGTTATTAATAAACTATAAGACTATGGTGTGTACCTCTACTAATAGGGCATGGTCCAAAAAGTTCCTATTCCATTAAGTCAAAATCATTCGCATTAGTCTTATCCCGAATAGACCCCCAGTCCAAGGGCCATGTAATTGGGTATAATCAAGCAAAAACACAAGCTGGGTAGAGTTACTGTTAGTAGAAAAAGAAGGCCAGATGATCTAAAAAGTAGAAGATCTTTATTAGGACATATTCAAGCCCGACGCGTTTTGTGCCAAAGGTGGGCATTTACGCATAGGCTTGTATTGTTATTGCTACTTTTTATTACTCATCTTTCCTCTTCTGTCCCTCTCCTAGTCATAGTCCAGTCTCTTATTGAAATCAGTGCATGGTTGCTAGGGGAATTTGGACCCTAGCAACCAGATTGCTGAAACTGGAAACTGGAGAGCTGCTGAACAAAAAGCTAAATCAAACTCATCGTGAAAACCAATTGCAAATCGTCTTGGAATATCACTGTCTACATCAGACTAAAGTTAAGTTAAAGGGGAACCATCCCTTTAAAGGAGAAATAAACCCCCTTTCTAATAAAAACCCCTACCCTACCGGCAGCTTATTGGCCCTTCAGGCCTCTCCTATTCATATTCCAGTCTCTTATTCAAATCAGCACATGGTTGCTAAGGTAATTGGGACCATAGCAACAGTCGCTGAAATTGCAAACTGGAGAGCTGCGGAACAAAAAGCGAAATAATTCAAATAATAAAAAATGAAAACCAATTGCAAATAGTCTCGGAGTATCCCTCTCTACCACTAAAGGTGGCCATAGACGTAGAGATCCGATTGTTTGGCGATGTCACCAAATGAGCGGATCTCTCCCCGATATGCCTACATTGAAGTGGGCGATATCGGGCTGATCCGATCGTGGGCCCTACGGACAGTCCGATACGGACTGTCGGATTGCCGGACCACATATACGCACAGATGTGGCCGCAATCCGACGGGATTTTCTAACCTGCCCGATCGAGATTGATCAGGAAAGCCCCTCAGATGGCCCCACACACGGGCCAATAAGCTGCCGACTCTGTCTGTCGGCAGCTTTTATTGGCCTGTGTAACGGTTAATTTAAAGTTGAACAATCCCAACAAGATTTAGTTCTCATTAAAATTTCAGGTTGAAGAGAAACAGAATAAGGATAGTAAGGAAATATACGCTTCAATTAACTTCCCCTTTACAACATTCTCCAGTAATACAACCCATCAGCTAGTGTTATCCATTCTCAGGCATTCTGATCCACATCATCAAAGTGCACTTTGTTCTAATAACCCAACTCCAGCAGAGCTGCAGAAGCCAAGGTGGGAAAGGGGAGGGGTCCAATCACATGTAATCCCCCCCCCCGTAGTGATTATTGTGATTGTGCGTTGGTGTTGGGAAGTCGCAAAGCATGTAATTGAAGGAATGCAGCGGGAACGGGCACCTGGGAATGTTCAGCCCGTCTCTGGGAAATCCTTGCCCCCCGCCCAGATCGACATAACTCGGGTTTATTCAGGCATTGTGACTCCCAACTGGCTCATCTGTATCAAACACTCTCTCTTTTTAACCTCTCGCTTGCCGGAGAACCTTAAGGAATACTGAAACCTCTCCCAGGGCAGTGAACCTCTCCCAGGGCAGTGAAACGTATAACAGGGGTGCCCAGGTTTGTTGCCCTACAAGAGCTTTCCATGCTCGTGTGGCATCTCAGCAGGAATGGCGGCTCCTTTGAATCTGGGGCGGGGCTTTGCTAAGATCTCTAAATATGTAATATATAATGCTCAGTGCTAATAATTAACAGCTTAGTAACTTAATTTAATAGTGCGTAGAACGGCATTCACTCCTGTAATAATTGATAATGTGATAAATGTTTAACGCTGGCTGGGCTGATATTATTCGGCCCTCCGTGCCCACCCACCCATTGGCAGAGGAAGGGAATCGCTCTTATATGTGCAAGCACAGCAGAACCCTATTTAGCCAGGATGCTTGTCTATAAAGGTGGCCATACACGGGCCGATAAAAGCTGCCGACAGACCATGTCGGCAGCTTATTGGCCCGTGTATGGGGCCCCCTGATCGAGATCTGGCCGAAAGTCGGCCAGATCACGATCGGATGGGGGCCGCATCTATTCGTTGATGCGGTCCCGCGATCCGGCCGCCCGTTAGGCATCGTTAGGATCCGATCGTTGGGCCGTAGGGCCCACGATCGGATCAGCCCGATATTGCCCACCTCAAGGTGGGCATATTGGAGGGAGATCCGCTCGTTTGGCGACATCGCCAAACGAGCGGATCTCTCCATGTATGGCCACCTTAAGTCTTGTATATGTACATGTCCGTCTGTACAGCAGCTCCGTAGTGAAAGAGCCACTACCAGGAGGGACTCCATCATGATTTTTATGATGTAGTTTTTATTTCTAAATGACACTGTTTACACTGCAAATAATTCACTCTACAATATAAATTTTTATTCCTGAACCAGCAAGTGTATATTTTAGTTGTAATATTGGTGTGTAGGTGCATCTCAGGTCATTTCGCCTGGTCATGTGCTTTCACTTTAGGATGGAACTGCTTTCTGGCAGGCTGTTGTTTCTCCTACTCAATGTAACTGAATGTGTCTCAGTGGGACCTGGATTTTACTACTGAGTGCTGTTCTTATATCTACCGACAGCTGTTATCTTGTGTTAGGGAGCTGCTATCTGGTTACCTTCCCATTGTTCTGTTGTTAGGCTGCTGGGGGGGAAAGGGAGGGGGGTGATATCACTCCAACTTGCAGTAAAGAGTGACTGAAGTTTATCAGAGTCACATGTCTGGTGGCAGCTGGGAAACTGACAAGATGTCTAGTGTCAGATTTCAAAATTAAATATAAAAAAAATCTGTTTGCTCTTTTGAGAAACTGATTTCAGTGCAGAATTCTGCTGGAGCAGCACTATTAACTGATGCGTTTTGGGGGAAAAACATGACAGTATCCCTTTAAGTCAGGGCCCCATAGCAGAGGGGACCCCAAGAGATGTGAAAGTGCTAATGCTAAGGGGGTGATGGATAAGGGGGTGGTGGTGGATAATTGGGACCCCCTTAACAGAAGGGGCCTTGGACAGGACAGGACCATCACATTTGAATGGAACTGGCAGAACAGCTTTGGCGAGTGAAGATCATTATTGACCAGAAAGAAAAAATTATGAATTTCTGGACAATAATGCAATTGCACCTTCATAGGCAAGAACCTCATTAACTCTTCAATTGGATTATATTCCCAGTACCTGGATTCTGAATGAAAACTGAGCGACATAATTGCCCCTCAAGTTTGAGCAGCGCCATATCGCTACCCAAATCTTGCTCTACTTTGCCTTCAAACTCCAGGGCAGTGGCCCCTATTTGAATCCCCCCACACAGGCGTCTCTGATTGGCCAGTCACAAGCTACGAGGGACCCATGGGCCCTTGAAATAATTATCTGTCCAGCACCTGATCTCTGTTTCCCTGCGGCCTTAGCCGATTTTATCCGAGGCTCCGGAATATCCTGTGGGTGTCGCTAGAAGTGGTACCCGTTGTGTTTATCATCCAATTAAGGACCTTGTTAATTCTTCCTTTAACGGCTCCCAGCACATTCCTGTTAAGTAGTCGCAGGACCAAAATATTTTGTATCCGTGCAACAGCGGCTTAACCCCGGCATTACCAGAGGGAGCGGAGACTTGTTGGATCCATATAGAGGAAATATTCCCCGTCTTAATTACGGCTTGGAGCCTGTTCAGTGAAAGCAGTGTCCGCCTGGCTGGCTGTTTATAATCTCTGCACTACTGGTTCTGACTCCTGAAACAGTGTTTGATTTAATGTTACACACACATGTAGCTCTAAAGCTCTGTTTTGAAAGGACACTGATCTAAAGGCAGTGGAATCATGGAACGGAGTGTTGGGCAGTGACTTTTGGGGTTTCCGTTCCTGCCCGCAGTGCCTTTTATTTAAATCAGCGGCCTCTCAGGGGGGGGTTGGGGCCAGGCTGGCAGCAGATCTGAGACTCTCTTCTAAGCCTGGATGTGTCCCTTGGCACGGGCTCAACAGCCTCCCTGTGCATTGGAACTCCAGAGGGTCGTTGTTTTGTCTGAAACTACTTACAGCCCCTCCCCAAAGCAACTAATTGCTCCCGTTGTTCCGGTGAATGGTAACTTATGTTACTACCTGCATTGTGCCGCTCAGGGAAGGTAGAATGACTTGCCAGGGGACTCGAAAAAGGAGCAACCACAATAGGACTCTTTGCAGGTGCCGGCTAAGTTTTTGCTTAGGTAGAAATGGGTGAAAATTTATGTTTTTGTTTTTGGGGGTTCATGGAAGGCAGCAGGCCCAGACTGGCAATCTGTGGGTTCTGGCAAATGCCAGAGGGGCTGCTATAAGGTGCCATAGAAAGTCAGTATTTAGTGGGCTGGTGAGGGCTGTTTGAGCCTCTGTGTGGGCTGATTGGGCCTCTGTGTACCTGAAATGCCAGGGCCTATTTTAATTCTCAATCCGGACCTGGAAGGAAGGGCACCCAAGGGCCCACTGGAGGAACTAATCTCAAGGGGCCTGGTACCCCTCCTGGTGTCCCAGTGGTTCAATCCATTGAAGGGTGGGAGACATCTTAAAAGTTAGATAGAGTGGATGGAAAAATCTGTATGGCATATTTCCTAAATGCCAACTTTGGACAGATATAAGCGTTTGTTTAAGACTACAAGTAACAGTCGTGGACACTAGTAATGTGCGGGTCAAGAAAAAACTTGAACCATGCCCGACCCTAACTCGCTGCTACTCCACCAGGCCCTAAATCGTAGCTATTCCCGCCCTGCTGTGATGTCATGAAAGGGGTGGGATCTGCACAAGTATATAAAAAGTTGCGCAGAGTAGTGATGTGCGGGTGGGGTAAAATCCGACCCTAACCCACCCTCCCTCAGCCTGCGCCCAACTTCCGGTTCCTTTTATAGACCCGCCCCCACGATGATGTCACAAAAGGCGGGGCAAGCAGGCGCATCTATAAAAAAAAAGGATGCTGGCAGTGCAAGGGGGTACGAGGTCGGCCCAAACCCACCTGACCCACGGTATCAGGCCGGCCCGCACATCACTAAGGTGGAAGTGGGCCAGAAGAAGGCAGCTGGCAGGGCGAAAAGAGGCTAGTTTAGCCCGAACCCGCCCAAGGACATCATGCAGAGGTCGGCCCAAACCTGGTCGGCCCAGACATCACTAGTAGACACGCTAAATTGGCCACAGTCGTTGCGGGGGAAAATCCCATTCATTGCCACTCCTTGTGTATATATATATATATATATATATATATATATATATATATATATGTGTATATATATATATATATATATATATATATATATATATATATATATATATATATATATATATATATAGTGTGTATGTATGTATGTATGTATGTGTATATATATATATATATATATATATATATTGTATATAGGTGAGCTCATCGCTGCTTGGTCCATTTTGCGTCTGTCTGACTGAATTAAGTGAATTGTGCCTATTGATTTAACAGAACCCTGGAGCAGCTGCCACCTCTATAGATGGCAGTTGAAAGATGACTAAGAGTGTATTGGAATAGAGGGTTGGTTTTACACTGCTTATCAATTTGGTTGGTGTTCAAGATATTCATATCTCTCAGGTATGTGTATTTAGGCAGGACAGTCCTGTTTCTATAAAATCAGGTGGAGCTTACTGTTGGCATGTAGATGGGTGTGTCCTAGATTAATTGGAGAGTCGGCTCCCAGAAAGTTGGGAGGTGCTAATGAGTGAGCGGTCAGTGGTACGGTGAGCACCACATGTCGGAGGTCCCAAGCATCTTTCGTTAATCAGGGCCCCTCTGCTCTAGCGGCACATTCTGATTTTTCCATTGGCTCCTCGGAGTGGATGTTGTCTTTCGAAGCCGTGCACCTTTGAAGGAAGCCAAATATACAGGATCTGGCCATAAAACAATATTGTGTGTGTTCCTTTCCAGATCCCATGCTGTTTGCACATTTCCTGCTGAAATCATTCAGCCGCCTTTAGAAGGAGCCACGGTACGAGCCCCTGTCTCTTTTGCATGAAATACGACTGCCGTGTAGAAATTCTGGGATCTCTTTCCTTTTTTTTTTCCTTGCTATTTACTTTTCTGAAATTAGATGGTAAGCTCTGCTGGCCATTTAGTTAAATACGACTGGAGATTTTGGCTTTTGACTCCTGTCGTTGCCTTAAACAACTCCATCCGTCATTTTATCTATAATCTGCGGATTACACCAACACCCATAGGCACCATTGCATCAATAACCGTGCTTAATGCACTTGCTGCTAGCGTTCAAGGATGCCATTTGCTGGTTGAACCCTGGGATTGCAGTTGGTCTTAGTAGGCTATGTGACTAGGTTTATTTTATTGCCACTTTTAGCAGCCACCAGGGCTTCCCAATGCTACAAATATGGCAGGGCCCTTACCCCAGTTAACTGGGTGGTTTGCACTGCCAGCAAGAAAAATCAAATCCATCATGGCAACGCCCGAAATGATAGCAGATTAGTAGTCAGCACAACTGCAACTCACTTCTTTGGCTGGGTGCACGTCCTCAAGTGGCCACCTTCCACTGGCAATATTAGCGAAGAAAGTTAGTCCAGCACCCACTGTTTCATGAATAAAACGGCCTTTATTGGACCAAGGGCATTACAGCAACGTTTCAGACCAACTTGATAAAAGACCAGTTGGTCTGAAACGTTGCTGTAATGCCCTTGCTCCAATAAAGGCCGTTTTATTCATGAAACAGTGGGTGCTGGACTAACTTTCTTCGCTAATAACGCCCGAAATGATAGCAAAACTCCACCCCTAATCTAAACATACCCTGCCCACTCCCCTGCAAACCCTGCCCCTTTAGCACCCAAAAATCCTGCATGTCCATTTTGGTACCACCCTCTGCCACAGGGTCCCTAACTGCAGTTACCCTCAGGTGATACCACCTGCAATTCTACCTCTAGTGGGACCTTGGTAATGAGTCCTCCTACAGAATCTTTGTCATTTTGGTCATCTGTTTGCTGGCAGCTTTTTATTGGTTGCTATGGGTTACTAGACTTAGTGCAAACTTTATAGTCTTTTTTTTTTTTCTATTGCCCCCTTTTAAATACCCCCTTCCAAATGAATCTGATCAGTAAAGTCATGGCACGTTAATGCTCTGGACAGCCGATCAAAGCTCCCTGAGAGGTGAGGGATAGCTCAAATACCCACTGATATTTGGACTTGTCGAGAGTGGGGTCTGTGTGACTAAATCTGGTAAATTCTAGGCAGGGTAAAGTGCAGAATTAGTGTTCCTTGACCCCCTCCCTTCCCAGACCTTGCAGCTTCCACTTGCTGAGGCCCACACCCTATGAGACATGACATACCGGAATGATGTGACACAGGGTTCCATGTCCTCATGGATATTAACTGGGAATGGCTCTCTCCGGGGAAGGAAATTCCTGCTTGTAGAACAACCTGCGTACCCCTCTGAATGAGATAGGAGCCTGCGGGGTCCCGGCCTTACATCTCTGCTCTGAATTAAACCTACAAAGTGGCCTGAGGTCTGGCTGCATCTTATCACCATCCTGCTATTACCCCAGAAGATCAAAGCTGCGCACAAATCAAGGCCTATATTATATTTATTGCAAACAGCTGGCTGCCTGCACTCGGCAACATTCCGGCCATCTGCCCCGAGCAAGAGAGCCGACGCTGCTAACATAAAGTTCTGTTACTTATAGGGTCTGTCTCCCTTCCGCTGGCTCCCACTGCCTCGGATAGGATATGGTTAAGGGGAAGTTGAGAAAAGGAATTTATTCACATTATTTTGTTAGACAGGTTGGAGTTAACACTGTAGCTCACTGACCCTAGTGAGAAGGTATGAATCGGAGATGGCCTGAACAGAAAGTGCAGCAGTGGAAAAAATGTTTATAAGTTTGACACAACTGTTATTTAAGGTTGTCTGGTAGGGGTAACAAAAAGAATAGCAATTTAAAACACTGGGGACTGTCTAACATTTTGGCACCATCCTTTGTATTGTCTTTTATAACATTTTTACATGTATAATTATTTCTCATAAGGCTAGATAATAGAGCCAAATCCATGTATAATACCCCAGAACACACAAGTTAAATACAGGGCCAATTTGATGTATAATTACCCAGAACACAGGGCAGGATAAACACAGTGCCAGTTTCATGTATAATACCTCAGAACACAGGGCAGGATAAATACAGTGGCAGTTCCATGTATAATACCCCAGAACACACGTCAGGATAAATACAGCATGTAATATCCCAGAACAAGTCTGGACAAAGACAGCGCCAATTCCACGTATAATACCCCAGATCACACAGCAGGATAAATACAGAACCAATTCCACGTATACTGTATTACCCCAGAACACAGGGCAGGATAAATACAGTGCCAATTCCACTTATAATACCCAAGAACACACAGCAGGATAAATACAGCACCAATTCCATCTATAATACCCCAGAACACACGGCAGATAAATACAGCACCAATTCCATGTATAATACCCCAGAACACACGGCAGATAAATACAGCACCAATGCCGTTTTTACTCCGGAACACACTGCAGGATAATAGCCAGTTCCATGTATAATACCCCAGAACACAGGGCAGGATAAATACAGTGCCAATTCCACTCATAATAACCTAGAAAACACAGCAAGATGTATAGAGTTCTGTAAATAACGGCCCCAGATCACATTGTAGATTAACCCTGTGCCAATTCCATGCATAATATCCCAGCACATATGGCAGGATAACTCCATTCATGATGCAACCAAGACTTCCCTCCCTTCCACACCATGCAAATTGTTCTTTCCTATTTCATCCTCCTCGCCATGAGCCCCTGATTGCAGTTACTCCCCCTTTATGGTGGCACTGATGACATAGCAGAATAAAAGCCCAACACAAGGCACTGCAGGATATTAACGCTTAAAGTTAGAAAAAGGCATGGCAATGACCTAATATAAAGGCTTCCAGTTAGACCAATACGAGTCATGGCAGAATGTTAACGCTCCAAGCTCGAGTAATGGGACTCGTGGCAGAATGGTAGTAATGTTATTGATGAGAAGCAGCATCTGTCTGTAAGCACATACACTGGTGCACCTGATGAATGGAGCCAGGCATATCCCGAGGCCAACATGCACAAACTCCATTTGTTACTGCCAACATCCTCTGTAACAAATTGAAAGCTTGCTAAATCCAGCATGGCCAGGCACTAACAGATGCCCCTTGGCCTCTCTGGGATTGGCAGAAGAGCCCAACTGTCTAGTGGAGAATTACCTCCGTAACCAACTAGATCTTGCCACTGTATACAGACTATAATACCAGATAGAAATAGTTGGGGGGTGGGAGGGGGCGCTTTGGCCCTTGGAAGGGAAAAAAATAGATAAAAGTTATGGGAATGTCAAATCTGCAGTCCTCTAATTGTGGTTGCAACGTCCAGCTCCCTTCCAAGAGCCAAAGACTGCATTCTCATAGCCCCAGCTTCACAACCGCCAAATCTTCAAGGATTCCGAGCGTGACCTATTTACCTGTCTAATTTTCCCTAAGACACAAAACGTAGAGTGGGCTCAGGAAAGTGCTGTCTGGGATTTCTCCAGTGCCAGATGCATCCATTCTGGTTGTAATACCATGTTCTGATGAAGTCTCAGACATGTATTGTGTTTAAATGAACCCCGAGCAGATATACTGTATACTGATAATCTCCAGTCTAGTCGGTTCTGGGGAACGGTGGCCTATGTTTAGCAAGAGTGTTGGACAAGAACAGATAAGGTTTTCCACCAGAGTACAAAGCGAGCAGTTCTAGTGATAGGAAGCGCTCACACCTTCCAGGCTCTTGTGTGCAAAGTGGCATAGCGGCACGAGGTGCCCCCCGAGCGAGATGATGTAAAGGTCTAACTATGAATGAATTCCCTCGGGGAAACTGGCGCCACCAGCTCAATGCACTTTCCCCTAGCCAGGAAAAAAAACTCTTATGTCTGAATCGGTCTCTTTCTCTGGATAAAATGCCATCTATGTGATGGGTTCCTTGTATCTAGGTGGGTATGTGTTGGTAGGACATATTTTTGGGTGAGCATAAAAAATTCAATCATTCAGGAAAGGCAATATACTGTAACTGGTGTACAGCACTGCTATGGAAAGGGCTAATGTTATAGTTGCAAAGCTTTTATCCCACAGAAACCAATGAGAAAGTAGTATTTGCTAGTAGTCTTTGAAAACAAAGATTTGATTGGCTATGCTCTTATTGCATTTGGTGTTAATTTTTAACTTGAGCATTCCTGTGCACTGATAGGCTACAGGTTTTTACTTTACATACAAACCAATGAATAAGCTGGGAAGGGGTTAAAGGGGGATAAAAATGTCAATATTAAATAATGCCTAATGAATAAGTATGTCATTGTAAGTGACTTTTCCATTTGCATTCATTACACATTTTCACTGGTTTTCATGTTATTTGGTAATATGATTGACGTTGGAAGCAGCGTCTGTCCCTCCATTTCTATGCTCCACCCTGGTGGCCGTGACTTTTGAAAACAATGTAGCAGAAACAGCTAATTGACAGACCCGTGAAACTGACGTCTGACACATTGTTTCAAGGGATTTTCTTTTTTCTTTATACAGTGTATCAGTCCGTTCTCCTCTAGCCAGGACAGATCTGATAATCCGCCAGCTTCTGCTACATTGTTGCAAAAAAGACAAAAGCCACCCGGGCTGGAATAGACCTGGCCAGAGAGATGCCGCTTATAATAGCAATTACATTTAAACATAACTTTAAAACCATTGAACATTTTGAATGAATGGATATTCAGAAATTCATTAGAATCAACTTTTCGATCATTAGGCAAAACTAAATTAGGCAAAACAAATCAAAGTGTAGTCAGCACTAAAACCAACATATATTATGTGGGTGTCTCGGAGAGAGTGTACCCAGCACATAAGGCTATCTGGTGTCTCGTTTATCAGTATCCGGGCAGATCGGGGAGTCCCCAGAGAGCATGTGCCTATAAATGAGACTGAGAGTTGCTGTCTCTGCTTCATGTTAGAATCTTTGATCCCCTCTTATCCAGCTGCTGACATCCTCTCAAGTTACTATGACTTGTTATCCTTCCAGTCCTTATCAGTAAGCATGTTGCACAGCACGCGTAACTTTGTTACCTGAGCTGCCGTGGGTGGCCCACCTCTCCATATTGTCTGCCACAGGGTAGATTCCTGCGCAGAACCAATTTCTAAGACCCCGACCACAGCCTGCGACCCGAACCGCAACCCGCATATTTACCCACTTTAAACTGCTACCTGACCCGGACCCGCAACTGCCTTACCCACAACATGACCTGCAACCCGCCTACCACCATCAAACAGGAAGTGATGCTGCGAACCGGAAGTGACATCAAATGTGGGCGGGACAGAAACAAGTTTTGTAAAGCTTTTAAAAATATAGACAATATTACATAACATAAGAAATTTAGATGAGATCCGTGACCCGCAGCTATACCCACAGTTATACCTGCACCTGAAAATCCATCCCTCATTCAACAGGGTGACCACTTTTTTTTTTTTGCGGGTAACCCGTGGGTACCCGACCCGCTGCAGGACTCTACCACAGGGTAGAAACATATGGCTCACTAACTGCCACTTATGTACTTTCCCGTGAAGAACGTCTTTGCTACTTCATCCCTTTAGCAGTAAAGATCTGTGCCTTTGAAGGTGACCCCAGTAACTCCCCATCTTTTGCTGCACATGCTCTGGGCTGCTCTGAGCTTAATGACTTACACAACAGCCCAGCGCATACTGAGCATGTGCAGTGCCACTGACACACAAAAGATGGCTGAACATGATCCAAGACCTGCTGGGGGCAACCTTGAAAGCCTGGATCATTGCTGTTATAGGTGCTGATATATCACCCTGCAAGCACCTAAGCCTTAACTGCCACCTGCAGGGTCAACCACCCACAGGAGTGGTTACATTCTCTTCCATGGACTACATGAAACATAATTGGACCTACAGATCGACGAGCTCTTCTCTCTAGTGCTCAATCAGCCTCTAGATTGTATACACCCTCAAAAATAGTAATTGGGGTGTTCAAAACCCTGGTGTAGGTAGCCTAATGACCTGAAACACCCTTGAGTGCTAATTGCCTAATATTTTAGAACAGTAATTTAACTTTAGGATGGCAGTCCCGTTGCTTCTGGTGGAGGTCTCTTTCTGTGTCCTGTTGTCCATGTTTCCATCTCATTGGTGGGGGGGCGAGGGTATCCTAGTTTCTGACAGTTCACTGCGCATCCCATTGACCCGCTTTTTTCCCATGTCGTTTACAGATGATCCAACCCCTCATAGACCTCGACCAGAACCGCAGCAAACTCAAACTGTACATCGGCCACCTGACTGCTCTGTGCCAGGACAGAGATCCCCAGATTCTCCAGGAGCTCCACCCACCTGCGGCCTACTACCTTGATGACAACCAGGCAGCTTGGGAGCAGAGGCTGCAGAAGATGACACCAGATGAGGTGAGTTGCTGGATACTCCTTCAGATGGACTAGATCAGGGATGACCCACCAGTTCCCTCTAGCTTAGGCTTTTTCTGAGCAATAGCAGTGCTGTCAAGCCTACCTACCGCCCGCTCAGGCTCTCTTTCCATGATTTGTTCCTATCACCGTTTCAGTCTGATGTTATTGGCAGCCTGAAATCTCCTGTAGGGGCATAAGCAATACTCCCCCCCCCCCCCCTCCCGGTACCCGGGTAATTCAGACCCATCCTGACAGACTCAGGTCTTGGTGAGCCTGCAGAACTTGGTGGATAGGGTTTGTAGCACTGATATGGTTATTATAACACTTGAATGGCTGCTATAGTAGCTGTAAGATTTTGGCAATAAAAGGTCATAGTACAAGTTTAAAGGGCAACTAACAGAAGCAACTGGCATTAGAAGGGGGCTCACAGGTTCCACTTGCCTGCACCACCTGCAAAAATCAGTATTTGTGGGTCTATCATTACAGGGCAGTGTAAGTAAATGTAATGCTGTCAAACTGCTGCCTTTGTAAGTAGTCTACAGAGATTAAGGCAGAGGCTTGGTTGGAATTACCCTGCTGGGCCCAATTGCAGAACAGCAAGTGCTGAGGCGACCACTTCCAGTTGAGTGCAGTTAGTTGGCACATAATTTAATCTTCTCACATGTTAATATGTGCCCCCTTTGCTATCTACACTAAGGGAATAGATGGGAAGGTATTAGCTGCCAACTTGGCCACCCCAGCTGTTGCCCCATGTGAGGGGCAAAAATGGCAGCCAATTCCTGGATAGGGATCTGCCAACTGTTAGGTGCAATGCCCACATTGGGATCTTGCTGACTCCTACCCCTTTACTCCATTCTCCTTACCTTGTCCCTTCTGTCCTGCAGCTGACCAAAGAGTTGGAAAAGTGCGAACTCGAGAGTGCCGAACTTCAGGAGTTCGCCAATGTCATCCTGCAGCAAATCGCAGATCACTGCCCTGACATATTGGAGCAAGTTGTCAACGCCTTAGAAGAGTCCTCCTGACCTCCCCCCAAACACAGTAACCAGAGACCCAGCCTTCTGGATGGACGTGGCGTTCGCTGACCTATCCCTTCACCCACTGGCATTGCACCTTGGGATTGGGAACTGCACTTTTAGCCTTGCACTGCCTGTCCGCTCACTACACAGTTTGACCGTTTCCAAAGAACGCGGAAGAGGGGGCTGTTACTTTCTCGCAAAAGCTCTCTGGGTTTGCCTCCAGGACCAAACCATTTCCATAGCTGTCGGGGGAGGAACGTATCCCAGCACCATTTATTTGTCACCATCCATCTTTAAGTTTTAATCAATCAGCAGAGACTAAATGCAATAATAAGGGTGTTCATGGTGGACATATGTCAGAGGGTTGGAGAACCTCACCATAAATGTCTCCAGAAAGCCTAGTCAGGCCAACACTTAATGTATTCTACACTACTGCAAAGACGTAGCCCCACTGCCTAATGGCTTAACTTATAGGCCAGAGGTCCGTTACTATCAAATACACTATCTACTCTTCTTGCTTCCATCCCACTGTATCTGGGTGTTCTATGTCTAACCGTGCTGCCATGTTTCCCAGGATTTGGGGGAACAGTCATTTTCAGCACTCACTCGGTCCTTCCTACCAGGATAATCACCCCACCAGTGAGTCAAACATGGCCATCTTGCTCATGGTATATGGCAAGGCTGGCAAATTAAATGCCCAGATCCATCTTGCTGGCAAAAAAAATCTGTTGCAGAACAACTGGAGGTGGTGAAATGAATACCGCTAGGGGCTGCATAATTGGAGCGGTCAGCCAGGTTATACCAAGGACTTAGGGTGGGCATTGAGAAGTCTCAGCACGTGGTCAGTGAGGCCAGGTTATTTGACAAGACTTGCCTTTAGCTCCAGGGTTTGGCAGAAATCCCCAATTAGGCAGGATTAGAGGAATGTCTGTATAAGAAGCCAGCTCTCGCTTGGATTCCATGGATAGTGGGTTCACTGGGGTTAAAACCCTACCTTGTGTTCTCACCAGCAAGATGTACAACCCTCCTGCCTTTGTCTCAAACCATTTATTTCCATACATGTCTTATGGTTACCCCATAGTTTGCTGTAAGAGGACACCCTACCTCTGATAATCTCAGGAACCCAATTAAAATCCCATAAAAAGATTGCAGAGGTTTAGGAAGTGGGTAGATGACAAAGTCCCCCTAAAAGAGTGCTGGAAACCCCCAAAGCAAGGTATAGGCTTTACATTATTGGATTGTGATTGGACTAGGGCCCCCTGTGGCTTATCCAGCGCATTAAGAATATTCGTCACACTAACTGTTGCACCAGCACAAGTCAAACCGGTCAGTGCTTATTTTTGCCTTTGTGACCTGGCAGTAGTAGGTTTATTATCACAATAAGAAGATCCTCCTAGACAGGCAAGCCCCCTTTTCTCTGGTTACGTGTGGATGTGAGCCCTACAGCCCCAATTTCTATTCGTTGCTACGGCTTGTGGAGATTTACTTGGTGTATTTGTCACAGACCTTCGACACCACCAGCCACCTCCATATTTGTTTCTCAATACTTTGTGGTTTGTTGATCCCACTCATGTAGAACTCAATCCTCAAGTAGGGAATACATTGAACTTCTGCTAGCCAACATTAGTATGAAGAAAAGGTGATGGTAGCAAGTTGGAGAAATTGCCATTAATATATAGTGAATAAAGTACCCCCTCTTGTAAAATATAAGGATATTATAAGTTACCGAGGAGTTTCATGACCATATAAAAACACGAGGCCGAAGGCCGAGTGTTTTTATACAGGTCATGGAACTCCGAGGTAACTTCTAATATCCTCATATTTTGCAACTGGGGGTACTTTATTAATTATAATACACAAATTTCAATGAGTCATGTGACAGAAATGACATCAGAACTCACCGTTTATAACTGATGACATCAGAACTCACCGTTTATAAGGATATAATTTACAGGATATTCATGGCTTTTGTGTATTATAAAAATATAATAAAAAGCCTGGCTGTATTTGGGCCCTTAACATAACTATCCATCAAACCAGGTCTAGTTACTAAGGGCTTACACAATGAGGACCTTGTAGAGTTTTTGGATAGCCGCTATGGCAGAACAGTGCTCCCAGCACCCACGGACTTTTTTTTAAATTTTTTTTGGATATTGGGAATTTAAGTCCAGTGATAGCTGGAGGCCCATAAGTCAGACAGGCCTAATTTATGATCTGTTCTACCATAGCGCAGAGTTTCACACTCAGATTGGGGAGATTTAGTCGTCCCGGCCATAAATCGCCTCTTCTTCGTGGGTGACTAATCTCCCCGAACTGCCTCCCGCCAGCTTGTATGTAAATCCCTGGCGGGATGGCATTCGGATCACTTCGGTTTCAGAAGACGTCCCAAGTTTTCTTGTGAGGCAACTTCAGGCGACTTCGGAAAACTAAGCGCACGATTGCCATCCCACCGATGATTTACATTCTAGCCGGCGACTAATCTCCAAAAATCTGAGCCTGTGTCTCTGTCCTTAAGCCCACTTACCTGTAGTATGTTATAGAATGGCCAATTCTAAGCATTTTTTTTTTGTTGGCCTTCATTTTTTCTTTTTTTTATAGTTTATTTGCCTCTTTCCAGCTTTCAAATGGGGTTCACTGACCCATCTAAAAAAAAATCAAATGGTTTTAGTTATGACATAAATCATTTTCAATTTATATATTTTTTTTTTTTTTCCAGTTGGGTAGCTTTTTGTTCTGCACCTCTCCAGTTTGCAATTTCTATCTGGTTGCTTGGGTCTTATCTACCTGGGCAACCAGACAGTGGTTTGAATGAGAGGCTGCAACATGAACAGGAGAGGGACTGAATAGAAACAAGGTATAAAAAGTAACAACAATAAAATTGTAATCTAAAAGAGCAATAGTTTTTTGGCTGCTGGGGTCCCCCACTGATCCCCCCCCCTCTCATTGGAAAGCAGGAAAGATGTAGAAGAGTAAGGTAAATAATTCAAATCTATAATAAATGAAAAGTTGCTTAGAATTGGCCATTCTATAACATACTAAAAGTTAGCTTAAAGGCAAACCACCCATTTAATAAGGTAAATGTGGAACCTAGACTTATCATTCTCGTCCAGAATGGGTCAGTACCCCTATCCACTGGGTCCTTGTCTAGATAGAGGAGGGCCACACAAGGACAGATAAAACCCAAACCTAAAACTGTTCCCTGTTGGAAGGCCAATTATCAGCTCTTCCTTCAGAGGAGATATGGGTGCAAGAGCACTGCTTTCTGGAATGACCAAGGAACCGGTTTCTTCCCTGGTCAACAGCGTTGGGTTTTAATAAATTCTTCTTACCTAGACCTGATGGTCACATCCTGCCCAAGGAAACTGTTGAGCCACCACTGACTCTCTGTTGAAAGGATAATTGTCAGCTCTTCTTTAAGGGGAGATATGGGTGCAAGAGCACTGCTTTCTACAAGAACGACCTGATTGTCACATGCTGCCCCCTGCAACTGTAAAGCCACCACTGATCTCTTGGATCCTGAAGATCAAACCAAACCTTGAGTTTATGATGCAAAATATATAGCAGTGATATCCAACCCACAGACTAGATGTAGATGCTGCCCAACTACATCTCCCAGCATGCCCGGCCATCTAGTTGTAACTTAGCAATACTGCCAGTTGGGCTACCATTTTCCAGATCTTTTCCGCAAACCACGACCTACTGAAACTGTAATAGTCTATCCTTCGCCTCCATTGTCCCATTATTTTTTTTAGTCTTTTGAGCTGAAACTGAAATTGTTACAAAATACACTACAAAAGAAAAATGTTACTGAGCAAAATGGCTGCCGTTACTACAACTGTTTTTGAAAATGGCTGAAAAAAAAAGACATTTGTTCCCGGCGTGCTTGGGGAGTGGCGTCTAGTCTAATTCCTGAATTTTCAGGGATTTTTATTTTATTGTGATTCAGCCTGTGCCGGGCCTTTAACGAACCTTTATGGAACCGTTTGTGTATAGTGTCCCGTGTGGATTTTGCTACTTTTATTGGCATGTGGGACCCCTCTCTGGCTACATTGGGGGCTCTTGTGGCAAATGAGAAAAGGGTGGCAACCAACGCGCTGGACTAGATTTGCGTGTGACTGTGTAACCGTACACGCACGTATGTGTATAGACGTGAGATATGTCTGCGCGTGTTTTAACGTTTGGATAAATCGCCATATTGATGTGCTTTTTATTTTATTACTGTCTGAGTTTATACACAATGCAGTATGTTTGGTTTTTTAAAGAAACATCAGTGAATTCATATGCTCTGGTATAAAGCCTGCCAGTCTATGAGGGCCCCGAATGTCTTGTCTCTTATTTAGAGACCCCCAAACCATTGTTATTGCCCATGCTTCTATGTGCTGTGTTGATTGGAAAAGACTCCCAGACCTCCTAAGCCACCATCACATCGTTCAGCCATAATCCTCCATCAGATTTATCTTGTCCAGTTCTTCCCATCACAATCAGATAGTTCTAGACCAATCAGGGCAGCCATCAGAACCTTCTACTTCAGTCATTGCAGCCATAAGCCACCATCAGATTCTTCTAGTCCAGTCTGGTCCATCAGATCCTTCTACTGCAGTCAGGGCAGCCATAAACCACCATCAGATTCTTCTAGTCCAGTCTGGTCCATCAGAAACTTCTACTGCAGTCAGGGCAGCCATAAGCCACCATCAGATTCTTCAGGTCCATCAGAACCTTCTACTGCAGTCAGGGCAGCCATAAGCCACCATCAGATTCTTCTAGTCCAGTCTGGTCCATCAGAACCTTCTACTGCAGTCATGGCAGTCATAAGCCACCATCCGATTCTTCTGGTCCATCAGATCCTTCTACTGCAGTCAAGGCAGCCATAAGCCACCATCAGATTCTTCTGGTCCATCAGAACCTTCTACTGCAGTCAGGGCAGCCATAAGCCACCATCAGATTCTTCTAGTCCAGTCTGGTCCATCAGATCCTTCTACTGTAGTCAGGGCACCCATAAGCCACCATCAGATTCTTCTAGTCCAGTCAGAGCAGCAATGAACCGTCATCGGATCCTTCTGCTCCAGCGGGGAGACATAAGCCCCATCGGAACTGTCTAGTCCAGTAATGGAAGTCATTAACCACCATCAGATTCTTCTACTCCAGACTGTTCAACCATAACCCACCAGCAGATAATTCTAGGAATGTAGTGAATCCAGGATTTTGTTTGGGATTTGGCTGAATCCAAGTACAAGGGCTTAGCTGAACCCTTCATGTGACTTGTTAAGCGCTGGAAAAACTTAATAAGACAACTGATGCAATTTATTCTCAAAGTGAAATATGCAAATTAGGGTTTGGATTTGGTTCTGGGTTTGGACAAATCCTTTTTTTGGAGTATTTGGTATTCAGTCAAACCCATGAATTATGTATTTTTGGTGCATCCTTAGATCATTCTAGTACAGCCAAGTTAGCCATGAGCCACCGTCATATCGTTCTAATCCAAAGTAGTAGAAATTGTGTGTGCTTCAACCACCTTGTATAATCTTGTGAATTGGATGCAAAACAGTCCGGAAATACCGTTCTAATCCAGTCCAGGTAACCATGAGCCACCAAGATGTTGCTCTATGATGGAAACATTCTCTTGGCCCTGAAAAGCAATATTTAAGGTTGTCCACCAAGTCACAGGGTCCTTGATGATTTCTGATGGTGAGTCTTAACCTTGCCCACTCCTCAGGTCTCAGATCCATTCTGGATACATCCCCATTTATAAATCAGCAGCCATTTTTATATCCTTCTTTACAATTAAATGTTCCGTTGGTCCTTCAATGGCCAGCAAGCCAGTCTTCGAGCAGTTCTGGAGCATTTCAAAGTTATCCAAGCCCAAAAATTTGGATTGGAGTACTCATGGTTGAACTGGCCTACCAGTAAACCACGGCATCTTCTGATGGGCCTCAGCCAAGGACCATTCCCAGCAGCCCTGTCTTATTTCCACCATTGGTCTGTACGATGCATATTAGACTTAGCTCTGTCTACAGCTAGTTGTTATGATAGTGGGCCCTCAATGTCAGGTTCTCAGGGGGCCCATGGAGGCCCAGTTTGTCAATGGGAGTGCTCAAAATGTGTTAAATGGATGGCTTCATTCTTAGACTGGCGGCTTTATTACTGAAGCAGGTGACATGCTGCTTTAACCCATTACATTGCTGTCTTTGGCAAGCACAGAGCCAATATTCCATGTAGGAGAGGAAGGAGGAGCTTTGAGATGGCAGATGAATGTATTAGAGGGGGGACGATTGAGGGGCTGTTGCTTTGTTACACCGGTGGGGAACTAGAACAGGGATAGACACCTTTGGCAATCTTGTTACAGAACAACAACTCCCAGCATTTCTTGCCAACTAGGTTGCCTGTGCCTGGCCTAGTACATAAACCGGGGTAATTGTGGTCTCCCTCACCCCCTTGAATGTCTGGTATTAAAACATCCAGCATCAAAAGAGTAGGGCTGAAATGTCAACCAGCCGTTATTGAGCTACAACACTCGGCCTACCGTGACTGGAAGCCGGGAGTTGTAATTCAGCACCTGGAATAGCGCAGGTTTGCTTACGATTAAGGGACAATAAAATTGCTGCTGGCCAACTCATGGCTCCTCTTTTTTTTTTTTTGTGTGTCATATCTATAAATATATAAATATATATAAATAATAAGGAAGTAAACCCTTTTGCTGCAGGTAGAGTCGGCATTGTTGGTTTTTGCACCGTATTGGCAGTAAAAGTGTTGAACCGTTGTCTTTCCGTCATCCCCCCTCCTTTATTTTATATTGACCTGTCTTGTGCCTTTTTTTAAACAGTGTACAAATATTTCTGTTTGTTACAAATTCCCCCTCTTCCCAAATTATTCCCTTAGCTGGAGGTTCCTTGTGTTACATCTACGCCATTCGGGGACCTCTGGCGTTAGAGGGGTTTTTAATGTTATTCACCCTGTCTTTATACATGTATATTTTTTCCCTGACACAGGATGCCAAAAAATAAAAATTACAAAAAAAAAATTAAATAAAATAAATGTAGTTTGTGGTTTTCTCCATCTGCTGAACTGAAAGGTGCCCAGAACAACTATTCCTCAGACTTTCAAGACCACTATTTTAGCTAAATGTCTATCGAGTAGTCTAGAAAATCCTGTCGGGTGAGGACCACATTGGCCTCCCCCAAAGTAGACCATCTGAGGGGCTGACCAAATAACTCTCCACGCATTCTGCCAGTGGGCTGAAAAGATGGAAAGCATGCAAGGGCACCACACAGTATGACCACCTTCCTCGTCTGCTGATAGACTATACACTGTCCAACATGGAGCATTGGTAGATGTAATCTACAAACCTGCTTGAGTCCTGAACTGACACAACATGAATATCGGAGGGGTTCAGCAGGACCCCACACATACCCATAATTAGTTTTATAGGTACGTCTGCCCGGCTCAATCCCATACTCAAAAACTGGTAACCAGGCATGATGAACACATCAGAATTTTTCATCCGACCCTAACCTACACCCAACACAAAGTCTTCCTCAACTTCATGACTTAGACCCAACTCCCCTCTGAATATATGTGGGTGGGATTAGGGGTCAGCACTATTACATCACCTGCTTCTGTTTGAAGCTCCATCTGCCTGCACCCTGGTCTCACCTGGGACCAAACCTGCCCCACTTGCGGGTTTTGGGTCAGTACCCTCATTAGTAATATGTGGTATGAGTTAAAGTATCCTGTTGGCTACGCTACCGGAATGATTCATAATGGCTGCCTACATGAAACTTGTTAAGAACATTGTAGGAGCTTAGAAAAATTATCCGTGTTCCAAGACAATTGAGGTGATGTGTGTGGTCCACAGTATCATAGCTGACAGGCAAGCCAGTGTGATAAGAATCAAGTGACGACCTATGGAGTTAGCCGTACTGAAGAGGTCACGTACTAATTGGAAGGGTGCGTTCCGTATGACTAATCTCTGGAAGACTTGTAGAGCGCCTTGGGAGATCACAAGCTGTGAAAATAAACCATATCAGGAGTAGCTTGTGTGGATGGGCGAAAGCTGGGTAATTGGGTGGGTTCATCAGGGTCAAGGGCATTGTTTTCAAGGACACAAAGCAGCAAGCCAAGGGAAAATAGCCTCATTATTGGCACAAAAGACTCTTTAAAGCAATTTGCTGAAAGATGACAGACTTGTAGCCATATGCCAATCAATTTAACTTCCCCAATGATGCCTGATAGTTTAACAAAACTTAAAATGAACAATTGCTACTCTAGAAGTGCAATATTGTGTTAATATGTGCTGTCCAAACATATTAATTATGGCCTTTAGCTGTACGGCCTAGATATAGAAGCCTACTTAGGACCATAAAGTTTTCCAGGGCAGAAGTCAGAGGTTCTACTCTACAGAGCAGAAATATACGGAATGTAGAAGGAACATTAATCCAATCAGTGCCGAAGGAAGAGTTTCCAGCCTGAAATGGACAATCATTACAAGGCATGCAGAAGATCGCTTTGATTGCTGATCAGTGCTCACAGATGTTATTCTACTCAAAGAGATCCAGCAGAACCATTAAGTCTTATCCATGCAGAAGAGAGTTTTATCTACACTGTACTAGACATTAAGGCAATGCAAGACGTGTAGGAGATCGCTCTGGACAATGAAGTCAATCGACTAGAAGGCAGAGGTTCTACTTTGTAATGTGTAGTCAGTCAATGCATGGCAGATTGTAGAAGAGAAACATGAAGCTGACCAAGGCAGAAGACAGAAATTCATGTAGGAAATTTACCTGGACCATAAAGGCCCTTGAGCAGATAAATGTTCTGCTCTATAATGGTCATCCAGTTTATGCATGGCACATTGGACGTGAAGCACATCAGTGCAAAAGACATAAATTAAATAATGGGTTGCCAGTCAATGCAGGGTATTTAGGGGATAACTCTAGACCAGTGATCCCCAACCAGTGGCTCGTGAGAAACATGTTGCTCTCCGACCCCTTGGATGTTGGTCCCAGTGGCCTCAAAGCAGGTGCTATCTTTGAATTCCAGGCTTGAGGGCAAACTTTAGTTGCATAAAAACCAAGGTACTGTCAAACAGAGCCTCTTGTAGGCTGCCAGACCACTTAGAATCCACCAATAGGCAATCACAGCCAATATTTGGCACCTCAGGAATTTTTTGCCTGCTTTTGTTGCGCTCCAACTTTTTTTTTACATTTGAGTCTTATCAGGCTTATGAGGCTTTTACCATGTGCTCATGGGTAAAAAAAAAAAAAGGTTGGGAACATTTGCTCTAGACCCTGAAGCCAATGCAGAAGGCAGAGGTCTTACTCTATAATGGGCAGCCAGTCAATGCAAGACAGAGAAGATTGCTCAGGCCAATCCACAACCATTTAATGCAGGACATGTAGAAAATGACTTAGGACCATAAAGCCCTATTGTTAAGGTAGGTAAAGATCTACACTGCAATGGGCAACCAATCAATACAGATAATTCAGCAATACATCCATAGGGGGGACGTCAGCAACTGGAGCATTTAGAGAGTCTACCACCAAGCCTGTCTTTGTTATATCAATACATATTGCTCCATTGGGCCCCAAGATTGAAGTTATTTACGTACTTGGGAAAATAAAAGTGGCAGATCCCCCCCCAAAGACATCTGTGCGATTGGTCAAGTTGCTGCTTTCAAATAAAATTTCCATCCCTATGAATGTGTCTGCCCTCGCTATTTGCATGGATACCTTTGCCTGATATTATTCCCAGCGCATTACACAGAACTAAACGGCCCCATTTGCTGATTTATTCCCAGTATGATCCTGAGAATTTTCCGGAAAGCACACTTTATTAATAAATTTTAATTCCAAAATTCCAAGGCCGGGCGCCAAGGGGAACAGCACCTCATCGTTTCTTATTTTGAAACCACTGGCTCCCACAACAAAAATATTCCTCCGTTTATGCCAAATATTCTGGCGGCCCCGCGAGGTGACTGCTGAAGATTACGTGTCGTCGCACTAATGTGGCATCTGTAATTGAGTGACAATAAGCTCCGCATGTTGTTTTAGATATATGGCAGCTCCCAAAATATCTTCTTACATCTCCGGTAAAATTATAAATGTCATTCCTGGAATATCTTATTATTTATAAAAAAGACACGTCATTGGGCTTTGTCTGCAGGTCAAGAGGTTTGGATCAATGAGAGTGCAATTATGTGACCAAATAAAGATATAATTTGAGAGTGATCAAACAGGTCCATTGATTTAACTTCAGGGGCCTGGACCCATAACCCCAATGTATGCATTTGTGTGTCAGCTTTGCCCCCTCCACCCCAACAGCTCTCACATAAGCTTGGAAGTGGGCGGGATGAGAAGACTCTGATGAACCTATGGAAGAGGTAAAACGTCTGTGGCTCGAGCAGTGGGCGGGACTAGAAGAGACTGATGACAACTTACAGGGGCAGGAAGTCTAAAACATAAGTAGTGGCGTTAAAGACCGATGGCAACTTACATGGTTAGTGGGCTAGACTAGAACACACTCTGATGGTATCTTACAGGCAAGGCGCAGGAGTCCAGCCTAGCAGTAGGTGGGACTAGAATGCAGATGAAAGCTTGCAGGGGGAGGGGCAACAAGTCTATAATGCAAACTAGTGATGTGCGGACCGGCCCGATACCAGTGGGACCAGCTGCTCCTCTTGCACTGCTGGCTTCCAACTTCGTTTTATAGGCTTGCGTCTTGACCCTCATCTGACCTGGCTTGCCACCTCCATTTATAGACAACCCCGCAGAAGATGTTACAAAAGGGGCGGGTCTATAAATGGAGATGGGAAGCCGGGTGTGGGTCGGGCAGGTCCGGGTCGGTGCGGGTTGAGGTTTTCTCGACCTGTACATCATTAATGCAAACATTGGGCTGGACTAGAACACAGATTGGAGCTTAAAGGGGTAGGAAATGGGGAAGTATAATTTGGGGTAAATAGGAATTCTTTAACAGATAAATAATCTGTTGGTCGTGCCAAGGAAAAGGTCCATTATCTCCTTAAACTCTGAGTTAGAGATAAAACGATTTTTAAGTTTTAGAACATTCCTCATTATGTATTTCAAAGCACTTGTTTCCCCATCTCCCCCACGGCAAACAATCTGCTTCCCACCCTAGCGAGCGAATCCCTGACGTGCGGAATGTATAAACCTGCTTTCTGCCCAATCTGCCTTGATGCGACTCTGTACAATGAACTTGCTCCATAAAAGAGCTCCATGCTGCCATCAAATTACTTTTTCTATCCCCCCCTGACTATTCATTGCCTCCAGGAGACGCTGACTGTGGGCTCATCAATCCAGAACGCCACCGCCAGACTCCATGAGAACCAACCTCCCTACAAAGGCCAGTGTCACGCATTAGGAGCTATTCATGCTGGGAAATAAATACATTTTTAAGTAAAAAATATTCCACTCGGGGATGTCACCTTATGTCCCCAGACACCAAGGCTACAGCCTGAAATTACCCACCCCACCTTTGTATAATACAAATAGGTAGCTGCAATTTTTGCTTAGATGATACAATATCTTTGATTCCTGGCCCCTCAAATTTCCGGAGAAGAGAAGGGGCCTCTCTGGGCAGCTGTGTGCAGCTGTGCCTCAGCCCAGATGCATGTTGTTTGCTTTTGAAGGCATCTCATTCCGTGTTAAGCTCCAGGGTCATCCAGTAGCCTAACGAGAGTGACTAATTGGCTGGCCTTGGCTCCCCAGCACAGGGAGACAATTATTTCCGGATATCCACGGAGATTCAGAAAATAAAACATGTTAATGCCTGAAACTAGACACACAGCCTGGATGTGCTGCTTTAGCATCTGCATTTTTGGGGGGACCATGAATACAAAAAGAAGAGGGGATCAGCACAGAGAAGTTTCATTGGGGTATTCAAAATGCACCAAGTGTATGAGATGAGGCTGTGGGCTTCAGAGAAGGGAAGGTTAATTTTCCCTTTAAGGTTCCACTTGTGGGAGTACATGACTTCTCCTGTGGGTGGCCTATGTAGGTGCACACAGGTCCCTCACCTCTACCCATAAGGGGACTTTTTGCTCTATGACTTGTGGTCCATGTGGCCTGCACCACAGGAAGACAGGGCACCTGTTCTTAAGTTATCATGGACCCAAGGAGCTCCAAATAATAGCTCATTGGTTACCTAGGCCCCTTGGATGATGGGCCTTCCAACAAGTAAAATTGACCCTAATGAAAACAAATGCACATCTACACCCTAATCCACACCCCAGTTAGGCCAATACTTGGCCCCTGACTCGCCCAAATGATGCCTAATCCCTACAAGCCATGGCCTTTTTCTAAGGGGTCCCTAACTGCTGTAACCCCTTTACCTCCCTGATGGTGACCCTTGCTACAAGTTGCTTAAAGGGCCACTAAAACTTTCCAATAGGGAATCTCTTTAGGGATCCCTTGTGATGAGATAGTACTGGGCACCCAGCTATGGCTGAAATTTAAAGTTCACCCATTTAGAACAGGAAGTGATCTCACTTAAATAGGTGGGTGTAACTGGCATACTTAGAAAGTTCCTGGCCCCACTTATGGAATAAGACTTTCCTCGACATATATGAAAACATCATATACATTCTCTGCTTTCACTATATTCAGGCCACTGGCGGGTGATATGATTGTAAGAGGAGGTAAACTAAGAGATCCAATCCAAGCTGTGGGGGTTCGGATGAAGGTATAGTGGTCCTTTAAATGGCTGCACCTTAGGCTTCAAGTTTTTTGGGTAATTACAGTTCATGTTGTGAGCTTACAAATAACCAAACTAAGTAACCAATCTTGTGGGACATCAATAAGCAACGAGGAATAACAATAGGTGCCTGTTAATAACAGCCCTGATTGGTCCCTCTCCTGCTGGCACAGATAGGCTGAATCAGAAAGTCAATGAATAAGTATTGCACAAGTGCATATTTACAGATACGCAGGTGACTTTATTTATGAGACTGCCCCATTGTATCTCTCCATCCACTGCCAATTATCTCTGTTTTAATGGATTGTGAACTTGAAAAGGTGCAAATGAATTAATACAGTTACATCAAGGAACCCTTGCAGATAAAGACTTGCTGCAGTTGTGGACATTGTTACCAGCAGAGATAACTGCATGCGGGGGATATTCTACCTGGAACTCCTTGCCAGCATAAACCATGATATCCCTCAAGGAACTAAAAACCTCCAACTTTCCATGTTTGACTATAATTGGCTTTTGATGCCATCTTCGGTCACTATCTCCACCCCTTTATGACTGTAAACAATGACCAAGGAACCAAAACCTCCAACTTTCCATGGTTGACTATAATTGGCTTTTGATGCCATCTTTGGTCACTATCTCCACCCCTTGAGGACTGTAAACAATGACCAAGAAACCAAAAACCTTCAACTTTCTATAGTTGACTATAATTGGCTTTTGATGACATCATTGCTCACTATCTCCACCCCTTCATCACTGTAAACAATGACCAAGGAACCAAAACCTTCAACTTTCTATAGTTGACTATAATTGGCTTTTGATGCCACCATCAGTCACTATCTCCACCCCTTCAGGACTGTAAACAATGACCAAGGAACCAAAAACCAACTTTCCATAGTTGACTATAATTTGCTTTTGATTTCATCATCAGTCACTATCTCCACCCCTTTAGGACTGAAAACAATGACCAAGGAACCAAAACCTTCAACTTTCCATAGTTGACTATGATTGGCTTTTGATGCCACTATCAGTCACTATCACCACCCCTTCAGGACTGTAAACAATGACCAAGGAACCAAAAACCTTCAACTTTCCATAGTTAACTATAATTGGCTTTTGGCGCTATCATCAGTCACTATCTCCACCCCTTCAGGACTGGAAACAATGACCAAGGCACCCAAATCCTTCAACTTTCCATAATTGACTATAATTGGCTTCTGGTGTCATCATTAGTCACTATCTCCACCCCTTCAGGACTGGGAACAATGACCAATATATCATCTGAAACAGCTATTAAACTGAGGCGCTAATGAACTTCAACAAAACTGCCTATAGGTCATCATGGTTCACCTTTTCCTTTGTTTGGTCCAAGTTCAGTTGATATTTCCCCAATTATTGAGCTGAGACCCCTCTTTTTCCAGAGACCGCTCCACAAATGTTCTGCCTTTTCACTACGATGAGAATAATGACTTGCCTGAAGATTCAGAGGGCAGTTGCCTTAATCAGTTCTGATAGGAAGATCCTTGTGAAGGTTGGAGGTTTCCAAACTAATTAAGAAAGAAAAAGAATCTTCAAAACTCAGTTTGCTCAACGTTCTCTTGAAGGCAACTCAACCAGACACAGAGTGCTCTTATGCCTTATCATTAGTCAGCTCTATTACCTTCTCCATACTACTCGCTCTATATTTGCCAAGTTCTAATCTCCACCCTAACTTTTCATTCTATATAACCTAACATAATACAACCACATGACTACCAAGTTTCCAATGTCTCCTATGACATTCCCTAAAATTCTCAATAGGTTCTGGGGAATGTTTTGACCGCAAATCCCCCCAACCACCCCAAAAAAATCTGAGATTCCAACTTCTTTCTCCAGGATTGATTGGTACATTCAACCCCTTCCTTAACTTGTTCCAGTGAAGTGTGAAGTGATGGATTCTGGGACTTGAAATCCCTCGGCTTTTCATAAGGAGTGGTGCACAGATTCTTTGGAAAGCAGAGGGATATCAAGCCCCAGAATCCATCACTTCACGATGGAACAAGGCGAAGGTGGGGTTGGGTCATCCCTGAGCCTAAGGGTGCAGTGAGAAAAGGGGGATGCTCCAAATCCAAACTTTACAGGGGTGGTTCACCATTACATTACAGGTGGTACAGGTATTAGTATGTTAAGAGAATGGCTAATTCTAAGCAAATTTTTTTTTTATATATATAGTTTTTGCATTATTGCCTTCTTCTTCTCTTTCCAAAAAAACAAAAACAAATGCTCTGTAAGGTTACACAGTTATTGTTATTTCTCATGTTAAAACTCATCTTTCTATTCAGGCCCTCTGCTATTCATATTCCAGTCTCTTATTCAAGAGCCTAGTAACCAGATTGTTGAAATTGGAGAGATGCTGAATAAAATCTAAATAACTCAAAAACCACAAAATGATAACCGAATGCAAATTGTCTTCGAATATCACACTCTACATCGAACTAGAAATTGATTTAAAGGTGAGAAACTCCTTTAAACACCCTAGGCTAGCTGTGTCCAATTATCTAGGGACTATGTAAGATTATTAGCACCACTATAATAATATATATAAAATAATTTAATTGGGGGCAGTGGGTACAGATGCATATTTATTAAAGGGTAAATAGTCAGATCACCAGACATGAACTCCAAATATCCTCTGTAATCTGTAGACTTTCCCTCTATCTCACTGCAGATAACAGGCCCGACCGGTCCCTCCCCATGCGACAGAATCAATATCCATTGCTTAATCACAGCAGCCCCTTGTACTAACAGCCTCCAGCAGTTCTATCAGAAGCACAAGCCCTATTTTATCTTTATACCCGTAACAATGTATCTGCTTTTCTGCCTTCATATAAATAGCAGAGATAAAAACTAACGTTGCGCAACGGAAAAAGAGGAAATGTCGATACAATGTATACAATAAACGTATATACAATAAAATCTATTGTCAATATTACATGAAGAGGGGGTAATGTATGTGCTGTAGATCGCGTGTGTGTGGGGGGAACAAGCTCCAACAGAACTTTTAAAGGGTTCATGGGGCCCTGTCGGTGCACCTGGTGGTACACTTCCAGTTCAGCTGATAATCATTCACAAATGGTGGGTCCCACACTTCCAGTCCAGCGCACCACCAGGGTGTTCTGACAGGGTCCAGACTGCCTGTCCAATGAGTATTGGTATCTGTGTATATCTGCACCCAGTATATCTGCACATTTCTGCACCCAGTATATCTGCACCCATTATATCTGCGTATATCTGCACCCAGTATAGCTGCGCATTTCTGCACCCAGTATATTTGTGTATTTCTGCACCCAGTATAGCTGCACCCAGAATATCTGTGTATATTTGCACCCAGTATATCTGCACCTAGTATATCTGCACCCAGTATAGCTGCGCATTTCTGCACCCAGTATATCGGTGTATTTCTGCACCCAGTAGATCTGTGTATTTCTGCACCCAGTAGATCTGTGTATTTCTGCACCCAGTAGATCGGTGTATATCTGCACCCAGTAGATCCATCTGTGTATTTCTGCAACCAGTATTATCTGCACGGCACCTAGTAGATCAGTGTATATCTCCACCCAGTATATCTGTGTATATCTGCACCCAGTAGATCTGCACCCAGTAGATCAGTGCATTTCTGCACCCAGTATATCTGTGTATTTCTGCACCCAGTAGATCTGCACCCAGTAGATCAGTGCATTTCTGCACCCAGTATATCTGTGTATTTCTGCACCCAGTACATCTGTGTATATTTGCACCCAGTATATCTGTGTATACTGTATCTGCACCCAGTAGATCTGCACCCAGTAGATAAGTGCATTTCTGTACCCAGTATATCTGTGTATTTCTGCACCCAGTATATCTTTGTATATTTGTACCCAGTATATCTGTGTATACCTGCACCCAGTAGACACACCAGTTTATTTCTGCACCCAGTATTATCTGCTCCCAGTAGATCATTGAATTTCTGCAGCCGGTAGATCAGTGTATATCTGGACCCAGTAGAGATAATACCCAGTAGATCCATCAGTGTATTTCTGCACCCAGTATATCTGTGTATATATATCTGCAACCAGTATATCTGTGTATTTCTACACCCAGTACATGATTGGTGTATTTCTGCACCCAGTAAATCGATGTATATCTGCACCCAGTAGATTGGTGTATATTTCACCTATACAGGTCAACATGTTCAGAAGGAATTCCAGCAACAAGTGTCAGATTGGGATCAGTCCCAGTGCCGCCTGAGTGTAGGAAATGATCCGACATTAATCAGCAAGTTAATAAATACACTCCGATATCACTTATAAAGGGCAAATAAAGTGCAGGAAAGAGAACCAGATAAAGAGAGGAAATCGCTTACTGATTGTATAAAGAGATCCCATCACAGATATCACAGGTTTTTATCTTCAATGCCAATGCCAGGCATTATATAGTGTATTTCTCACCCAGTTCCACTCACTGTTATATGGACCGAGAGATAAAGGAGATTACTATCAAGCAAGAAACACCAAAACCATTTAAAAGGCCGCTATAACTTTTTTTTTTGGTTACCAGGGTCAGTGACCCCCAGCAACCGGATAGTATTCTAGTAGCAGGGCCAGAAAGAACAGATCCCCCCCCCCCATAACAAATACAGGTATGAGACGTTATTCAGAATGTTTGCGACCTGGGTTTTTCCCATATAACGGATCTTTCCGTTATTTGGATCCTATAGAATCATGTAAATACAGTATTAATTAAACCCTATAGGCTGGTAAAGATGAATGATATCTCAGTTTAGAGGTACAGTTTTAGTATTGCAAAGAAAATGGAAATATTTTTTTGAAATTTGGATACAATGAAGTCTATGGGAGACGAACTCCGTAATTTGGAGCTTTCTGGATAACAAGTATCAGGATAATGTATCCCATGCCTGTACAGTTGTAGGATTGTGGTGTCACTGAGGAATAGAACTTTGCATGTGCTTCCAGACACCCCAAAACAGAGTCACAGGATTGAGAGGTCGGGGTGTAAGTGCAGATCAGGCCCGGACTGGCAATCTGTGGGTTCTGGCAAATGCCAAAGGAGCTGCTGTAAGTTGCCATAGACAGTCACTATTTATTGGGCTGGGGAGGTGCTGTTTGGGTCTCTGTGTAGCTGAAATCCCAGGGCCTATTTTGAAACTCAGTTCAGACCTGGTGTAGATGTATCTCCTGCCCAGGCAGAGGGTAATGTGAGTGGTACATACAGAATCCTCATCCCCCCTAATGTAATGTCTCCTCCCCACTAATAACTTTATGTCCCACTTCCGCCTGTTCTCTGTCTCACTCTTCCCCCCATTATCAATGTCCCTAATTCCCACTTCATAGCCTAGTCCTATTCTTCCCCAACCATCACTAAGCTCCAGCTCCCCACTGTACCCCCACATCCATTCCTCTCCCTCAGTCTCACACTTTCCCCCAATCCCACTCTCTCCTTCTTCCTGTTCATCAATCTCTACCTCTCAATTCTATTCCTGCCCCGTCCATCACTCTGCCCCCCAACACCACTGCACCCCGATATCCATCACTCTGCCCCCAACACCACTGTCCCCCCATATCCATCACTCTGCCCCCCAACACCACTGCACCCCCATATCCATCACTCTGCCCCCCAACACCACTGTCCCCCCATATCCATCACTCTGCCCCCCAACACCACTGCACCCCCATATCCATCACTCTGCCCCCCAACACCACTGTCCCCCCATATCCATCACTCTGCCCCCCAACACCACTGCACCCCCATATCCATCACTCTGTCCCCCATATCCATCACTCTGTCCCAAATACCACTGCCCCCCATATCCATCACTCTGCCCCCAACACCATGGTCCCCCCAACACCACTGTCCCCCCATATCCATCACACTGCCCCCCAACACCACTGCCCCCCATATCCATCACTCTGCCCCCCAACACCACTGCCCCCCATATCCATCACTCTGCCCCCCAACACCACTGCACCCCCATATCCATCACTCTGCTCTCTCTCGTGGATTAGACTCCAGCCCCCATTCTGCGCACCCCTGTACCCCCTTATTGGTCATTCTACTCTCCCATCCGTCAGTCTCATGATCCAGTGGTGTAACCAGGTGTTACTGTGCCCCCCACCCCAGAAAATGTAATCTATAACATTAAATAAAAAATAACTAAATTGATCTATTTTACCAAGATATATTTACATTGCTCATTAATTAGGGCCTTACTGGGCCCCTCCTGCTGCTTCCCCTTTAGTTACCCCCCTCTGTCCCCCAATCCATAACTGTGTCCCACAATGTCACCCCAAGCACTGCCCGTCCCACTCTCTAGTCTCCCTACTCCCTGCGACCCTCCTTCCATGACTCCCTGTTCCACTAGTCTCTTCCAGTCTCCCCCGGGCTGTGGGCGGAGTCACTGCTACAAGAGGCGGGCGTAAGGAGGAGAGGCGGGTCTCCCATGCGCCGGCCCCTATACGCTCATAACTCGGAGCCGCAGCTCAGTGTGACTCAGGGACTAACAGGTCTGGGACTTAGAGCATCGCAAAGCAGGGACTTTAGCTGCAACATCCAGGGGCCACACTCACAGCCCGGGGCCCAACACTAGTTCTCAGGAGACTTCAGCATCTGTGACCCTCACATAATAATTGCACTTTATTCACCGACCGATCCACACAAGCTGCGACTAGTGATTCAACTTCCCCGGCGGCTGTGAGGGGCTTCAGGCGACCCCCAGGCTTCAGCCGACCCCCAGAAACTGCAAGAACTTCTGGTCAATTTCTCTAGACAAAAGGGAAAGTAGCGCGAGTTTTTTGCGGAATCCTGGGGAGCAGGGAGTTGTACAATATCCCCATACACTTCACTTGCGCTGAAACAACGACGTCTGCCCTCCAACTGCGACTAAATCGCAGGAATATCATCACTTGGCAGCGACAGGTGTCCTCCAGCCTTCATTCTTCTCTTCATTCCCCAGCGGAGGAGACTATGCAGGTAAGTCCCCCAGCAGCACAGGGGTTAATCATTAATAATCGCATTGTACAACTGCAACTTTATCGCTCTGACTGTGCCGGAAACTCTTTAACTGTTGAATTAGTGTGTGTGTTAATATTCATGTTACAGCCACAGCTGTGGGGGCCACACATTCCCAGCACCCCTAAACACAACTATACACTGAGGATTGACTTAACCCTTCATTCCTTATCCCTTACCTCCCAAATGTTTCTTAGGGCCACAGTACCCCAACTTCAGAAAGATAAGTATTGCCCTTAACCCCTGCCATGCCAAACCTGCTCCCTCTTTATAACCTCCCCCCCTCCACTGGTTTAAACCTGCATGTTTCAGCAGTAGGACTGGGCAAGGGTTAAACCAAAATCCCTCTACAGGGGAACAGACAGAACTTTCCTGTGCAGAACAGTTAGCAGATGTACCTCTATTACCCCATCTCACTTTGTGGCACTTTTTCCGCATTACAGGGTCCCAGTGATCCCCCCCTGTTTAAGTGCGACCAACTGCAGTGATTTCATTAATCTCCTGCAATGGGGCACATGAACGTCGCTGTATAAATCAGTATGGAGCCTCTTACTTTCAGTAAGCCTTAGGGGCCCCTATAGTTTATACTGACACGGGGCCCTCATTGCAGTTTTGCGGGAGTAGGGACAGTTATTTGTTATTTATAATATAATAATTTATCTTTGTGCCTCTATTCCATCTGATTCGCTTAAACAAAAGGCTTGTGGGTGGGGTTATCTCAATAGCGGTGCTGAGTATCTCCCTGTACAGTCCGCATAGGCGTTCCTGTTATTCAGCCTGAAACAATCATATATTGCTATTTATTTATTTGTATTGTAGTGGATCTGTAAGTGCTCTTTGCTCACCGCCTCTGGAAGCCTTTGGGAATTTTAGCATTAGCAATAGTGGAAGCTGTGTCCAAAAAGAGGTTCTGCAGCATCCAAGTCTGTGTGATGGGTCTGTAAACCTTGTGTCAGATCAGTAGGAGACTTTGTAGTTTGTAATCCCTGTGTTCATTATGGAGAAATTGGGGGGTGGGGGTGGCTAACTGAGCTCCGCAGAAAGTTCCAGCCTTTTTGGATTCATGCCCCCCTCCCTTTGTGGTCCAGCATTCTCCCCCTTAGCTCATAACAAGGTTAAATATTTATAGAAATATTGGGGTAACAGTCACCCTGCTATAGTTCCAGGAGTACCCAGGGCACAAATAAGTACTCACCCGAAATTACCCCTAACTGGCCTTCAGACTGAGCCCCCTTAGCTCATAACAAGGTTACAGATATAGAGAAACATTGGGGTAACAGTCACCCTGCTATAGTTCCAGGAGTACCCAGGGCACAAATAAACACTCACCCCAAATCTCCCCCTAACTGGCCTTCAGACTGGACCCCTTAGCTCATAACAAGGTTACAGATATATAGAAACATTGGGGTAACAGTCATCCTGCTATAGTTCCAGGGGTACCCAGGGTACAAATAAACACTCACCCCAAATCTCCCCCTAACTGGCCTTTCAGGCTGGGCCCCCTCCACTGATTTGGGTCCCCTGCTATATTACTATTTGAAGTTAAAAGTTTTTGTACAGAAATCAAATTAGTTTTGGATTCTGCATCTGGACACAAGTGAGTTGGGTGCCATTATGCAGGTGATGCCCTGGTGTAGCATTTCAATGGAGATGATTCCGTTACTGCCCTGTGGGTTATTGACAAATGATGATTGGCCAGCTAGCATTGGCATTCCAGCAGCCAATCAAAATTAGCCTATCCAAGACAAGGGATTTCCTAGGGTTTTATGTCTAGACGAGACCCTTACTCACCAGTCAGGTGCAACCTACTGCTGGTTTAAAAGAAGAGAGTAACCTACCTGGACCTGCAATTGATTTGCATTACAGCTGCTCATACCACTTAACTCAACATATAGTTAGGTTGTGCCCACCGGTCACTGGCATTATTAAAGTAAGATGACAGTAGGGCAAGATGGTTAAACTAGCGTTAGTAAGGTGACAGTAGGGCAAGATGGTTAAAGTTGGGTAAGTAAGGTGACAGTAGGGCAAGATGGTTAAAGGATAGTTAAAGTTAGTAAGGTGACAGTAGGGCAAGATGGTTAAAGTTGGGCAAGTAAGGTGACAGTAGGACAAGATGGTTGAAGTTGGGCAAGTAAGGTGACAGTAGGGCAAGATGGTTAAAGTTGGGTAAGATGGTTAAAGTTGGGTAAGTAAGGTGACAGTTGGGCAAGATGGTTAAAGTTGGGTAAGTTGGTTAAAATTGGGTTAGTAAGGTGACAGTACGGCAAGATGGTTAAACTAGGGTAAGTAGGTGACAGTAGGGCAAGATGGTTAAAGTTGGGTAAGTTGGTGACGGAAGGGCGAGATAGTAATAGTAACACCTATAATTATATCTGCTACTTTTCGTACCTTGTGTTCCAGGAGGCCCTGTTATGCAAGGGGCCAAGGACATTCCCCTACCTGGACCATTAAGGAAAGCTGTTAGTTCAGATCTTAATCTGAGCTTTGATCTTCCCAGTAATCTCAGTGTATGTGAAAGAGAGGGATTCCAGACTGTACAGCCCTATCTCCCCTAGTGAGTCCATATAATGGTATGATAGCCTGGCCTTCTACATCAATAGGGGCCCTTGTATGGACAGGGTTCTGCTGCCCATGGCTCTCATTGTATTGAAATTCTGAAATTCTCCTTATCAGTCTCAGAGCTTTGGGGAACGTGCAAGACATTGTAAAGGTGCAACCTAATGGGTAACAGACTGTGCACGCTGAAACCCTCCCCTCCCCCAATATCCTTAGCTCTGCACCAGGGGGCTGTGCGTCGTCATCAGACTTCCCTGGGAGATTACGCCCCTTCCATCAGATCTTTTAAAAGGAAAGGGGAATGATGTGCTGCCCAGACACATAATCCAACCTGCTGCTTGTCTGGGTGCTGGGAGTTGTAATTCAGCAACATTTCGGAGGGCTGCATACCACCCAACTCTCTTCTGTCTGTGGGTTTCCAGTTGTTGTTGTTGCAATGCAACCTGCAATATAATTAGTGCCAACATAGGTATTCCTCTGTACTAAGCACAATTCAGCAGGAACAGCCCCATAAGTTTGTTCATAGCCTGTACAGAGAGATCCCATAAAACTATGGCAGCATAGGTATTCCCTGTACTAAGCACAATTCAGCAGGAACAGTCCCCTAAGTTTGCTCATAGTCTGTACAGAGAGATCCCATAAAACTATGGCAGCATAGGTATTCCCCTGTACTAAGCACAATTCAGCAGGAACAGTCACTAACAAAGGTTGCAAGGCAAGAGAACCCATCCTGCAATTTAACCCCCAAATCCCCATGTGCAGTTCCCATCTGATAGTGCCGTTATCTTGTTTGCTGGGTGAGGATTAGGCTTGTACAGCTGTGATTATTCTGATAAACCCTCTAAACACGATTAATGATTAAAGGTAAAAGATAAGGGCCCAGAGGCTGGTGAGGCCTAGGAATGTGGACTGTGGGTGGAAACCAGAACAAGTATATATATATCCCATTAATCTGTGGTTGGATTGTTAGCTCTGTAGGGCAGGAAACTCGTTCCTTCTGTATCTCTTAATACAGAGTTGCTGATGTGTATATTCATTTATTGGAGTATTGATTCCCCTGTCTGCACTAATAATGTATTGTAATAGTGTGCATTACACAGGGCCAAAGATTAGAGGGGCCCATAGCTAAGCAGGAAAGCTGTCCGGCTCATGTTACACAGGCACATTAGTAGCTCCTACTTGTTGGAAGGTGCCGCTGCATTTCTGTGAAATCTCCAAACTCTCTCTGATCCAATAGCTCTCCAGTCTATTCACCAGCAGATGTCACTTTTTGTATGGGGGGTGCACCTGGCGTATAGTAACTGTGGCGCAGATTGGGGTGCACCTGGCAGGTTGTACGAATTGTCACCTGTCTGTGTCTGAGATTCATTGTGTCACATGTATCCATGGTCTCTCGGGCTGGTTTGCCATAAGCTTCTTTATTAGCTCCTGTATCTTCCTTTCAAGGATCCAGAATGGGGGGGGGGCAGCTGAATGGGGCAGGGAGGATGTTTCCATGGAAAGAAATTCTAGTGTTTGCTCATAGTCTGTATAGAGAGATCCCATAAAACTATGGCAGCATAGGTATTCCTCTGTACTAAGCACAATTCAGCAGGAACAGCCCCCTAAGTTTGCTCATAGTCTGTACAGAGAGATCCCATACAACTATAGCAGCATAGGTATTCCTTGTACTAAGCACAATTCAGCAGGAACAGTCCCCTAAGTTTGTTCATAGTCTGTACAGAGAGATCCCATAAAACTATGGCAGCATAGGTATTCCCCTGTATTAAGCACAATTCAGCAGGAACAGTCCCTAAGTTTGCTCATAACCTGTACAGCGATACAATATCAGCCTAGGCATTCTCCTTTCAAAGAACAGATATAGGAATATGTTCCCTTTAATCTCCTGGGCCTGTGAGCTAATGTGCTGATCCAGTGGAAGAGTCCTGAGTGCAGTGAGTGTGGTTTGCAAGCAGGGCTGGGGGTCTCTGGGGCAGTGAGTGGATGAATTATATGATTGAGGTCAGAGCTGGACTATAGAGGAGGCCACTGCTGAGATTTAAGAGAGGCCGGGGAGCAGTGAAAAAGATGAGACATCTGTGCTGGAGGTTCTTTGGGCCGGGATACATGTGATTAGGGAAGACATTTGAAAATTTATTGGATAAATAGATTTTCTGACTCAGCGGCTTGTTATTCAATTCTGCCGAGGTGGGATGTGGTTGAAGAACTGCGTCCAGAAACTCGCCGGGGGTATTTATGAATCTGGTGCTTAATTGGCAGGGGCAGTACTGAGGGCTAAACTGGGCGGTGCCATTGTAATGTTATTTGTTCTTTCCAATGGGGTATCATGATCCTTAGGATCTTCTAACCTGACCAATAGGGATCTGATTCTCAGATAGATACTGATCAGGCAAGCTGTCGGAAGGCCCCATACATGGTCCAATACAGGGGCCAATAAAGTTTCCCAACTCTGTCCCACCAGATCATAAACCTGCTTTTATCAATCCATGTATGGGCCCCTCTATTGGCCCCTGCACGGGCACCTTTATTGGCCCCTACTCAGCACCTTTATTGGCCCCTGCTCAGGTACCTCTATTGGCCCCTGCTCGGGCACCTTTATTGGCCCCTGCACGGGCACCTTTTTGGCCCCTGCTCAGCACCTTTATTGGTCCCTGCTCTGGCACCTTTATTGGCCATTGCTCAGGCACCTTTATTGGCCTCTGGCAAACATCCAGACAGTTCTAGTGCAGCAAATCCCATTGATCCTACCATTGATGTCATAAAAACCATAATGACATCAGAGACAAAAATTATTATTGCTAGAATGGATCATTTTGTATAGGAGCAATCCATGAGCTGTATAGAAGCACCGGTGTTATGGGCCTTTTCTGAAGCAGCAGAACCAGCAGCCAGTTATGTGTAAGTGTAAGCTCTGCAGGGCAGGAACTGGTTATGGCCCAATGGGTGGGATTAGTGCAGGTAGTTTAAACACAAATATGGGCCGCTACCTGTTGGTGATGCACTTGAACCAACCTTTATACTACTGGACGTCACTACTTATTTGAGGACAGTAAAGAGCAACTCACCTGGAGCTGTAACTATGGGATAATGTGTATAGTATATACAGTATATTATATATATTCTAATCAGAATTGTCTAACACCCTTTAATACCTTAGAGCTGAAGCTGGGAGGTTTAGTTCAATAACATCTGGAAAGCTGCAGGCTGAATTCTAAATAATGGGGCCCCACACTGGTTATTTTGCCAGGGGCCCCTCCGCTAGTAAGGACAGCCCCGTGTCAATCAGAGTGACAGGGAAGTGACAGCTCGGCCTGAGCGAGTGTTGGAAATATCCAGTATCCCGGCTCGGGTGTCAGAGGGAAAACACCGGCGGAACCCAAATACGACACCAAGAAAACACCAGCGCCTTTTCCTAGAAATAATCAGCCGACCCAGACATGACATCGCACTAATACCATCTGCCTCCGGGCAGCGCAAGTCGCTTTCTACATAAAGAAGAATAGGGGCCATTCACATGCAGATCCTTAGCCTTCTTACATCTTAAAGGGACAGTCACACCTAAAGGCAAGTGGCTTGTGCACCAGATCAAAGGTCCAGTTGTAACATTCATCCAATCAAGTTCAGGCTTTGCTTCATCTTTCTTTGTGGATCTTGATGAAGGCAAATAAAAAAAAAAGCAATTCGCAAAAATGTCTAATAATGGGCCAAATATGTAAAAGTGAACTTCCCCTTTAATTTTGTATGATAAGCAGCCCTATGCCAAGTACAGTACACCTAACTAGTGATGGGTAAATTAATTCGCCAGGCACAAATTTGCGGCGAATTCCTGCGTTCTCTCGTGTTTGCAGCGAAAATTTTGAGAATTTAGTCAACTTTGATGCCGGTGCCCATTTCGAAACCTGACAAATTCGTCCATCACTAGACTTAACCCACTGCTGCCCAAACCTACCTTCTAGGCTTCCTCTAGGCGGAGCTAGATTTCACTTGGTTGCCACTGGCTATGGGAAGCAATACACAATCTAAACAGGGGGCTTAGTTCCCCTTTAATTAAAACATTCCAACTGTAGACGACTTAAACTATAGTTTCCACATTGGGGTAAATACTGACCAATGGCTTAAGTGATGCTGACCTGCAACTCCCATCATCCCACCTGCACCGGAGGCCCAGGCCTTCCTACATTTCTAGCCATCCTATGCCCCATGCTACCCGCTAAATACAGATATATATATTATATACAAACAAATATATATATATATATTATATCCAAAACATGAGCACTTCATTGCACCAGTGGCCCTTAAGTAGGCAAAACCTTCACTTGTCTTCATTAATTTGGTTGGTTTCTCTGTGAACCTTTTCACTTTGTTTGGGGGGGGGTGTGGCCTATTGAGTGACTGAATCAGGCCGTAATATTCGTCAGGGTCCGTATGTGACTGTTACTGATAATTTAATGGTTTTTAATCTGCTGCAGGGATTTGTCTGGAACTGAGATGAAAGTGGAGTTCGCCTTCAAAGCAATTTCAAGTCTGTTACAGATGGAGCTGGTCTATAGAGCCGAGCGCCTCATCTGCTCTGCATTATCTACCTCCCCATTCTGCTTCTCTTCAGCTTAAAGTATATATATATATATATATATATATATATATATATATATATATATATATATATATATATATATATATATATATATTTTGCTTTCAGGTTGCTAGGGTCAGACACCTTGGTTACGAGGCTTGACTAGTCTACTGAGACCCTTCACTGTTGCACAGACAGTTCTACAGCAGTGAAGGGAGAAGGCTTTCTTTTAAAGGGATAATGTCATGGGGAAACAACACATCAGTTAATAGTGCTGCTCCAGCAGAATTCTGCACTGAAATCCAATTCAGATTTTTTAATATTCAATTTTGAAATCTGACGTGGGGCTAGACATATTGTCAGTTTGCCAGCTGCCTCAGTTATGTGACTTGTGCACTTTAGGATGGAACTACTTTCTGGCAGGCTGTTATTTCTCCTACGTAATGTAACTGAAGCAGCCTCAGTGGGACTTGGATTTTACTATTGAGTGCTGTTCTTATATCTACCAGGGAGCTGTTATCTTGTTAGGGAGCTGCCATCTGGTTACCTTCCCATTGTTCTGTTGTAAGGCTGCTGGGGGGGGGAAGGAGGGGGTGACAACTTGCAGTACAGCAGTAAAGAGTGATTGAATTTTATCAGAGCACAAGTCACATGACTGGGCGCAGCTGGGAAACTGACAATATGCCTAGCCTCACGTCGGATTTCAAAATTGAATATAAATAAATCTGTTTGCTCATTTAAAAAATGGATTCCAGTGCAGAATTCTGCTGGAGCAGCACTATTAACTGAAAAAAACATGTTTTTCCATGACAGTATCCCTTTAAGGTGGATGGGGTTGGAATGTTTTTGAGGCAGTTTTTTGGCTGATATCTGCCCACACATCTGGGTTAAACCTGATAAAGTCACAGGTAGCAGAAACATCTAAGCAATTGTTTCTTATTGGCCCTGGAGCAAGGGCAGGAGCACATTGGGGTGCAGAATTAGAAAGGGGACACCTATGTGCCACCCCCTCCTGCACGTCTGTTTTTACATTTGGTTTAGCATACAGGGTGCAAAGTGCAAGCACATGGCAGTTTGCACCAGGTTTCTGCACTTTGCATGCTGTAAGTGACCTTTCTACGGAAACTGTTACGCTGGACGTTAGCTAACTGCTTTTCCTGCAGCTCTGTTCTTATGAGCTGTAATCTGTATAAATGGCAGGTTGTGACATCAGAATGCCCTGTTTATAACTTAAAGAGACAGCGTCAGTGCAATGGGTGCCCTGTTTGAGAAGCACTAATGTAGCAGCTCCTGTTTGGCACTATTATCATTACAGCTATGGGTGCTGCTCTTGTCCCTTATAAAGAATAACAACCCCCCCAAAGTCCCCTTGGTGTCCTCTGTCCTTTCTATGGAGCTCCGTGATGTGTAACATCTCTACCTGAGCCAGTAGGGGGCGTATTCTCCTCTCGACACTGAAATATATGAAAACTTTTACACTTTGGTGACTTTTTCCCCCCCCTATTTTCTTTCCATTGTACAATAAGAAAAACACAATAGAAACGTTGTTATGTCTTTGCTTTCCTGAGCCCTACAGTCTGGATGTGCCCGTTTAACCCTTTCTCATCCCGAGACTCTTGTAGTGGAACACTAGACATCTCAACGCCCGTGGACATGTGAGAGAGGTTAAGTGCTTTGTTAACCCATTGCGGCCTGGGTGGTGTCGCCATGGTAATTTGGTTTACATCCCGCTGGATAAGAAAATAAGGCATTTGGCAGCCGCAGGGTTAAAGCGAGAAGCCCCCATGGTTGCTATTGCAGACATATATTTTTCCCGGAGTGCCAGAAATGTTTGATTGGTAATTCCCTAAGCCTTGTGGGATGTCAGCTCTAATAAAAGCGATTTTTCAATCTGCACATTAGTGCCGTGGCTCTCCCTTCCCCTCTACCTCTCTCCCGCCCTCCCTCCTCTTCCTCTCCTGCTTCTCCTCTCTCAGCTTTCACAGGTTCCCCTTTCCAGAGCCTCTCAACTAATCTGGGACATATGTTCCCCCAACTTTATAGACCTTGGGGGACATTTAACGATTGCAGCACAGTTCAGGCCTCTGAGCAGATCTCTGTGGCAGCCGTTTAGATTTTACCTTCCTTATCTGCTCTACAGCCCTGGCCTCTCAGTGGGTGCTGGGAGTTGCAGTTGAACAATATCTGTAAAGGATTACAATCCCTGCCAAGAGCATCTAGAATATGCATCAGAGCTGCCATATTGTACAGTATGAGGGTATAGCTTATTGTGTGCCCAGAACATTCCTTCTCTGTATATTTGTATTTATACATATGGGAGGAGGTGCCATATTGATTCCCTTAGACAGTACAGTATGAGGGTATAGCTTAGTGTGTGCCCAGAACATTCCTTCTCTGTATATTTGTATTTATACATATGGGAGGAGGGAGGTGCCATATTGATTCCCTTAGACAGTACAGTATGAGGGTATAGCTTATTGTGTGCCCAGAACATTCCTTCTCTGTATATTTGTATTTATACATATGGAAGGAGGTGCCATATTGATTCCCTTAGACAGTACAGTATGAGGGTATAGCTTATTGTGTGCCCAGAACATTCCTTCTCTGTATATTTGGATTTATACATATGGGAGGAGGGAGGTGCCATATTGATTCCCTTAGACAGTACAATATGAGGGTATAGCTTATTGTGTGCCCAGAACATTCCTTCTCTGTATATTTGTATTTATACATATGGGAGGAAGGTGCCATAAAGTACAGTATGCAGGGAGAGGGGTAGGCAAATACACTCTTTTGCTTAAAACATTCCCCACCTCTATCAAGTTCAAACCAAATATCATCCATAGATTGTAATGAAACAGTGCCACCAAGTGGCCACAGCATAAAAAATGGAAGAATGCTCGTTAATTTGATGTTGTATATATTGTATTATTGCCCTTTAATAGCCTAAATTGCTAGCCCATACTATGGCACAGGTGCACAGGAAAACTTAATGTATGGCACTTGCCCAGTGGCTGTTCTCTCTCTTCTTTATGGACGTGTCTGTAAAATGCAGCGAGTAAACATTGGCCACTGTGGGTGTCAGAGCTGAAGTGTTTGGTACCAATTGCCTATGGACAAGACTGAACCACATTAAAGATCTGCTGGTGGGGTTAAAGGATAAGTAAACTTTAAAATAAGTGAATGTTAAATTGATGAAGTTGTTATTCTAAGCACTTTTGCAATGTACATTCATTATTTATGTTTTTTTGAATTCCAAGATATTAAGGGATACATGCGCTGTTAATATGAATGAATATTGTTACAACAGCGCCACCTGCTGGTCAGTTTCCCACCAGTCTGACCACCAAGCAGTCAAGGAAGTTGTCAGGAGAAAGAAAGAGGCTGCTCTGATGTTCTTCTGCTTAGGAAAAATTTGAGAAAGGTTTCTAATTTTATTCCTAAGTAGAAGAACATCAGAGCAGCTTCTTTCTTTCTCCTGACAACTTCCTTGACTACTTGGTGGTCAGAAATTAACCAGCAGGTGGCTCTGTTGTAACAAAATGCATTCATATTAACAGTACATGTATCCCTTAATATCTTGGAATTCAAAAAACATACCGTAATGAATGTACATTGCAAAAGTGCTTAAAGTAGCACCCTCATCGATTTTACATTCACTTATTTTTAAGGTTTACTTATCCTTTAATAGTAAACTCCTTCTTGAGCCCCACAAATAGCCGTGAACACAACTTTGTTTCCTTAAGCAGCAGGGGGGAGTACCCCTAGCCAGCTGAGCTTGCAGTCTAATTGCCCTACTCTAGGGGCAGATACTGGGTTTAGTTTCATGTAAAGCCATTCAATGTAAAGGAATATTTCCTGGATGGTGAAAACCCACACCAACATCATACAGACTCCATACAGATAATGCCATTGGCCGAGTCCAAACATCAGGGCTGCCCTCAATCTTGGGTAAAATAAAATAATCCAGTGCTCCTCCAATACCAATTTATAAAGCCCTTTCTTGGCCACTCAGGGTGCATATAGTATTGCATTTTACATTTATTTGTGGTCCCACCAATTTATAATGCATTTCAATTAGGGATGCACTGAATTCAGGATTCGGCCTTTTTCAGCAGGTTTCGGCCGAATCCTTCAGCCCGGCCGAACTGAATCCGAATTGGCATATGCAAATTAGGGACGGGGAAGGAAATCGCGTGACTTTTTGTCACAAAACAAGGAAGTAAAAGATCTTTTCCCCTTCCCACCTCCATTTGCATATGCAAATTAGGATTCGGTTCGGTATTCGGTCGAATCTTTTGCGAAGGATTTGGGTTTGGCCGAATCCAAAATAGTGAATTCAGTGCATCCCTAATTTCAATGGGTGCATTTCCCTGATTTTTAGTAGTGTTTTTAAAATTGTGTCCTGATGTTGCCAAAAATTGCTCTTTTTCCTTTATGAATGTTATTTGTTATTATTTTGCCATGGTTCTGCCTGTAAATGGTCAATTCCAATGAGTCTGCCCCTTATACAGTCCTGCACCAATCACTTATTGCTTGAGGTTGTGTATGTGACTGACAGAGAGTGTTGCACTTGCCCCCCAAAGTGTAACATTAACACAGTTAACCCTTGTTATTAACACACTAAATATTGTATCTCAAAGTAAAACAAAATTTTCCCCGGATTTTACATAATTTTTTCCTGGTCCCATGGAAAATGTAACACGGGGGTTTTACTGTAGTTAAAAAGAAGTTATTAAACTACAAATCCCAGAACCCCTCTAACAGGAGATGGCTCATATTCAGCACCCGCATCTCCCCCTTTTAGTTCTTTCTCTTCCCCCTCCCTCTATCTTTCTTCCCCCCCCTCTAAAACTCTGTTTCCCACTAAGAGTTAACATCCCCCCCTACACCCGACCAGGACTAAACCAAATGACAGGAGCCCCCCTCGCCCACCCCCACACAGCCTTGAACCCATAAGAGTCTGGCTGTACAGGGGTTTCCAGAGCCGGGATCTCAAGGGAAAGAGTTAAAGAAGCCAGAATGGGCTGCATACACTGTACATAATTAACCCCTGCAGACTCCCCTGGGCTCAAACACGGGGGCACCAGGTTCTGCACAGGGTACCAGCACCTCTCATTCTCCTGGGGACCCTAAGCAGCGCCCACTGAAGCTCTCAGTCTGCACAACACGCCCAGTGTCAGAGGACTCTCCCCAAATCACTCGGCTAGTGTCACACACTTACCCTCCTCATTGACTATAAAACAGTCTCTTTAAGTGACAGTCCCACATGAAACCCATAGTTTTATTCCTGGCCCAAAGTTCTTTCCTCAAAAGCATCTATAGATAAATGCACATATCTAAGCTTGCTAGAGTGGGCCGCGTGGCGAAACTACAGAAGAAGCAGACCCTGTGGTTGCAGGGGGGGGTCCAGGACTGTAGGCAGCTACCTCTAAAATTGCCTTCTGCCTACCCTTAGCCAGGTTTGCACCCCTTACTCACCTTCCTTTCCTCTGTCACCCACCCCTCCATCGCTCTCCCTTCCGTCCTGTCACCCTCTCCTCCATCGCGTTCTCTCCCCTCTGTCTTGTCCTCCTCCCTCCCCTCCATCGCGTTCTTCTCCCTCCCCTCTATCGCCTTCTATCCCCTCTGTCTTGTCCTCCTCCCTTCATCACGTTCTTCTCCCTCCCCTCCATCGCGTTCTCTCCCCTCTGTCTTTTCCGCCTCCCTCCCCTCCATCGCGTTCTTCTCCCTCCCCTCTGTCGCATTCAATCCCCTCTGTCTTGTCCTCCTCCCTTCATCGCGTTCTTCTCCCTCCCCATCATCGCGTTTTTCTCCCTCACCTCCGTCTTGTTCTCCCTCTCCTCTATTGCGTTCTTCTCCCTCCCCTCTCTCGTTTTCCTCCATCCTCTCCGTCACGTTCTCCTCCCTCCCCTCTGTCTTGTGCTACTCCCCTCCATTGCGTTCTTCTCCCTCCCCTCTGTCTCATTCTCCTCCCTCCACTCCCCTCTATTGCGTTCTTGTACCTCACTTCCTCCATCGCTCGCCCCTTCCTTCTTCCTTGCGAACACGGGGGGGGGGCGGGCGGGTTTGCCTATGGCGCCTGGCCAGCCTGGTCTGGCCCTGTTACCAATGTTCTGGGAAACTTTATTGAACTTGCTATGGGGCCCAGTAACATTTAGTTATGCCACTGCTAGTCTGTCTGTTTCTTTATAATCTGTGCACTGCTGGCTCTGACTCCTGAAACAATGAAATCAAGTGCGTCCATCCTGTCCCTTCTGATGAATGGAGCGCAGCTGTGACCTCTGATACCTGTTGCTTCCACCAGGTCCAGTGTGAGTTGCATCAATAGGCCAGTCTGTCCAGGGGAAAATTGAATTATGGGTAAAACACATAGCAAGTTGCGTCCACAATTGCGCTTTGAACACTTGCATTTGGAAATGACCCCTCTATAGTAGAACTGACTTCTGCTACATTGTTTGCAGGGTCAGAACCAGATGGCAGATTTTGGGTGGAGTTCCCCTTTAAGGCCAGTGATATTGTATGGGAACATATGTCTCTATCTGTGAGCGGCACAAAAAGTGACAGCAAATGATTTCAGGATATTTGGACGTTCCTGTGTCCGTTTGTCTGTAGCACATACTCTGCTTGGGCTGGAAGAACCAGTGATGGTTTCAAGTCCGGTTACATAATAAATCAAGGGGAAATGTGCCTTACAGCCGATCAGTAGTCTGATTGATGGACTCTGTAATCTGGATACCAGAGAAAATCGTGCTTGTTGGAATTCATCCCAAATCCCAGACTGGATCCAGTAACATTCTCATTTCATTCAGTGCTGAGCAGCTTCCCAGTCCAGTAAGAACCAGCCCCAAACATTCTTCTTAAAGGGAAATACACCTGATTCTAATTAGGGTTTCGTTTTTATATACATAATATATACATGACATAATGTATAATGTAAGACCAGGAATGCGATTGGATTCAGAATGGGTCTGCCCCTGGCTGTTCTCTGGTTCTGACTCGTGAAACATTGTAGCAGAAGCCAGTTCTCCAGCTGGTTTCAGGATTGCTTCAATTGTCAGGACCAGCAGTGAAGGCAATATAAAGGAGTTTTCTTATACGGACAGATTTGGGATATCTTCTTATGAGTGGGAGATGTCGGATCCATTACCTTGTGCCGCATTCCTGAGTGCAGAATAGGCCATTGTGCCGACGCCAGAAAGCTACTCCCGGCTCCCTCATTTGGATTTTTCTTCTCTTTGCCAAACTGGGAACAACTTAACTAATATATTTATAAGCCTGCAGTCTTGTGCCTTTATATGGTCACAGACCCCCTCAGTGACTTCTAATATCCTTATCATTTACAGTAGGGGGTACATTATCCCTTATAATACATGAGTGATACTCAGAGTTCCCTGTATAACTCAGCCTGCAGCCTTGTGCCTTTATATGGTCACAGACCCCCTCAGTGACTTCTAATATCCTTATCATTTACAGTAGGGGGTACATTATCCCTTATAATACAAGAGTGATACTCAGAGTTCCCTGTATAACTCAGCCTACAGCCTTGTGCCTTTATATGGTCACAGAACAACCCCTCAGTGACTTCTAATATCCTTATCATTTACAGTAGGAGGTACATTATCCCTTATAATACATGAGTGATACTCAGAGTTCCCTGTATAACTCAGCCTGCAGCCTTGTGCCTTTATATGGTCACAGAACAACCCCTCAGTGACTTCTAATATCCTTATCATTTACAGTAGGGGGTACATTATCCTTATAATACATCACTGGGCTGAGCAGAGGGGAGGGAGGGTTTTGTACACATTTCTATGCCCCATGGACTGACAAGTGCACAGACCCCCCCCCCCTGGGCATGGAGACCCAGAGACATAACAGATGCCCCTCACTACACTGGTAGTTTCGAGCTGGCGCTGATAACGGAAAGAAACCAAATTCATTTCTAATTTGCTCCTTGGCGGCTGGGTGTTTCCTTTAGGGTTGGGTAAATAGGAGCAGAGCAGGTGCGACTTCAGATTTGGGCTTTTAATTTAACCTTCGTGTAGTGATTCATTTCTCTGCACCTGAGAGTGAGGGGCAGATTGAAGCAGAAGGACAGAGGGCACATTGTACCCGGGCAGGTTAATACATTGCTCTGGAGAGGTGCAGACAGCTCTGAGCAGGGGGATATCGAGGCGTCAGGATATTACAGGAGGTGCACATTCTGAGTCCGGAGGGCACTGAGGCTGGGGACTGAATTTGGAGAGTAAAATCCATTCGTGCTCAGTAAATGTGATTAAAAATCCAATTAAAGGGGAAGTAATGCCACATTGTATTCCTACACATGACAATGTTATATATTTCATGGGAGAACTTTTTTTAAAGGTTTTTATTTTGCATTTTAAACAAAAACAAAAAATAAACAATAAACAGCACATAGATGCTTTACACTTATTCAGCTTCGTTTACAATTATTTTATATGTATAGTGGTGGTTTGAAGAAATAATTAGCAGAGAACATCAAGTATTTCAGAGTACTTTCTATGGATCAATCATCCGGAAGGGATGCACGAGGGCTGACGTCTAACCAAGGGTCCCATATTTTCCCAAATTTCCCAGGTGTTCCCCTAGCATTGTACATCAGTTTGATAAGGGGGTAATGTACCATTAATTAAGTCAATCCATTGCTGCAGTGACTGAGGGTTGGGGCTCATCCATTTCATAATTACTAGTTTATTTTGCGTAGAAAAGGATCGACCTTAGAAGTGTTCTGGATTTCTGTAAGGGCACTACCTCATCTATAATACCTTATAAGCAAAACTCCGGGGATTCCAGGACTTGATTCCTGGAAAGGAGAGGAATACATTGGTGGCTCCGTCTAGTCTACCCATAACTTTGAGCCTCAATGGGGTAATATAATGGGGTAATATAAATTTGCTGAATCATTTTAAATGGAATCATTCTATCCCTGAGTGATATTAAGCAGGGGTATAGGTTAACTATAGCCTCTTCCCATTGGTCCTCCCCTAGAGAAGGAATAAGTGACTGCCATTTTTGTTTTATTGAATGGGGGAAATTGTGAGGATTGAATTATATTGTAGAGCTGAGATATCATGGGAGAACTTTACCAAAAATCACAGATTTTTTTTACTTTCCTTGGGAAAAACTGTAACCCCTAGTAACCAACCAGCTTATTGCTTCCGGTATTCTACCTGCAGCAGACTGATGAAAGCTAAATGCTGATTGGTCGCTATGGAGTACTGAGTCCAGAGTTTGTAAATAAAAGGTAAGATAGCTTTTAGCACCCATATGGGCTCACCATGCCCGCATGACTATATATATATATATATATATATATATATATATATATATATAGAATTCCACAAAGAACCGTACTCCAACTTGTTCTGATGAATAAATTCACATTTTATAACACAATAAAATGTGAATTTATTCATCAGAACAAGTTGGAGTGCGGTTCTTTGTGGAATTCTATAATAATAATATATGTGTTTTGGGGCTGGACTTTCTTGGGAAAAACTGTAACCCCTAGTAACCAACCAGCTTATTGCTTCCGGTATTCTACCTGCAGCAGACTGATGAAAGCTAAATGCTGATTGGTCGCTATGGAGTACTGAGTCCAGAGTTTGTAAATAAAAGGTAAGATAGCTTTTAGCACCCATATGGGCTCACCATGCCCGCATGACTATATATATATATATATATATATATATATATATATATATATATATATATATATATATATATATATATATATATATATATATAATTCCACAAAGAACCGTACTCCAACTTGTTCTGATGAATAAATTCACATTTTATAACACAATAAAATGTGAATTTATTCATCAGAACAAGTTGGAGTGCGGTTCTTTGTGGAATTCTATAATAATAATATATGTGTTTTGGGGCTGGGTGACTCTAACCCCCCATAACTACTCCTTCCTCCCATTATGGAGTTAAAGGGAAGTGTAACATGACAGGCGGCATTCCAGAATATAACCCATCTACAAATATATATACACATCTACTACTCATGCAGCTGTCCTGCCTGGAAGGCATAACCAAGGCTGGTAATTTTCAGGGGGAAGCTAACCACAACTTGTTTTTATTTCCCGGAGCATAAAGAAACATTTGTATCATTCTCTGGGCTGAGACCTTGGATGGGTGGGGAGCAGAGAGTTTCCTCCGTTGGATAAAAAGAAGAAAACAGCAAGTGATAGCCATGTGCCCTAGGGTTGTGCATTCTCCTGTGTGTGACTGTGTGTAATATTGTAATGGCAGATACAGTAGATCATTTCAAGGAAGGGTTTTCACATAATGGGAAGAAATAATGGGTAGTGCCAAACCGTTCTTTTTGGCCCAGGAGCTCCAACCACTAAACACAGCCTTAGGCTACATATTGTACAAGAAGGGCTTTCCCTGCCCCGTAGGGGGGAGGAGGGACGGGGGGAGAAATAATCCCCAAAACAAACTCCTGTCCCCAAGCAGTGTTTCCAGATGAGAGCACAGCCATTCAGAACTGCCCAAGGCATTGTATGTGCCAGCGGTGGGCAAAGCTTTGCTTTCAGATGGAACCCTCCCGTGAAAAAAGGGATTTGGGGAAAAAACCATTAAGTGGGACCTTTTTCCCATTCAGAGGCAGAGGGGTATAGTCAGTAGAGCGAGAGAAAGGGGGGTGATTAGCAAGAGAAGATTCATGTCGTTCCCATTCACCTCCCTGGAGCTGAGATAAAGGCTTGTACTTATGGATCAGAGCTTTGTGCCGCTCGTCATTGATTGTTAGTGCCAGGCGTTGGATTTTAGGAGACTCGTTTCCAATGGAGGAGCAGCAAAATATCCTTCCCCCCCAGTAGGAGGCAATGTCTGTCTCTCTAGGGGGTCATTTACAAAGATCTTGGGCAAAAGTGCACTTTATTATTGGGGGGCAGCTTCGGGTGTCTTTGCTCCAAATCAGGTCCGGACTGAGAATTAAAATAGGCCCTGACATTTCAGGTTTACAGAGGCCCACTCAGCCCACACAGAGGCCCAAACAGCCCCCACCAGCCCACTAGATACTGACTTTCTATGGGACCTTATAGCAGCCCCTCTGGCATTTGCCAGAACCCACAGATTGCCAGTCCGGGCCTGCTCCAAATGGATCAAAAAGTTCACTTTGCACCCTGCCTTCTATCTGTCTGTCTATCAACTATATATCCTCTATATTATATTAAATCTGTCTGTCTGTCAACTATATATCCTCTATATTATATTAAATCTGTCTGTCTGTCAACTATATATCCTCTATATTATATTAAATCTGTCTGTCTGTCTATCAACTATATATCCTCTATATTATATTAAATCTGTCTGTCTATCAACTATATATCCTCTATATTATATTAAATCTGTATGTCTGTCAACTATATATCCTCTATATTATATTAAATCTGTCTGTCTGTCAACTATATATCCTCTATATTATATTAAATCTGTCTGTCTGTCTATCAACTATATATCCTCTATATTATATTAAATCTGTCTGTCTATCAACTATATATCCTCTATATTATATTAAATCTGTCTGTCTGTCAACTATATATCCTCTATATTATATTAAATCTGTCTGTCTGTCTATCAACTATATATCCTCTATGTTATATTAAATCTGTCTGTCTGTCAACTATATATCCTCTATATTATATTAAATCTGTCTATTAACTATATATCCTCTATATTATATTATATCTGTCTGTCTATCAACTATATATCCTCTATATTATATTAAATCTGCCTGTCTGTCTATCAACTATATATCCTCTATATTATATTAAATCTGCCTGTCTGTCTATCAACTATATATCCTCTCTATTGTATTATATTTGTCTGTCTATCAACTAACAATCCTCTATAATATATTATATCTGTCTGTCTGTCTATCAACTATATATGCTCTATATTATATTATATTATATCTGTCTGTCTACCATCTCCCTTTAGTGTAGCGCTTTCTCTATTTTTACCCATATAATGTGTATGTGTTTTTGGGTGCCCTTCTGTATACTATTCTATTCCTTCCAGGGGCGAAACTACAGAGGAAGCAGACCCTGTGGCTGCAGGAGGGCCCAGGTACAGGGGGCCCCATGAGGCCCTAATTAATGAGTAATTTCAACATATATTGGTAAAACAGTACCCCTTGTTGGAAAACATGTGGATATTAGAAGTAACCTCGGAGTCCCATGACCTGTATAAATACACTCTGCCTTCGGCCTCGTGCTTTTATATGGTCATGAAACTCCTCAGTGACTTATAATATCCTTATATTTTATAATAGGGGGTAATTTATTCACTATATATATATATATATATATATATATATATATATATATATATATATATATATATATATATATATATATATATATATATATTGAATAAAGTATATATTGAATAAAATATATATATCATATGTAGGTGTATAAGCAGCACCTTGTACCTTTCTTATCTAAACACCTCGGAGACAAATCCCTCTTATCTTCCATAACATTCTACTTCATGTTTTTATGACTCGAAACCTTGTGTTGTGCGATATTTTTGCCACATATTGATTAACCCCACGCGCTTGTAAAAAAGTCTATATTCACTTTATTTGACTTTGCAAGTGCCCCTCCCCCATTCCTCGGATTTTCAGTTCAGCCCTTCCCCGTCCCTTTATCTTTATATCCATTTATTCCTTCTGCCAATCCTGCCATTACTTCATTCTGCTTAAGGTTGTTTGGGGATTTACTGCGGTGCCTCTCAGGCAATTGATTGGCTTCTTGTTCCTTATATTGCAGCCAGTGGCGTAACTACTCACCGGCAGGGCCTGGTATAGGATGAGCACCTGGGCCCCCGTGTTGGGCCCTCCCCCCTATGAATTGCGTGCACTGTACAATCTCCCCCTGCCCAACCACCCACGATATCCATTATCGTGGCTCCGGTGGGCCCCAAGAGGGTGTGGACCCAGGTGCCATCGCCAGGTCCGGACTGAGAATTAAAATAGGCCCTGGCATTTCAGGTACACAGAGGCCCAATCAGCCCACACAGAGGCCCAAACAGCCCCCACCAGCCCACTAAATACTGACTTTCTATGGGACCTTATAGCAGCCCCTCTGGCATTTGCCAGAACCCCCAGATTGCCAGTCCGGGCCTGGCCATCGCACCCCTGGTAGTTACGCCACCGATTGCAGCAGCCAATCACCATAAAGCTGTATGTGCCAATTGCCTAGTGGCAGTAAGTTAATGTAAACAGCCAAGATATTCCTTTTAAAATTATATTCTATTTGTCTCAAGGGAAATCTGTGTGACCTGTGCTTATCCTGGAATAAAAGAAAGTCCAGGAAAATTCAATATATTGATCAGTTTTTGTCTGCTCTGCGAGGAACCACTGGAACCCGGCACATGGATCATCCGTTGTTGGTAGGAAGATTAGGGGATAGCAGATATAGTAGACAAACCTTGTAGCTCTTTTGTTGCTATTGAAGTTAGTTATTAGCTGGGAGTTGTAGTTTAATAAACACCCTGCTCTCCAACATGGGAGATAGTTGTAGTGTTACTAAGCATAAAAGCATACCAAGGGGACTGTTCCTGTTGAATTAGGCTTAGTACAGAGGAATACCTATGCTGCCATAGATTTATGGGATCTCTCTGTACAGACTATGAGCAAACCTATGGGACTGTTCCTGCTGAATTGTGCTTAGTACAGAGGAATACCTATGCTGCCATAGATTTATGGGATCTCTCTGTACAGACTATGAGCAAACTTAGGGGACTGTTCCTGCTGAATTGTGCTTAGTACAGAGGAATACCTATGCTGCCATAGATTTATGGGATCTCTCTGTACAGACTATGAGCAAACTTATGGGACTGTTCCTGCTGAATTGTGCTTAGTACAGAGCAATACCCATGCTGCCATAGATTTATGGGATCTCTCTGTACAGACTATGAGCAAACCTAGGGGACTGTTCCTGCTGAATTGTGCTTAGTACAGAGGAATACCTATGCTGCCATAGATTTATGGGATCTCTCTGTACAGACTATGAGCAAACTTAGGGACTGTTCCTGCTGAATTTTGCTTAGTACAGGGGAATACCTATGCTGCCATAGTTTTATGGGATCTCTCTGTACAGACTATGAGCAAACTTAGGGACTGTTCCTGCTGAATTTTGCTTAGTACAGGGTGCTGGCACAGATTTTGGGTTTCCTCCTCCTCTTGCTGACATGACTGACAACAGTCGTTGATGTTCAAACTCAATTAGTAACACAAATACTATTCATTTAAATGTTATTACACCAAGACAGATTCAGGGGGGCATTTAATCCTCAACTGGCTTGGGGGGGGGGGCTGGAGATTTCCATGGTAACACAGAGGGGCAGAGCATGAAGGAGGGGACGGGATGAGGTGCAGTTGGGGGAGGAAATGAGGAGTCGGGGATTTCGTGAGACAAATGAGACGTAAGGAATAGGCACAAGTGAGATGTAAGTAGCTCAGGGCTCCTCAGGGCTTGTGACTTACTAACAAGGCGCTTGTGTTCAGCAGATTTACAGTGCAGCTGGGATGTATTAAGGGGGCGCGCAGGTGAATCGGGAGGCTTTCTCTCTTTAAGATCCTATTGCGACTATATCCTCTTCTAAAATGTCTCTTTCCTCTTTAGCAGTAAAGTGTCTCAGTAACTGCAGCAGTTGTAGCCGTTCAGTCACACTAATGATCCACTGCAGCTTCAACTGCAACAAACAGCGCAACTTTATCCTCTTAATCCCCCATTCTCTGACTTATGTAGATGCTAAACTGCACCACAACCAATGAGATACAGGTATGGGATCTGTTATCCAGAGTGCTTGGGACCTGGGGTTTTCCCGATAACAGATCTTTGCGTAATTTGGATCTTAAGTCTACTAGAAAATCATGTAAACAATAAATAAACCCAATAGGCAGGTTTTGCTTCCAATAAGGATTAATTATCTTAGTTAGGATCAAGTACAAGGGACTGTTTTATTATTACAGAGAAAAAGGAAATTGTTTAAAAAAATTTGGATTATTTGGATAAAATGGAGTCCATGGGAGACGGCCTTTCCGTAATTCGGAGCTTTCTGGATAACGGATCCCATACTGATCCGTACTGTATTGGCTTTTTCTAACTGGGCTGATTCAGTCCAATCAACGTCAGACTGGGGGGCCTGCACACCTCCCATTGGGTCCCCCACCCTCCCCTCTTGCACCTCTCAGGAGCTCCATCCCCCACAATCTAATTGCTCATTGGTTGCTATGGATAATGGAACTGGGGCGATTTAGCACCTATGTTAGTAAATCAGCCTTTGTAATCTTTGTATTGTATATTTCTCAGCTGAGGTCTGTCTTGTCCAGTAATGTAATTATCCTCTTCCGACCCAAATTTTCCTCACCGTGTTCTCTGCAGTGTGGTCTCAGACGGGCCCCCGGTAGTTATTCACTGGATCCACTGCCGTATCTCTCTGGCTGTATATTTTCTCTGCACTGCTGCTTCCGACTTCTGAAGCACTGTAGCAGAAGGCAGCAGACGAGGAGAAATCACTTCTCCTACATTGTTTTGTGAGTCGGAACCAGAGAACAGAAAGGGATAAACAAATACCGCTTTCTTTAAAGGATAAGTAAACCTTAAAAACAAGTGAATGTAAAATTGATGAGGGGGCTATTCTAAGTACTTTTTGCAATTATTTTTTTTAATTCCAGATGTTAAGGGATACATGTACTGTTTTTTTTTTTGTAAAACGTTTTTATTGTAATTCAAAATTAAATAAAATGAATAAAAATGGTTAAATGGTACATTGTGTGTTTGTTATGGCATACTGAATATACAATTACCATTGTTTCTTGTTCAACATCAGTCGCTTTTAACACAGTTTCATTATACATCAATTTTCATGTGCTGTTAATATGAATGAATTTTGTTACAACAGCGCCACCTGCTGGTCAGTTTCCCACCAGTCTGACCAGCAAGTAGTCAAGGAAGTTGTCAGGAGAAAGAAAGAGGCTGCTCTGATGTTCTGCTTAGGAAATAAATTAGAAACCTTTCTCAAATCTTTCCTAAGCAGAAGAACATCAGAGCAGCCTCTTTCTTTCTCCTGACAACTTCCTTGACTACTTGCTGGTCAGACTGGTGGGAAACTGACCAGCAGGTGGCGCTGTTGTAACAAAATTCATTCATATTAACAGTACATGTATCCCTTAATATCCTGGAATTAAAAAAACATAAATAATGAATGTACATTGCAAAAGTGCTTAGAATAGCCCCCTCATCAATTTTATACTTTATTAAGGTTTACTTATCCTTTAAATTAAGGTTTACTTATCCTTTAAAGGAAAAGGAAAGATTAAAACTAAGTAAGCCTTATCAGAAAGGTCCATCTAAATATACCAGTAAACCCCCAAAGTAGTGCTGCTCTGAGTCCCCTGTCAAAAGAAACACTGCATTTCTTTCCTTCTATTGTGTACACATGGGCTTCTGTATCAGACTTCCTGTTTTCATCTTAAACCTCATTGCCCTGGGCGTGAGCATGCTCAGTTTGCTCCTCTTCCTCCACCCTCCCTTCTCTACTGTAATCTGAGCCCAGAGCAGTGAGAGACTCAGGCAGGAAGTGATGTCACACCACATTAATACTGCAGCTCATATCCATAAACAAACAGAGAGTTTCTAGAGCTTTTTACTCAGGTATGGTAAAACATTCTACAGAATAAATATAGCATTCTAGCTTGCAATATTGCAGCTAATCTATTGGCAATAAAATGCCTCTGTAGCTTTCCTTCTCCTTTAAGGCGAAAAGCCTAAATACTGTTGATCCACTCGCTGCCGCACCTGCTGAGGAAAGCTTGGACAGACGGACAGGGTCTATAATGTATATATAATGTATATGGCTGAGAGATGGAGCAGCAGGGATTTATAGTTAAAGCGCTGGTGACATCTATGGGAAATAAAAGCAAGTACATACTCGCCCTGTCGACTCAATCACATGCTGATGGGCCAGTGTTTGGTGTAGAATTGCCTTGGCCACAAGGAGGTGCTGTTTCATTCAAGTCCATGTAGAAAACTATGAATGTATAAACATGATGCAGGGCTGCTTAGCAAATCCACTGAGCCAGGCTTCATTTACTGCATTGCTGTACAGCATCACACCCCTGCTCCTTGCTGCCCAGAGATCCTTAGGCACGACGATGAAGATAATATGAATCCGGTGGTTGGAAGTTGTGGCTGAACTACAACTCTCAACAACCTGCGCTTCTCAGTTATGGGAAGAGGGGAGACGGTGCAGCTCACTGTTTAGCTTGTGTTCTGCCTTCAGCCGCTTCATTAGAGAGCCCCCCTGGAGTTTGGGTGTGTGTCCCGGTTTTGGTTTAGAAATGAGATCCCACTACATTCCTGAGTCTTGTCTTTGATGGGGGAAATCCATGTGCAGCTCCCTGCTGCCTGCTCAAACACAGCGACCCCGGCACAGTCATTACATGGGACCTTTATATACACAGGGCTGATGTCTGCCCCGCAATTAGGTGTCCCCTCCCCCAATATTCTTCTTTATATAAGGGCTTATTGGAAATAAAGTGCAGGGTTATCTGCCCCCCAATTAGGTGTCCCCTCCCCCAATATTCTTCTTGATATAGGGGCTTATTGGAAATAAACAGTGCAGGGCTGTGCTGATATCTGCCCCCCAAATTAGGTCCCCCCCTCGTATTTATTATATAGGGGGATTATGGGAATTTAGGGCTGTGCTAATATCTGCACCCCAAATTAGGTGCCCCCTCCCCCCATATTTATTATATAGGGGGATTATGGGAATTTAGGGCTGTGCTAATATCTGCACCCCAAATTAGGTGCCCCCTCCCCCCCATATTTATTATATAGGGGGATTATGGGAATTTAGGGCTGTGCTGATATCTGCCCCCCAAATTAGGTGTCCCCTCCCTCCAATATTTATTATATAGGGGGATTATGGGAATTTAGGGCTGTGCTGATATCTGCCCCCCAAATTAGGTGTCCCCTCCCCCCAATATTTATTATAAAGGGGGATTATGGGAATTCCCCTGTCTGCTTCTGTGAATGGACAGGGTGTCCTGCTGGGGCAATTATTCTGTTTTTGGGTGAAAGCCGTCTGTACTGGGTCACTCGTGATGCAGAGAGTTGTGGTTCTGCTCTGATCTACCAAGTCACTACCTTAAAGGGGTTGTTCACCTTCAAATTAGCTTTTAGGATGATGAAGAGAGTGATGTTCTGAGACAATTTGCAATTGGTTTTCATTGTTTATTATTTGTGGTTTTTGAGTTATTTAGCTTTTTATTCAGCAGCTCTCCAGTTTGAAGTTTCAGGTATCTGGTTGCTAGGGGCTAAATAATCCTAGCAACCATGCACTGATTTGTATAAGCGACTGGCATATGAATATGAGAGGGACTGAATAGAATACAAAGTAGCAATAACAATACATTTGTAGCCTTTTAGAGCATTTGTTGTTTCAATGGGGTCAGTGACCCCCATTTGAAACCCGGAGAGCCAGAAGAATAAGGCAATCAATTAAAAAATCTATAAAAAAAATAAATGAAGAAGACCAATTGAAAGGTGCTTAGAATGGGCCATTCTATAAAATATTAAAAGTAAATTTTTAAGTAAAATATGTACTGGGATCCCTGCAGGAACTTTCCTCTCGTTATTAACTCTTCTTCTGCCGGCAGATAGTGGGGCGCCACGGAAAAAATGGGTTAATTGGAAAAAAGTAGAAAATATTTTGGTAGGGAGAGTGAGCTTGCTGTCTGTCCTGTGATCATTGGGTCTGAAATTAGGCAACAGCTGGAATGAATCCCCTGCACCCACAGCACCCACCCCTGATGCCCCCCCGAAAAAGAGACTAGTTTTATTGTATTGTCCTTCACTCACCTGTATTGGTTTTAATCTTAATCTCAGTTGCTATGTGTAAAAATCCCCCTTCTGAAATTGTCGGACTGGGTCTCCCAGGACCCATAAGAAAAACTGTCATCAACTGTCAGCCATTCAATGCAGATAATGGCAAATGCTATAGGTCTGTATATAAGACCACGCTCATTTCAAGGGGATGCAAACCCTGTTCATTGGAATACACCCTTTTGATAAATATACCAAAGAGTTGCAGAATTGGAAGTGAACGTGGCAGGATGGACTTCGAGGGGACACAAACCTCTCAAAAATGGCACTTGGGATGCGATATCTTCCTTTCCTTAGGTTTACACCCAGTTATTTATTGCCTTCCTCTTGCTTTGCAAAAGAATACCCGACATGTATCATCACAGGTGGGATAACCTGGTTTTGCTTCCAATAAGGATTAATTATATCTTAGTTGGGATCAAGTACAAGCGACTGTTTTACTATTACAGGTCTGGATAACAGGTCCATTCTTGTGTCCAGCTCCAGAAAAGGGGAAGTGGATAAGTGCTAAATGCAGCCCCTAATTACTTGCATCGCTGATGTTATAATGAGCAAAGAGACCAGGGCTCTTGTTCCAGGGTGGTGTTTGGGGTACTGACTTTATTATTGCCCTCCCACCACTTCACAACTGATATTTAAAATGAATAGGGAATGGAATAAACGCAATGAGGCTTATTTCCCCTTTAATGTTCCCTTTCTATCCTGCACTGCTTTCACGAAGGTGGGCCCCTGAGTGACAGACGCGCATACGTAATACTGCTGGGATACCTTTCAGGGGACCCGGAGGGGGGCTGTGCTGCCTGTAAAAACACAGATCTCAGTGGGTCCTTTCATATAAACAGAGGCCTGCGCAGCCCCCAGTATGATCCTGATCACAACCCGCTGCTCATATTTTTACAGGAGTGTGAGCAGGGCCCGGACTCTGTATCTGTAGGGTAGTTACTGCTCTCAGCTGATACTATAGGGATACATTCATCTGCAGATCTGGATCCAATTGTGCAGAACCACAATCAAATGAATAAAGGGGATGGTGGATAAAGAGGGTATGTTTGATGCAGCTTGTGAAGGGGCCCTATGCTTATTATTATTAACATGTATTTTAGAAGACCTACATATTGTTAGAAGGGTTCCCTTTAAAGGAGAATTCAACCTGTAAGGGTAGGACTACATGGACATTTTCGGCATGATCCGACGCGCTGCGACAGAAAAAAGGTAAGAGATAGAAATGTCGGTTGAAGTCGCAGCGTTACACTGCGCCTGCATCCGACATTCGTGTCGCGTCGGATCAAAGCTGCAACTTCATCCGACATTTCTATCTCTTACCTTATTTCTGTTGCAGGCGTTTTGTCGCAGTACGTTGGATCACGCCGAAAATGTCCATGTAGTCCTACCCTTATAAAAAAAAAACCTCCCCCTACCCTGAGTAAACCCAACTCCCCCCCCCCCCCAGGCAAATGCCCCTAATTTTTTACTCACCCTTTCGTGCATATTCTGGCCTCGGAGTTCACGGCAGCCGTCTTCTTCGGTAATCTTCGCGTCTTGATGGCATTTTCGGAGTAAATTTCCGGTCCCGAACCACTGTGCATGCCCGAAAGTCACAAAAATGTTTTGGAAATTTTCGTGACTTTCGACGCATGTGCAGTGGTTCTGGACTGGAAATTTACTCCAACTACGCATTCGTTGAGACTTCCGAAAAAGACAGAACATGGCGCCCGTGAACTTCTGTGGCCAGAATCTGCACGGAGGGATGAGTAAAAAATTAGGGGCATTTACCCGGGGGGGAGGGGGGTCTACCCAGGGTAGGGGTTTTTTTTTTTTTTTTTTTTTTTTTTTAACAGGTTGAATACTCCTTTAAAGGGCACATTTATCAAAGGTCGAATTTCAAGTTCACGTGCGTTTTTTATACTCCCATGAAAACAATCGAAATCGATTAAAAAAAAAAAAATCGATCCTATTCACACTCCGGTTGAATAGGATCGCCATAAAAAAAAAATTGAAAATTCCAAGAGAGATGTTAACTTCCCCTTTAAATGAATTATCATGACTAAGAATAATAATAATAAATAGATTGACTGGCAGATGAACAGGCCTGGCGTTCTCCTTGGCTAGTAAGTGGGATACTGGGAGTTATAGTTAAATTAGAGTATAATTGAAGTCTAATGGTGTTTAAATGATGTCCCATCGGATTCTTCCCCCCCCCCACGTCAAATTTAAAGAGTTAAAGCTCAGCGTGTCATTCCCCTTCCAATTAGCGGGAAAGAATGCAGCTCTGAGCAGCAGAAAGGAGGGGAAGGCTGAAAAGGAAGGGGTCGACCCCCATCCCAGAGACACACACAGTAAGGATTCTGTATGCATGGCTGCATGACGGTGGGTGGGGGGCGGGACAGCTCCACTGCTTTTAACTTTCCTCAACAATGGCTGAATCCTTTTAGCATTTTACATAAAAACCTCCCCCCCAAACTCAAAGTGGCTACTGGGGGCCCCGGCTCCTGCCCCAATTGTAAACTGTCATTATAAGCAACGGTGTCACTGTGTGTGTTTGTAAAAGTAAATACAATTTTATGGCTGGATTTCCCCTTTAAGCATTCTTATACATAAGGGTAGGACTACATGGACGTTTTCGGCGTGATCCGACGCGATGCGACAAGTTGCATGCGACAAAAACAAGGTAAGTGAATGCATTGTCGAATGGTGTTGCAGCATTGATCTGACGCGACACGACTGTCAGATGCAGACGCTGTGTCAACACCATGCGACAATGCATTCACTTACGTTATTTTTGTTGCATGCAACTTGACGCAGTCGTTTTGTCGCAGCGCGTCGGATTGTGCTAAAAACGTCCATGTAGTCCTACCCTTAGAGACATATCCTTTGCACACATGGAAGTGAAACCTGGGATTTTGTATGAGGTTATAAAGTTCATAAAAGGGGAAATTCAACTTCCTCTTTCCTGCTTTCAAACTGGGGTCACCGACCCCAGCAGCCTACAAATGTTTACTCTACAACTTTGTTACTTTTATTAGGGATGCACCGAATCCAGGATTCAGCCTTTTTCAGCAGGATTCTTTCTGCCTGGCCGGACGCAATATTAATTTGCATATGCAAATTAGAGACGGAAGAAAAATCTTGACTTTTTGTCACAAAATAAGGAAGTAAAAAATGTTTTCCCCTTGCCAACTCTAATTTGCATATGCAAATTAGGATTCGGCCTAATCTTTTGCGAAGGATTCGGTTGTTTGGCCGAATCCAAAATAGTGGATACGGTGCATCCTTACTTTTTATACCACCCCTTCTATTCCCATCTTCATACAACTGCCTGGTTGCTAGGGTAAATTGGACCATAGCAACCGGATAGCTGCTGAATTTACTAAGTTTTGCTGCTGAAGTCAAGCTAGAGAAACAAAGCTTCAGGCTAATAGGATGTGACTAGTTCACAGGGTACAACAGTCTTAAAAAGATATCATGTGGGTACATTGATAATTCTTTCCCCAGCCCTTAACAGGACCACTACCTCCGGGAAATAAAAGTTTATTTACCGGGGCTCTAACATTCTCCTTTACTTGCCCTTTAAGATATCTAGTATTTCCAAGTAATACTTGCTCCGTGGCAAAGACATACTGTAATAACAGTGGGCAGGTAACTCAGTGCCTTGCACCCATGTTTGTTACCTTTCCCAGGTGCTATGGACACCTGGGAAAAGTTAAAAAAAAAGGTGCTTAACATTTACTTGTCCTTTAAAGGAACAGTAACAAAAAATGAGTTTTAAAGTATTACAAATACAGGTATGGGACCTGTAATCCAGAATGCTTGGGACCTGGGGTTTTCCAGATAACAGATCTTTGCGTAATTCGAATCTTCATGCTTTAAGTCTACTAGAAAATCATGTAAACATTAAATAAACCCAATAAGGTGGTTTTGCTTCCAATAAGGATTAATTATATCTTAGTTGGGATCAAGTACAAACTACTGTTTTATTATTACACAGAAAAAGGAATTGTTTTTTATTTGGATAAAATAGTCTATAGTAAATGAGCATTCCGTAATTCGGAGCTTTCTGGATTGTGGGTTTCCCGATAACGGATCCCCTACCTGTATAATGCAGCGTTGCCCTGCACTGGTGAAACTGCTGTGTTTGCTTCAGAAACACGACTATAGTTGATATAAATAAGCTGCTGTGTAGCAATGGGGGCAGCCATTCAAAGGAGAAAAGGCTCAGGTTAAACAGCAGATAAGCTCTGTAGAACATAATGGTGTTATCTCTTATCCACTATTTAACCTGTGCCATATAGCCTTTTATCAATTTCCGCCATTGCTTCACAGCAGCTTGTATATAAAAACTATAGTAGTACTTATCGGTTATCTGCTGTGTATCCTGTGCTTGAATGGCTGCCCCCATGGCTACACAGCAGCTTGTTTATATAAACTATAGTAGTACTTATCTGTTATCTACTGTATATCCTGTGCTTGAATGGCTGCCCCATGACAACACAGCAGCTATATGAACTATAGTAGTGTTTCTAAAGCATACAGTTTTACCAGTGCACAGCAACACTACATGTTACCATTACTTTAAAAACATTTTGTGTTACTGTTCCTTTAAGAGAACACTTGCTCCATGTCACGCCAACCTACCTAGCAACAGTAACATTTAAAGGTATACACCGCAATAACATATTACAAATCTTCTAAACGGAGGGGCTCGCTACCCCCATGATGAAGTATATTCGAGATTTTCCACTACCCTCTGATAAATTCATACGTTTGACAATACAACGAAAAAAGAAACACATTCAGATTTTTTTTCAAAAACATACATCATATTTCCTCTTTTATTATATAAATATCCGTTTTTTTTAACCATTAACTGTAAGAATATAAAGCGTTTTCAGAGGATCTTTTTTTGTTTTTTTTCTCTTTATACAAATTCACACAGTACAATGAAATTCGGCACATTTCTAAGTGACGTCCTGCTGTGGAGATGCTGAAAGGACCAGTAACATCAATTTTTAAAAAAAAAAAAATAATAATAATAATAATTTGTTAGTATACTACGGAAAACCCCCACATATTAAACTTTAAAATCGCAAAGTCTTTATTAAGAAATAACTTACTGAAACTCCACTTCAGAAAAGGCGATTTCTCCGCCCATCATGCGACGCTTGATTTCTTCTCCCTGGCTATCTCCTATAAGGAAGGGAGGAGAAATCGAGCGCCGCACGATGGATCACCCGATCGCCTTTTCTGAAAAGGAGCCGAGTTTCGGCAAGTTATTTCTTAATAAAGACTGTGATTTTAAAGTTTAATGTGTTTCTGGTTTTTTTTCGTCGTATACAAACAAATTTTTTCAAAAAAATTCTCATGTTACTGGTCCTTTAAGAAAGAAAAAAAAAATCTTTTTTTAATGTCTGAACCAAAAAGTCTAACCTTTTTTTCAAAACCCATAACAAGCTAAAACGAGTTACTCCCTGTGGGATAAAAAGGCGGGCGCTGATCCGTCCCATGTTTTTTTTTTTTAAAAAAGCAAAACTAATTGTATGTGTGCCCAGTTTTTTTTTTTTTACAAAAGCTTTCAAGGTGCACTTGTTTATGAAAGGATAGTAAACGGGTGGCATATATATATATATATATATATATATATTGGCGGCAAGAGCTCAGATTCTAGGTTTGATGGCAGTTGCACAGCTCTATACATGCACTGAATGCATACAGATGGGGAGAATTTGTAAAAGTGTCAGGTGGCTGGATAGACTAATTGCTGATATGGGAAATAATGGAATGTTCAAAAGCAATGAATAGGGGGACTATAAAGGGGAAGTGTTCACTGAACATGTCACTTTAATCATGACAACACCAAGTCTTCCATTGCTCTGCAAGACTTTTTTTCCCTTACATATTTAACACCAAAAAAAAAAAAGGTTTCATGTTATTGTGACGGATATCAATGGATCTTAAAAATAAAGAGGAAAATATCTGCTTTTACCCCTCTTATTATTATTATGGCAAGGCTCAAGCAGAGATAACCATACAGCGACCGTTTCCATAGCTACTGCTGGCATACAGCTTTAAGAAGAATGCTGGGAGTTGTAGGCCAGCGGGTGCGCGTGTCCGTAAAATCCTTAAATATAAGTTATCATATTAAGAACCCGTAGGGTTGGAATTTCCAGTCTAGGCACAAAAATAACGATTATTCGAAACATTCCTAGCGTTTCAGGGCGTAGAAAGGAAAAAACGAGGTAGCCAGATACATGGGATATATTTCAAAGGGGAAACAAAAAAGAAATGCTAAGAAATTATGGGGGGCTAGAAATGGGGTACAGTCCTGCAACTCTGGGGGAAGAGTGTGTGTGATGAGTTACAGGGGAATGTCGGCACAAAGCATTTCAGATTTGCAGGGAAGTTGCACTAATTATAAAAAAAAATAAAATTCAAATAAAAAGGAAATGTTAAAAAATGGGGCTCCCATTAACCTGTGCGGTGCTAGAGACCAGGATTTTTTTTGGGGGGGGGGGGGGAATGGTAGGGGCAGACAAGCACTGACCAAGGGCATTTTTTCCTACTAATTTCGATGTTTTAACCCATGAAATGCAAGTGGAACTTGCCGTCTTGAATATAAAACCACAGGGATAAACATCCTCATACAGGACAATTTGTAAGGTCAGTACAGGCTGCACGTTCCATGGGAACCAGTTGGTTATCACGGGATACTGGTGACACCGTTCAATAACCTGGTAAAACTTTCCCTAAAGGAGCAAGAAATTAGGACTGGCACAAAGAGCGATTCAGACAGGGGTCAAGCCCCTTGTGCATTTATTGCATCACAACATTTCGGGGGGAGTTCCCCTGTAGCCCGTTGATACGCCCCTGAAATGCTGTGACGCAATAAACGCACAAGGGGCTTTGTCCCCAGTTTGAATCGCTCGGTGTGCCGGTCCTAATTTCTTTCTACTTGGTTTTTGGAAGTGCGGACTTACTTAGGGTGAGGGAACACAGGCAGATTCGGGGGGATTAGTCGCCCGGCGACAAATCTTCTTTTAGGGCGACTAATCTCCCCAAACTGCCTCCCTTGCGGCTAAAATAAAAATCACAGGATGGCAATTGGAGTGATTTGTTTTCTGAAGTCGTCGGAAGTTTCCTCGTGAGGCAATTTCAGAAAATGAATTGCTCAGAGTGCCATCCCGCTGGCAATCTTCATTTTAGCTGCATGGGAGGCAGTTCTAGGAGATTGGTTGCCCAGCGACAAATCTCCTCTTCTTCAGGGCGACTAATCTCACCGAACTGCCTTCGCTGCGGCTAAAATGAAAATCGCCCGTGGGATGGCACTCTGATCGACTCGCTTTCTGAAGTCGCCCGAAATTGCCTCACTAGTGTCATGCTGCTGCTATTTTATTTTGGCCGACGGGAAGGCAGTTCGGGAAGATTAGTCGTCAAAAAGAAGGAGATTTGTTGCCGGGCGACTAATCTCCCCGAATCTACTTGTGTGCCCTCACCCTTAAGGTCTGTGCACCAGGCGGAATTTAACCCGAAGGACCCGGGTGTACGTTTGAATACTTTCTAAAAAAAAAAAAAAAACGTTCCCTAAAACCAGACATGTGGCATTAGCCCACCATTCGCCTAATTAAGCAGGTGCTTTCCCCCAGCTAATGGGGTTTCAGGGAAGGTATTTTACAAAAAGTCCAGGATAACCAACAAGTCCCCAGCAACGAAAGCCGCAACGGAAATTTTGTTTTCAATGATCCCCTTATGGCTGGGCAGCACTCCATCAGGCAGTATGATGTATCAGTCACAAAAGTCCCAGAGAAGGACCACATTAGCGGGGCCCTCACCTGACTTTCTCATTCTCAGTCATCTGCCAGAGGCCCAAATTGAGCACTTTAAGACAGGGGAGCTGCGTGATCCTCTCCAGCCCCTTCTTGGTGATGCGGGTGCAGCCATACAAGTCAATGCCAGTCAGTTGGCTCAGGTGCTCGGCTATAAGCTCCAGTCCTTTGTCGGTGATGCGGACGCACTGGCCAATGTTGAGGGTCCTCAGGCCGTGCATCTGTCGCACCATGCGATTGATACCGTCGTCGCTGATGTGACACGAGCATAAAGACAGCGATTTGAGCCCATACAAGCCCTGGGCGATATAGGCCAGACTCTGGTCTCCCACTTTGTCGCAGAAAGAGACGTCCAGTCCAGAGAGTCGCAGGGAGCCCATGGCTAGATGCATGATGCCCGTGTCGCTGATGTTGTCGCAGCTGCGCAGGTTGAGGCTTCTCAGTCCTCCCATGTGCGACAGATGCAGCAGTCCCGCGTCTGAGATGCCCCCGCAGAAGCTGAGGTTGAGCACTCGCAGTCCCTGCAGCCCCCTGGAGATGTGCTTGAGGGCCAGGTCGGTGAGTTTCTGGCAGTCCTGCAGGGTGAGTTGCTCCAGGCTCAGACAACCTTCCGCGGCGCTGCGGGTCATCCCGGCCAGGTGACCGATCCCGACGTCCGACACGTGGCGACAACTGCGGAGATTGAGGCTCTTGAGTCCGTGCAGCCCCCAGGCGATGAGCAGGAGGCCGGTGTTGGTGATGTTGCTGCAGCCCCCCAGCTCGAGCACTTGCAGCCCCTTCAGATACTGAGCGATGCGGCCCAGGCTGCTGTCCGTCACTTGTTTGCACAGACTCAGGTTCAGCGCCCGCAGAGAGCCGATCTCCTGCACGAAGGCGTGGCCCAGGCCGTTGTCGGTGAGGTTGTAGCAGCCGCTCAGGTTCAGGCTCTCGATGTTGGGGAGGCCCTGGATGACGTAACTCAGGCTGCGCCGGAGGCTCAGGATCTGCACTTTACGGATGCCTCGGGCCTGCAGGCTGGGGAAGAGCGACGGGTTGGCGCGGCGGAGATGCAGCTTGGCCTCGGTCCCCCGCCACACTGACTTGTGATAGGCCGCGTCCCGCCACGCAGCGCACACCTGAGCCGCCCGACCCTTGTCCCGCACGTCCAGGTAACTGAAAATCATGGCCAGGAGCTCCGGGAACAGGCACGAGATGTGGGTCTCCATGGCAACCTCAGCACCGTCCCACCATAGTCCCCTGCGGAGGTGTAGGCCGCGTGAGAGTCCCCGGTGATTATGAGGGAGTTCCCCCCGCTCTCTGAGAGGAGTAAAAAAAAAACCCCGTACCTCAGCCCTTTCCGGCTCTGTGAAGCAACATTCTCCCGTCAGGCCCCGCGGGGAAAGTTTCCGGCTTATTTTTCTCAGAGAGAGAGAAAGCTCCCCCCACTCAGTGGTCCGTTAACATTAAGAACGTGCGCGGGCGCCAAAAGGCGTGCGCGTAATAGCACTCGGACGAGACGGAGGAGCATGAGCCGTACGCGAGTCTGGCTTCAGGCGCGCATGCGAGATGCAGCCTCACGTAAACTCGCCAGGAGGCGCATGCGCACTGTAGACGTCTCAATGGGAAGAAATCGAACGCTCTTGCCAATGCGCGTGCGCCGTTCGATTTGTCTGCGCTCTTTAACCACCGCCTTCTCCACCAGCGCCGAAGTCAGAGCCGTGAGTGGGCGTGGCGAAGGAAGTTTTGGGAGGGGCTGTCGCTCTCTCTTTGTCCCTGGCGCTCTCGCGAGTGATTGGCCGCCCCTTCCTTCCTGTTTAACTCTTCAAAGGCCAAGTGGCGCCTCACCCCCTCCAGTTGCACTTTTTTTTGGGGGGGTGGGGCGGAATTTCGCTTTTCTGCGCCTGGAACTACAGGAGCACGTGCGCCCTGTGGCTCTATAAACCTTTTAAACCATTCAAGGACAACTTAACCCAACTCTTAACTTTCAACCGCAATCAAAGGGGTAGTTCACCTTTAAGTTAACTTCTAGTATGTTATACAATGGCTAATTCTAAGCAACTTTTCAATTGGTCTTTATTACTTTTTTTATAGTTTGTGAATTATTTGCCTTCTTCTTCCAACTTATCAGCTTTCAAATGGGGGTCACTGACCCCATCTAAAAAACAAATGCTCTGTAAGAGCAGAGACACACGTCGAGATTGGGGGAGATTTAGGGGGTGACAAATCACCTCTTCTTCGAACGGCTAATCTCCCAGAACTGCTTTCCAGCCAGCTAGAATCTAAGGGGCTGATTTATCAAAGGTCGAGGTGAATTTCCGAATGAAAAAAATTCACATTTCAAGCTATTTTTTGTGTACCTTGACTAGGGAATAGTCCCAATTCGATTTGAATTTGAAAAAAATTAAAAAATTTGAATATCGAAATTTATCATGTACTAGACTTCGACCATTCGTCATCTAAAACCTGCCGAATTGCTGTTTTATCCTATGGGGGACCTCCTAGAATCTATTTGGAGTCAATTGGTGGACTTTGAAAAAGTTTCTTTGGGGAAAAACTTTGAATCGGATTTGATATTTTTTTTCGATTCGTACGATTCGAATTCGGCCAAATACGGACCTATTAGATCGAAAACGGACCTATTCGACCAAAAAAAACCTTCAACTTAGTTTCGGTTGGTCTTTTTGAATTCGAATTTCAAAGTTTTTTAAATTCGAAATTCAACCCTTGATAAATATGCCCCTAAATCTCCGTCGGGATGGCACGAGCACTTTGTTCGGGGAGATTAGTCGCCCGAAGAAGAGGCTATTTGTTGCTGGGCGACTAATCTCCCCAAATCTCCACATGTGTCTCTGCCCTAAGACTACATATGTATTGTTATTGCTACTTTTTATTACTCCTCTTTCTATTCAGGCCTCTCCTATTCATATTCCAGTCCCTTATTCAAATCAATGCATGGTTGCTAGGGGAATTTGGACCCTAGCAACCTGAGTGCTGAAATTGCAAACTAGAGAGCTGCTGGATAAAAAGCTAAATAACTCAAAAAACACAAATAATAAAAAATGAAAAGCAATTGCAAATAGTCTCAGAATATCCCTCTCTATTAGAGATGTGGGGGGCGGCTCAATACCCGCACGGCCCACGGGTTCGGGGGGGTTCTAGCTGACATCGCACCTCCCTTTCCGGTCCCGGTTGAGCCTCCCTTTCCCTGCTCTCCTCACCCACGATCTTACAATGCCGACTTCCGGATTCAACTTTTATAGACGCACGCCTGCTCGCCCCACCCCTATTGTGACATCATTGGTGGGGCGGGTCTATAAAAGGAGTGCGGAAGTCGGGCTCGAGCGGGTGGAGGGAGGGCGGATATTGGGCGGGTAAAACTCAGCCACATTACTACTCTCTACATCATACTAAAAGTTAATTTAAAGGTGAACAATCCCTTTAAGTTCTCAGATAACTGTAAAATCATCTGTTTTTTTTATTTCTAAAGGAAGTTCATTATCCTCCCATGCAATTAGGTTCGATCCCAAATGGGAAACTGTCTGCAAACAATTATGTGTACCCTCCTGTGCCTGCATTGCTTTCTTACACACCCCAAAACCGACGGCTAAAAGGGGTGCTTCACCTTTTTTGGATGTTATAGAATGGCTAATTCTAAGCATCTTTTCAATTGGCCTTCATTTTTTTTTATTTTTATAGTTTTCTTTTTATGATCTCTTCTCACTCTTGCCAGCTTTCAAACGGGGGTCACTGACCCCCTCTAAAAAACAAATGCTCTATAAGGCTACAAATGTATTGTAAGTGCTACTTTTTATTCCTCCTCTTTCTATTCAGTTCCTCTCCTATTGACATCACAGTCACCTAGTCAAATCAGTGCATAGTCGCTAGGGTAATTTGGACCCTAGCAACCCAACTGCCGAAATTGCAAACTGTAGAGCTGCTAATAAAAAGCTAAATAACTCAAAGACCACAAATAAAACATGAAACCCAATTGCAAATGGTCTCAGAATATCACTCTTTAATTTAAAGGGGAACAACCTCTTTCAATAGGCTCCTGATAATACTGACCTTAGTGTGTGTGAAGGTGATATGGACCTTCGATTGTAAACTCAACTGGGGCAGGGGCTCATGGTATAGAAATAAAGCATATTCCAATTTAGCAGGAGTATCATATTTATTTTTTGGCTATTTGTCGCCCTCAAAAAAAACAATAAATGTGAGTCCCTCCAAAAAAATCATTCAAAAGTTCATAAAAATACAAAAATGTTTATTAGGACATAGTGAATTAAGGCCTAACGAGTTTCTTGCCTATTGTGGTGCTTACTCAGTTATTTGTCGCCCTCTGCTGGACAAATTTAGTATGTATAGCTATATAGCACCAGGAAAAGTCCTATGCAATTGCCCCATTAGCCAAATGAATGAGGCTGCTAAATCCAGTCCCCAGGGAACCAATAACCATGCTCACTTTATATAGACCAATCGGACGCTTAGTGACCCATGTAGATCCCATTTCCTCTTTTCATTTTTAATAACATTATCCGCTAAGTTCTAGAAGCCGTCAGTCAAGCCAAAGATAGTATTGGGTTCCTCTATAACTAAGTGCTTCCCCCTAGTGGGGAGATACAGAAACCCACCATTGAGGAGAATGGCGCTGTGTGGAGGTTGTGAAGATTTTTTGGGGGGGGAGGGTTTGATCGCTGTGTTTTTAAGTAGCAGCCGGCAAGTGAAGTCTAGGGAATTGTAGCTGCCAAAAGTACATTATGCAAAACACAGGCCCCCTTTAAGAAAACAAAGAAGAGTTGACCTTTAAATTAATCATTCAGAACGTAGACATAATCTTGGCAATGCAGCAATTTAATGTTAGTTTAAATGGCTCTCTCCCCCCCTCTCTTATACTTGGTCTTTACAAAGGTGCCTGGTTACTACGGTCAGTGACACCGTAGCAACCACAACACCCTTAGATGGTTAATAGGAGAACTACAGGACAACATCACATTAATTACATTACCAGCTCTTCCCTTGCCCCCCATCAGTACCCCCAGCGGCCCCTTTCCCCCAGCTGCAGACTTAGATCAGGTTGGGCCCCATGCCCTCCCTAGGTTGATGGCTGCACATTTCTGCTGGAGGGTAGCAAGGGCAAAAGAGTCCTGGGAATACTTTTAGGGGCAGATTTAGCAAGGGTCGAAGTGAAAATTATTTTTGAAAATTAAAACTGTCAAATTCGACTAGGGAATTGTTAAAATTCGATTTGAGTTTTTTAAAAAATTCGAATTCAATTTTCGAAATGATTTTCTAATTGATTAATTGCCACCCAAAACCTGCTGAATTGCTGTTTTAGTCAATGGAAGACGTCCTGGGATCAATTTGCAGCCTTCCTGATATTCGTGTTTTTTTCGGAGAATAAACTCGAATCGAGTTCGATTTGAGTTTTCGGGTCGATCCTATTCACCCGAGTTTGGAAAATTTCATTTTTTTAATAAATTTAGGTTTAGGTTTTTGGGAGTTCTTAAAAACTCACATGAACTTGAAATTCGATAAATTGATAAATGTGCCTCTTAGGGCAGAGACACACACAGAGATTCAGGGAGATTAGTCGCCCGGCCTCTTCTTCGGGCGACTAATCTCCTCGAAAAGCCTTCCCGCCGGCTAGAATCTAAATAGCTGGCGGGATGGCACTCAGAGCGTTTTGTTTTCCAAACTTTCTTCGTCAGGCAACTTCGGGCGACTTTGGAAAACGAAGCGATCCGAGCCATCCCGCCAACGATATAGATTCTACTCGGCGGGGAGGCAGTTCGAGGAGATTAGTCGCCTGAAGAAGAAGCGATTTGTCGCTGGGCGACTAATCTCCCCCTGTAGCTTTGTGTGCTTAGTCCTTAGTCAATGGGAGAGGTCCAGGGATCAATTTGGAGTTGTTTGCAGCATTCCTGAGATTCGAGTTTTTTTCTGAGAAAAAACTCGAATCGAGTTTGATTCGAGGTTTTCGGGTTGAGCCTATTCACCCAAGTATGGAAATTTTTTTTTTTTTTTAATAAATTTCGCCTGGTCGAGTTTGTGGGATTTTTTAAAAACTGGCATGAACTCGAAATTTGACATTTGATGAATGCGCCTCTTAAAGTGATAGCGACACATGACGCTACAAACAGTTAGAATTTGTTAGTATCGCTTTAAAACCCCACGTCTCACTATATATTAAGCTGCACTCAATAAATAACGTTCTGTCGGTTATTTCCTGCATTTAGCTGTACGTTCCCAAAAATTCCTTTCACACCTGAACATGTGCCGGCAATTTGGTGATGCAGACAGCAGTGCACCCTGAGAATGCGACAGCCGCAGCTAAAATAGACCATCATTAGGTGCAGAGGGGGAAATAATATTCATTAAGTAGTGGTCGTTATTGATAAGAGTGCCTGTGAATAATCATGATGGGGATACTGCGAGATGTAGTTGCACAACAGCCGGAGCTCGAGGCTTTTTTATTCCTAATGGGGACAGCTTCGTAGCGTGAGAATTGTCGCCTTTATTTTTAGCACTGGGGCGAGAGCAGGGGGGGGGGGCAGCTGTAGAACAAACACAACTGCTTGCCCCCCATTAACCCCTTCCTGCCTGGAACACTGATCACTACAGCCTAGAGAGGAGCAGAGTGAGTAGGTGTGAGTGCCCCCTGCAGGTGAATGATAGTAGTGCAGTATAAAGGAGCGATGGAATGAGTGATTGCAGTTGCAGGGGCCCGAGGCCAGACACACTTGGGACACATATTACCTGTATATAAAAGATTATACATAACATTTTACTTTCTGTCTTGTTCCTACCCCTCTGTTTTGCTCCCAACTCACTTCCTGACTCTTGCTCCTTCCTTACACTTCTTTAACACTGTTATTCCCCTTTCACTTTATTGTCATTCACTGTACTTTGCTTTCTGTGTCACTTCCTGTATCTTTGTCTTTTATTCTCTCTACCAACTTCTCAACTGCTTTCCTTGCACCCTGTATGTCCCATATGTCCCCTCTGCTCCTAGTAGTTCTTGTCCATCACCATATTCACCCCTATGCCCTATTCATCTATTTACTTTAACTCTACCCTTTCCTTGCTTCACCTTCAGGTTAAAGGTGGCCATAGACGCAAAGATCCGATCGTTTGGCGACATCGACAAACTAGCAGATCTTTCCCCGATATGCCATTAACGAGCATGGCTATATAGGGGGTAATCTGAACGTTCAGCCGTATGCAGGGCCGGATTTACATAGCGGGCTCCCCTAGGCCCACTGCCGTTTGTCCCCCCCCGTCCCCTACCCTTTATTCATGCAAATTTTCATGGAGATTATATCTCCTGCTAATCCCCAGTGTTTTTGAACCAATGTGGGTGTGGTTGGGCAGCATGCCGCCCCCCTAAAATCCTGCCACCCTAGGCCCAGGCCTAGGTGGCTTTCCCACAAATCCGGGCCTGGCCGTATGGCCGAACGATCCGACTACGATGCTCAATGGGCTCCGGCAGGATCGGTCGGGTCAAAATCAAACCTCAATTCGTACGATAGGATCTGTGCGTCTATGGTCAGCTTTAGGGTCAGGCCACACGAGCAGATTTCGGGGAGATTAGTCGCCCCAGCGACAAATAGCCTCTTCTTCGGGGTGATAATCTCGCCAAACTGCCTTTCCCCTGCCCTAAAAAAAAATGTGACTATAAAATCCAAATTTTTAGTGAATAAAAACCCTCAAATTTTTCATGATTTACTAGGGATGCACCAAATCCACTATTTTGGATTCGGCTGAACCCCCGAATCCTTTGTGAAAGATTCGGCCGAATACCGAACCGTATCCGTACCCTAATTTGCATATGCAAATTAGGGGTGGGAAGGGGAAAAACGTTTTACTTCCTTGTTTTGTGTCCAAAAGTCAAGCAATTTCCATCCCACCCCCTAATTTGCATATGCAAATTAGGATTTGGATTCGGTTTGGCCAGGCAGAAGGATTCGGCCGAATCCTGCTGAAAAAGGCCGAATCTTGGACGAATCCCGAATCCTGGATTCGGTGCATCCCTATGATTTACTATACCCCGAGGATGGAAAAAGTCCAAAACCAAAAATCCAGCATCTCAGGTTGTATATAAGTCAATGGGAGAGGTCCTAAATATATCCTGATCTGTGCTGGGTTTCATGGAAAAATCCAATTTCTTGGTTTTCAGGTAAAAATCTGAAAAATGTTCGGGCTGAAAATCAAAAAAAAAATTGAACTTTCATACGATTTTTTTTGTGTTTTTTAGCCAAACTGGAATGTTTTGGGAAAATGTATTGATAAATAAGGGAAATAAGCCGTGCGGATTTGTTTGGAGTATATTTCAGAAAATAATAAAATAAATTTGGAATTTGATAATGTGTTACAGAAAAACCAGTAATTAGCAATTTTTCAAATGGTCTTCATTATTATTATTTTTCAGTTTTTTAATTATTTGCCTTCCTTTTCTGATTCTTTCCAGCTTTCAAATGGGGGTCACTGACCCCATAATCCAAAAAAAAAAGATGTGAGGCTACAATTTTACTTTGTATTACTCGTCTTGCTATTTAGGCTTCCCTCCGTTTATATTCCTGTCTCTCTTTCAAACCACTGCCAGGTTGCTAAGTTAAATTGGACCCTAGCAACCAGAGAGCTGCTGAAATTTTAAAGGGGTTGTTTGCTAGCTTTTAGTATGATGCAGAGAGGGATATTCAGAGACAAGTTGCAATTGGATTTCATTTTTATTATTTGTGGTTTTTGAGTTATTTAGCTTTTTATTCAGCAGCTCTCCAGTTTGCAATTTCAGCAGTTAGGTTACTAGGGTCCAAATTACCCTAGCAACCAGGCACTGATTTGAATAAGAGACTGATATATGAATAGGAGAGTGACTGAATAGAAGGATCAGTAATAAAAAGTAGCAATAACAATACATTTGTAGCCTTATAGAGCATTTGTTTTTTTTTAAGATAGGGTCAGTGACCCTCATTTAAAAGCTTGAAAGAGTCCAAAAAAAAAAAGGCAAATCATTCAAAACTATACAAAATAAATAATAAAGACTAAAAGAAAAGTTGCTTAGAATTAGCCATTCCGTAACATACCAAAAGTGAATCACCCCTTTAAACTGGAGAGCAGCCAAATATAATGCTACATAATTTAAAAAAAAAGAAAAAATGAAAACCAACTGCAAATAGTCTCAGAATATCACTCGCTACATCATACTAACAGTTAATTTAAAGGTGAACAACCCATTTAAATACCTAATCTCTGCCCACAATTCTTTGCTTTCCTCCTGCTCAACCCGTTATCCCCTTTATGCTCGTTTCTGTTCTGCTGTTGAATTTGTTATACAATAACTGGTAAAGCTAATTATTTAAACTGTATATATATATATATATATATATATACTGTATATATATATATATATATATATATATATATATATATATATATATATATATATATATATATAAAGGGCTGTATAGACTACTATATATATATATATATATATACTGTATATGTATATATATATATATATATATATATATATATATATATATATATATATATATATAAAGGGCTGTATAGACTACTTACCAGTAATGGGACGCATATATATATATATATATATATATATATATATATATATATATATATATATATATATATACTGTATATATATATATATATATATATATATATATACATATACACACACACACACACAGACAAACACACACACAGGTATGGGATCCATTATCCAGAAACTCGTTTTCCAGAAAGCTCCAAATTCCAGAAAGGCCGACACCATTTTATCCAAATAATCCACATTTTTAAAAATGATTTCCTTTTTCTCTGTAATAATAAAACAGTCCCTTGTGATCCAAACTAAGATATAACTAATCCTTATTGGAAGCCAAACCAGCCTATTGGGTTTATCTGGGAGCACATTTACTTAGCTCGAGTGAAGGAATAGAAAAAAAATACTTCGAATTTCGAACGTTTTTTTTGGCTACTTCGACCATCGAATTGGCTACTTCGACTTCGAATCAAACGATTCGAAATAAAAATTGTTCGACTATTCGATAGTCGAAGTACCGTCTCTTTAAAAAAAACTTCGACCCCCTACTTCGCCAACTAAAACCTACCGAACATCAATGTTAGCCTATGGGGAAGGTCCCCATATGCTTCCTAACAATTTTCTGATCGAAGGAAACTCGTTCGATCGATGGATTAAAATCCTTTGAATCGTTCGATTCGAATGATTTAATCGTTCGATTGTAAGAAATGCGGTAAATCCTTCGACTTTGATATTCGAATTCGAAGGATTTTACTTTGATTTTAATTAACCCTCGATATTCGACCCTAAGTAAATGTGCCCCTTAATGTTTATATGATTTTCTAGTAGGGAACACTAAAGGAACAGTAACATCAAAAAATTAAACTATTAAAAATATCATGCAGTGTTGCCCTGCAGTGGTAAAACTGCTGGGTTTTGCTTTAGAAACACTACTATAGTTGATATAAATAAGCTGCTGTGTAGCAATGGGGGCAGCCATTCAAAGGAGAAAAGGCTCAGGTTACACAGCAGATAAGCTCTGTAGAACATAATGGTGTTATCTGTTATCCACTATTTAACCTGTGACATACACTATAGTCTTTTTTAAATTTCTGCCATTGTTACACAGCAGCTTGTTTATATGAACTATAGTAGTGTTTCTGATGCAAACACATCAGTTTTACCAGTGCAGGGCAACAGTACATGATATTTTCATTATTTTAAAACACTTCAATTTTTTGGTGATACTGTTCCTTTAGGGCAGAGACACACGCTGCTATTTCAGGAGATCAGTCGCCCGGCGACAAATTGCTTCTTCTTCAGGTTCTCCCCGAACTGCCTTCCCGTCGGCTAAATCTCCTGGTTTTCTGAAGTTGCCTCACAAGGAAACTTTGAGCAAATTCAGAAAGCTGAAGCGATCCGAGTGCCATCCCGCCGGCAATTTACACTCTAGCCGGCATGAAGGCAATTCGGGGAGATTAATCGCCCAATGAAGAAGCGATTTGTCGCTGGGCAATTAATCTCCCAAAATAGCAGCGTGTGTCCCTGCCCTTAAGGTATGATGATCCAAATTGTGGAAAGATCCGTTATCAGGAAAACCCCAGTCCTAAGAATTCTGGATAACAGGTCCCATACCTGTATATATATATATATCCTGTTATCCAGAATGCTCGGGACCTGGTGTTTTCCGGATAACTGATCTTTCTGTAATTTAGATCTTCATACCTTAAGTCTACTAGAAAATCATGTAAACATTAAATAAACCCAATAGGCCGGTTTTGCTTCCAATAAGGATTAATTATATCTTAGTTGGGATCAAGTACAAGATACTGTTTTATTATTACACAGAAAAAGGAAATCATTTTTAAAAAATTGGATTATTTGGATAAAACGGAGTCTATGGCCTTTTCGTAATTCAGAGCTTTCTGGATAACAGGTTTCAGGATAACGGATCCCATACCGTTACCATCATTTAAGAAAATCATGTTCTGTTATTGGGATAATGGGACACCGGCTTTGTTGGCCTGTAAAGAATACAGGTATGGGACCTGTTATCCAGAATGCTCGGGACCTGGGGTTTTCCAGATAACGAATCTTCCCATAATTTGGATCTTCATACCTTAAGTCTACTAGAAGATCATGTAAACATTAAATAAAACCAATAGGCTGGTTTTGCCTCCAATAAGGATTAATTATATCTTAGTTGTGATCAAGTACAAGGTACTGTTTTATTATTACACAACATATAAACATTTAGATTATTTGGATAAAATGGAGTCTATGGGAGATGGCCATTCCATAATTCAGAGCTTTCTGGATAACGGGTTTCCCATACCTGCACTGGAGAAAGGGAAGGGCCTTTACACAGAGAATGAATTTCTATAGGGACAGATTTACAACAGACTAGGCAGCTCCTGCTAATATGAATAAAGGGAAAGTGGTCAAAGGGAATGTTCTGTGCACAGAATTAGGGTGCTTCACCTTTAAGTTGATATTTTGGGGGTTATTTATCAAAATCCCATTTTTTTTTTGTCCAAGTAAAAAAAAAAGTCTGAGCAAACTAGAATCCATGATTTGACCTTATTTATCATTGAAAAAACGTGATAAAATCGATGTGGAAAAAAAACTAAAAAAAATCAGGTTTTTGCTAAAAAAAACCCAAAAAAAACCACTGCTTATTTGGATAAAATGGAGTCTATGTGAGACGGCCTTTTCGTAATTCGGAGCTTTCTGGATAACGGGTTTCCAAATAATGTATCCCATACCTGTGTATATATATATATATATATAATAGTACATGTCAGGCATTAGAGTGAGCACCTTACTGGCGCCCCTTATATTTCAGGTGCCAGTGCCAGGATATTAAATCAGGCCTCTCAGCTGCCAGCAGCCAGTGCCAATACTCACACATGTGCTGTCCAGGTGAGGGTCTGGGTGCCCAGGTAGACGGCACGTCAGTGGGGGGCCCGTAGCCCAGTCAAACAAACAGTGTGAATGTGGCATGACAGCGACTGGGATCTGAGTCAGGAATAGCTGTTGGCAAGTTACCCTGGATCCCTGGCTGTATACAAACGTGGCTTTCTATATAAACACAGCAATAAACATGTCAGTGTTATAGTCAGAAACTTCCTAGAAAGCAGATGTCTCCCAGTCCACTAAATGTAATCACCTGTCATATTCTTCACATTATTCCACTATATATTTATAGGCGAATCAGATACGAGTCATTTCTGTTGCATCTCAGTCCAGCGGCTGCTGGTAAGCCTGTGCTCCCTGTTAAAGGGGCGTTCACCTTTAAATTCAATTCTAGAGGCACATTTATCGAATTTCGAAATCACGCCTGTGCTCCCTGTTAAAGGGGCGTTCACCTTTAAATTCAATTCTAGAGGCACATTTATCGAATTTCGAAATCACGCGAGTTTTCGAAATTTATTAATAAAATCGACTCTTTAAAACTGGGATGAATTGAATCAACCTCAAATCGAATTCAATTTGAATTTAAAAAACCTTGATTCCAGTTTTTTCGCCGTAAAAAAACTCGAATGTCAGGAAGGCTGCAAGTAGCTCCAAATTGATCCCTGGATCTCTCCCATTGACTCAAACAGCAATTCGTCAGGTTTTAGGTGGCGAATATCTGAATTTGAGTATGATAAATCTCAAAAATTGGATTTGAATTTTTTTTTATAAAAAACTCAAATCAAATTTTTAAAAAAATCGAATTTGAATAACTCCCGAGTCGAATTTGAGCATTTTGACATAAAAAAAAATTTGTGTCGCTTCAATCTCCGAAGTCGCCCGAAGTTAACTCGTGAGGAAACTTCAGGCAACTTCGGAAATCAAAGCACCACGAGTGCATTGGCGCAATCGTTTTTTCATTAAAGCCGGCGGAAGACACGGGGAAGCAGTTCGGGGAGATTAGTTGCGCCAAATAAGAGGCGATTAGTCGCCGGGCGACTAAATCTCCCCGAATCTCCAGATGTGCCCTAAACCCTTAAAGGGTACATTCAACTTTAAATTAAATTTAAGAGGCACATTTATCGAATTTTGAATTCATGTGAGTTTTTAAAAACACCCAAAAAAATTAGAAATTCGGCCAATCGAAATGTATTAATAAAACCGACTCTTTAGAACTGGGATGAATTGAATCGACCCGAAAAACTTGAATTGAATTTTTTCGCCAAAAAAAACCCTCGAATGTCAGGAAGGCTGCAAATAGCTCCAAATTGATCCCTGGACCTCCCATTGGTTCAAACAGCAATTCGGCAGGTTTTAAGTGGCGAATATCTGAATTTGAGCATGATAAATCTCGAAAATCTAATTAGAATTTTTTTTAAAAAAGTCAAATCGAATTTGAATAACTCCCGAGTCTAATATGAGCATTTTGCCATAAACAAAATGCTAAATTTCTAATTTTCAATTCGACCCTTGATAAATATGCCCCTTAATATGACATAGACATTGATATTCCAAGGAAATTTGCAATTGGTCTTCGCCAGGGGTGTAACAACAGAGAAAGCAGACCCTGCGGCTGCAGGGGGGTACAGGAGGTATAGGGGCCCCATCAGGCCCTAAATAATGAGCAATTTCAACATTTTTAAAAAAGGACAACCTCTGCTATTTGTTGCTAGGGTTCAGTTTACCTAGCAACCAGGCAGTGGCTTGAATCAGAGACTGGAAAATGAATAGGGGAGGGACTGAATATTAAGATGAGTCATAAAACGTGGCAATAATAATACAATTGTAGCAACTCCCCAGAGCAATAGTTTTTCGGCTGCTGGTGTCATTGACAGACAATTAGGAGGTTTTTTATTTAAATTCGAATGTTAAATGAATTAGGGATGCACCAAATCCACTATTTGGAAATCAGCCGAATCCCCGAATCCTTCGTGAATTCATCCGAATACCGAACTGAATCCTAATTAATCCTAAATTAAAATCTCAAAAAAATTAGGTTGTTTTTACTTGAAAACTTGAATTTTTAGGGAAAAAAACCTAACATTTTTCGAGATTTATTATAACCCAATTCTGTAAAAAGCCTGAATCCGAAAACCACCATCTCAGACCTGTTAAGGTCCTGTATAAGTCAATAGGAGAGGCACCTGTGGTCTGCGCTGAGTTTATCCCGGAAATTCAACTCTTTCAGGGGTTTCGGGTAGTGATGGGCGAATTTATTCGCTAGGCGTGGATTTGCCCATTTTGCCGCCTGTGAATAAATTTGCAGATAAAATTTGCTTGCGAAAATTTGGCAGTGTCGAAAAAAAACCCATTAACTTTAACAGGCGCTGGCGTCAACTTTGACGCCAGCGCCCATTTTGACGCCGGCAAATTTACAGTTTCTCAAATTTTTTGCCAGTTTTGCAAATTTTCTGTGAAATTCGCAAAATTCACAGCGAAGCGGAACGGGACAAATTCGCCCATCGCTAGTTTCGAGCAATTCAGGAAAAAGCCTGAAGAATTCAAGCGATTTGGGTTTTCATTCAATTGTTATTGAGTTTTTCCATGATCCAATTAAATCTCGTTTTATTTACTAATAAATAAGGTGTGGGAGTTTGGCTCTGTGTGTGTTTTTTTAATAAAATATGAGATAAATTTGTATTTAAGCAAATAAGCCCCTTAGTTATTACTTTGGGAGGCAATGCTACTAATCCTAGTTTGCTCTATGGTAGCAGGACATGATCTCTCCATGGGATGGTGAATAAAGTGCCCAGTTCAATGCTACAGTGTCTGCTCAAATGGGGCAGTGTAATTCTCAAAGAAAATCAAAAAAAATTGCAATTAGTCTTTATATTTTATCATAGTTTTTTTTTACATTTTAACTGTTAACTGCAACACTCAGGCTTAAAATTCGAACCTCTACATTTTGTAACATTCACAAAGAGCCAACATAATCCACAGCGGTGTGCTATGAATGGATGTTGCTAGGGTATAATTACCCTAGCAACTAGGCAGCAGTTTTGGAAGGGTTGACCTGTCTGCATCTAAACTGCTTTCAGAAACCCCTGTCCAGAAAACCCAAAACCACGTTCATCCAAATTGCAGTTGTACTTCAACTCCCCGCACACTGTCAAGGTCTGCTGTAACTTGTAATAAGAGCGTAATAAGAGCAAGAAATACTTCCCTATGTCTTCTCTTTCTTCTTAAAGGAACAGTAACACAAAAAATAAAAGTGTTTTACTGTAACTTTCTTCTTAACCCTTTGTTTATCTCCTGTATCTCTCTTTTAAATAAACCAGTCACCTCCTCCCCCCCCCACACACTCTTTTGTCCCAACTCCTGGTTTCAAGACTATAAAATCCTTGCTGCACTCTATAGACCCTCCCAAGTCATTGTCAGCCTGAGTTTGCAGTGATAGTGTATATTGTCAAGGACATGGATGGGGTGGGTGGTTGAGACTTTAGACTGCCTGTGAGCAATTTGGCTACAAATATCACAGGGATTAACCCTCATTCCCAGGAAGATTCAACGGGGTTATTCCAAGAACTTTGCCTTCTTTTAGGGCAATGGCGCACAATGTGATTACTATAGGGAGTAATGGAGGATCCCCACAGTGCCCTTGCCCTTAAATAGAAAAATGCATTTCATATATGATACATAGCCAGCCTCTAATATAAAGGGTAACTACTCCTACCAATGTAGTTCTGTAAAGATGGATAAATTGCCATAAAGTAAGACGGGACTGCTGTAATTCTAGCACCTGCGGTTTAATATGTCTTTTTGCTTGCCAATATTTTACCACTGGCTTTAATGATCTCAAGACATTTAATTAAATCGCTTTGCACACACCGGCCTTAAGCTGGCCATAGACGCAAAGATCCGATCGTACGAATCGTTGATTCGTACGATTTTCGGACCATGTGTGGAGAGTCCCGACATTTTTCGTCCGTCGGAGATCGATCGTTTGGTCGATCGGACAGGTTAGAAAATTTCTGTCTCCTGCCGATAATATCTCTGCGTGTATTGCCGATCGTACGATTTTCAGTGGGAGACTGTCACTAGCTTTGGTTGGACATAGATATCGTACGATTGCTGTCAGGGGCAGAACATTGGGTGATCTGTTCTTATTTGATCGGAATGGTAAAGACTTTGATCTGAATGGTTAGTGGAGGGTCGGGAGATGGGAAAGTCCGATCGTACGTTGATTCGTAAGATCGGATCTTTGCGTCTATGGCCAGCTTTAGGGTTATCAGACCAATCGGTTTCTGGGCTGAACACTTGAAAGGTAAGAGGGTTGACAGCGATCAAACTGGATTCTTGATCTGCTGAAACTGCCTTCTGAACCCCAAGTTACATAAGTGCCCATGGAAAAGAAAATCTGTTTTTGTTACAGGACAGACTGTTACATTCACAGATCCTTCTTGTAAAACAAGTACTGCTGTGAACTACAACTCCCAACATCCTCAGTCATCAGAGATGTCTGTGACTTCCTGGTTCTTGGGTGGTTTGTATTTGATCCACTTACTTCCTGTGCTTTGCAAAGGGAAATTGTATTCAGTCCTTCGCAGCTTGCCAAGTGCAGACTGAACTAAACACCATTTAGAAGTCCGGGCCCTGATCCCTGCAGGGGGAATGCTGTGTGACCATGAGGAGCAGACAGTAAGTTCCCTTAGCCAGGAAGTCCTTTCATGTTGTAATTGCCCCTATCCACATGCAGATGCCATTTATTTTTGTTACAAGAGTCACTGCTGAGAAGCACTGATCATCCTTACAAATACAAATAACCACTGTCCTTCGTTATAGGGTCACGGACACTAAATAGGCGCCTTCTAAAAAGACTCACAGGTATACTTGGTGCTTGTATCTCAATGTATGTCAGCTGTACTTTGGAATTGGAATAGCATGAACTTCCAGCTTCAAGGGTTCAGATAGGATCTGTGCAGCCACTGGGACATAATGCTCTCTTATACAGATAGCTAGAATCTCAGCTGCCATAAAGCAGGACAGGACTGCTGCTTACAATGAGGATCAGATAGGATCTGTGCAGTCACTGGGACAGAATGTTCTGTTATACAGATAGCTAGAATCTCAGCTGCCATAAAGCAGGACATGACTGCTGCTTCCAATGGGGATCAGATAGGATCTGTGCAGCCACTGTGACAGAATGTTCTGTTATACAGATAGCTAGAATCTCAGCTGCCATAAAGCAGGACAAGACTGCTGCTTACAATGGGGATCAGATAGGATCTGTGCAGCCACTGGGACAGAATGTTCTGTTATACTGCTAGAATCTCAGCTGCCATAAAGCAGGACAGGACTGCTGCTTACAATGGAGATCAGATAGGATCTGTGCAGCCACAGGGATAGAATACTCTGTTATACAGATAGCTAGAATTTCAGCTGCCATAAAGCAGGACATGACTGCTGCTTACACTGGGGATCAGATAGGATCTGTGCAGCCACTGGGACAGAATGTTCTGTTATACAGATAGCTAGAATCTCAGCTGCCATAAAGCAGGACAGGACTGCTGCTTACAATGGGGATCAGGTAGGATCTGTGCAGCCACTGGGATAGAATACTCTGTTATACAGATAGCTAGAATCTCAGCCATAAAGCAGGACAGGACTGCTGCTTCCAATGGGGATCATATAGGATCTGTGCTCCTTCCACAAATGATTGAACAACAGAAAGGCAGCCATACTGTGCAGGGCCCATGTTATGATTACCATCGGTTCAGCCCATGGACCGATTAGTTGAAGTTCAGCTCGGCCCATGTTTGGCTACATTAAGCTATCTGGTTGGTAGGCACATTGAAGGCTGTCAGGGGAGATGCTGGGTTTAATAGTTCAATAGTAGCTGCAGGGATTTAGATCAGATAGAGAAAGAGCAAGAGGATGAGTGTGGCATTTTGCCTAACACATGCTAATAAGCGGTGCAGGGGTTAAACATGCTCTTTAGCTACTGCAGTTGTACTTCCTAGAATTACAAATTCATGATCAAGCAAGGAATCCCTTGCCAGTGTGTCTGAGGAATGCAGAGCTGCTGCAGGTGGATGTGATTTGTGTACAGAGCTCTCAGCGTCCCACAGAGAGGGGACAATAGAGCAGCCACTTCCCCACACTGCCCTCTGGGAATTATGTCCTGATCAATGGGATCCCAATGTATTCTGTCTCATTCGGAAGCCTGATCTACTACTACTTAGTGTATTACCTGTCACTACAGACGCAACTTTCCTCTGACTCTCTGCATTCTATCCCTGGCCTGACTCCCCCTGACTGTCACTGTCCTTGTGCCCCAAGGGTCATTTTTAGTGGTGGGAACAACAGTCTTTGTAGGGCCTTGATCTATAGGCCAATAGTGGGTCATGGGAGTTGCACTTCAATAATAAATGAAGTGCAGCAGGTTGTGCACAATTAAATGTAGCCACATTGTCCACTATTGTTATCTTGCACTACTATACCCACTGTTACTATGGGCACCATCTCTCCCTACTATACCTGCTATCCCACAGTCACACTCCCTTCCCAGAGACTATTATCCCCACTGTTACTATAGACACCATCTCTCCCTACTATACCTGCTATCCCACAGTCACATTCCCTTCCCAGATACTATTATCCCACTGTTACTATAGACACCATCTCTCCCTACTATACCTGCTATCCCACAGTCACACTCCCTTCCCAGAGACTATTATCCACTGTTACTATAGGCACCATCTCTCCCTACTATACCTGCTATCCCACAGTCACACTCCCTTCCCAGAGACTATTATCCACTGTTACTATAGGCACCATCTCTCCCTACTATACCTGCTATCCCACAGTCACACTCCCTTCCCAGAGACTATTATCCACTGTTACTATAGGCACCATCTCTCCCTACTATACCTGCTATCCCACAGTCACACTCCCTTCCCAGAGACTATTATCCACTGTTACTATAGGCACCATCTCTCCCTACTATACCTGCTATCCCACAGTCACACTCCCTTCCCAGAGACTATTATCCCACTGTTACTATAGACACCATCTCTCCCTACTATACCTGCTATCCCACAGTCATACTCCCTTCCCAGAGACTATTATCCCACTGTTACTATAGACACCATCTCTCCCTACTATACCTGCTATCCCACAGTCACACTCCCTTCCCAGAGACTATTATCCCACTGTTACTATAGACACCATCTCTCCTTACTATACCTGCTATCCCACAGTCACACTCCCTTCCCAGAGACTATTATCTCACTGTTACTGTAGGCACCATCTCTCCTTACTATACCTGCTATCCTACAGTCACACTCCCTTCCCAGAGACTATTATTCCACTGTTACTATAGGCACCATCTCTCCCTACTATACCTGCTATCCTACAGTCATACTCCCTTCCCAGAAACTATTATTCCACTGTTACTATAGACACCATCTCTCCCTACTATACCTGCTATCCCACAGTCACACTCCCTTCCCAGAGACTATTATCCACTGTTACTATAGACACCATCTCTCCCTACTATACCTGCTATCCCACAGTCACACTCCCTTCCCAGAGACTATTATCCACTGTTACTATAGACACCATCTCTCCCTACTGTACCTGCTATCCCACAGTCACACTCCCTTCCCAGAGACTATTATCCACTGTTACTATAGACACCATCTCTCCCTACTGTACCTGCTATCCCACAGTCACACAGTTTAAATCTGATGGGTGTATTAGTGTGAAGCACTAGGTGTAAGGCAGATCCCTTAGACAATTATAGTTGCCCCTCTGTCTCAATCTGTCACTGTCCATAGAATCCCATGCTTGTTATTTTCCCAGTCTGCCCTGTGGCCCTCCGACCCCCTTAGAGGCAGAGACTTGAAAAGATACGTCAGAGCCCCCTTTCCAAATCCCTCTCTCTCTCTCTCTCTCTCTCTCTGTCCCCCATTCCCTCCGCCCGCAGCCCCCTCTCCCCAGACATCATTAAATAATACAGTTGCTGCTGCCCCAGAACAAGCTTGCAGCTCACAGTCACTTCCCCAGACAATAAAATGCAAATAAGCGCAACCGCGAGGAGGGGGTGAAGTGCAAGGGGCTGTCCGGCAGGGGGAGTCAGAGAGCAACCCCCTCCCCCGGGATTCCGAGTCCCGCACTCACTCCTCCTGCTCATTGCGCTACCGACTCACCATCTGCCTCTCTCCTAGGGACCCCTGTGCTGGCGGAGATCCGCGGAGAGGAGCAGCATGACGCCAATTCTGCGACTTCTCTTGGTCACTGCTCTGGTGTCTTGTTGGAAACAGTCTCTAGTCGGTGCGAACTCCTGGTGGTAAGTACTGGGGGCACAAGCCCTGGGGAATTGTCTGACGGGCAGTCCCAATAGTAGAATATAAGGAGGGGGGGACCCAAAGACTGGATATTGGGGCGCAGATGTGATTGGGGCGTTTTATCCAGTGAGGGGGGGGGGCAGCAGTTTTAGAAAGTTTGGGTGGAACCAATGACAGGATATTGGGGGGCTGATATGAGTGGAGGATGGGGTGCTCTGGGGGTGAAGATTGATGGGAAACGAAGGATTATATTGGGGTGCAGGTTTGAATGAGGGTGGGTGATGTATAGGAGAGACATTGGGTGAATGGTGCTCCTCAAATAGTGGGGGGCAAAGTATGGGAAAGAAATAACAAGGGGGATAAAGTGCAGCAGAACAAGAAAATGAAAACTAAGGGGCAAGAGTTTGAGTACAGGGGGTATTTTAGTAGTGTAGTGTCTCCAGCTGTTCCCACACTGTAACCAAACCATATTCTGTCTGAGAAGGAGACACAGGGATGTGGGGTTTCAACAGCTTGGGGGGGGGGGTAGGAACTGTTATTGGGACAGGGGGGCTACATGAGAGGCAGACGAAGGCTGGGCCAGTGTGAAACAATTGAAGGAAGGGACAGATGAGAGAGTGTCATGAACGAGACCAAATTAGAGCGTGGCCCTGCCAGTCTGGACTGCTGTCAACCTACACCAGCGATTCCCAGACCCCCTTAATGTACAACATTTGCTCAGGACCCCCCCTTCACTCCATATAGTGTCACAGATATATAAGAGCATTGTTGTATTCGGCAAGATTATGTAGTACAGGCACGGGATCCATTATTCGGAAAGCTCTGAATTACAGAAAGGCCATTTCCCATAGATTCCATTTCATTCAAATTTGTAAAAAAAACGATTTCCTTTTTCTGTGTAATAATAAAACAGTCGCTTGTACTTGATCCCAACTAAGGGGTATATTTATCAAAGAGTGAAGTTTATAATGAAGTTCCGCCACTAGAGTGAAATTCCGCCACTCTCCATTCATTTCTATGGGATTTTTATAGGCGTATTTATCAAAGGGTGAACTTTCACTTTCACCCATTGATAATTACGCCTTTCATAATCCCATAGAAATGAATGGACAGCTGCGGAATTTCACTCTAGTCGCGGAACTTCACTCCTTGATAAATTTACCCCATAGATATAATTAATCCTTATTGGAAGCAACACCAGCCTATTGGGTTTATTTAATATTTACACAATTTTCTACTAGACTTAAGGTATGAAGATCCAAATTACAGAAAGATCCGTTATCCGGAAACCCCCAGTTCCCAAACATACTGGATAACATCTCACCGTACATGGCTATAAGGGCAGAGACACAGGCTCAGATTCGGGAGATTATTCGCCCGGCGACAAATCGCCTCTTCTTCGGGTGACTAATCTTCTCAAACTGCCTCCCGCCGGCTAGAATAAAAATTGCCGGCGGGATGGCACTGGGAGCACTTTGTTTTCCGAAGTCGCCAGAAGTTTCCTCATGAGGCGACTTCGAAAAACGAAGCGCTCCGAGTGCCATCCTGCCGGCGATTTTCATTCATTCGGGAAGCTTAGTCGCCCCGAAGAAGAGGAGATTTGTTGCCGGGCGACTAACCTCCCCAAATCTACCCATGTATCTCTGCCCTTAAAGTTGGCTCTGCTTACTATCGATTTAGGAAGTTGAGACCCACAGGTTGGAGACCCCAGGGTGAGTGTAGATATATAGGTGACGGCAAAACTGATACTCTACTTAATGAGTATCACGCCCATCCTTTTTATTGTCGCATGCCCACCTGCACTTCTCTCCATGTTACTCACCTGTCCCAGCAGAATTCTTACTTACCCCCCGACTAGGTTAGAGGTTTCGCAGATGAGTGGAATTATGGGAAAGTTATTGGGATAAAGAGGACGACATTGGGCTGTGCCATCCCATGCCATACAAGCAGTTTGTAGCTGACCACTTGTAGGGGTCTGAGAATAAATTCCATTATAGCCTTTAGGGAAAGTCTCCACTTTGTGGTCCATGTGGCATGCTCCATAGCAAACAATGCATAATATTTTCAGCCTGATAGAAATGGCTCGTTATGGCATAGGTTTAGTTTTAGCGAATATGGACACTTTAGAAGTTATACCTGTATTTAAGGGAGTTGTACGTTGTAAATTCTCACCCTAAAGGCACTGGCACGCACAGAGATTCCGGGTATTTCTGCTTGCGATTGTGGCTAAAAACTCTTGGAGTGGCTCCCTATTAATTTGAATGGCAATCTTAGGTGTACTCGCGTGTCAGGTGATTGGTGAAGGACTGGTGCGTTTAAAGGCAACATTAACCAGGTGCACCTGCGATTGCCGTTTGTATAAAGAGGGAGCCATGTGTTCCCCACCCATGATATTAATTGCCTGGGCTCAATCCTGTTTTTTTATATGGGGTTGGGTGTATGTTATATGCAGCAAAAATACTGCACCGCCACTTTAATGCACTCTTCCAGAATATTAGTGCTCAGCGTTGGTTAACCATTTGCATACCTCCCAACATTTTGGAAGTAAAAAAAGGGACAACATTTTTTTTCGCACATTGCGCTAGTGATTTTTTTTAGACCATGCCCTTTCTGTGGCCACACCCCCTAATTACCATGTTCATTTTACAAAATTTGGCAGGTTATGAAAGTGTGAAAATAATTCTCCTTATCTAAACTATTTGTTGTGTCTCAAAATTGTGTCTCAAAATTGTTACAAAGTATCTTATTTGCACCTTTTAGCTGTTCTGCACTCTCTGCTAAAAGCCAATTTTCTGGCTGTTCAGTGCAGAGAAAATAGGGACTTTCCAGCAAAAATGAGGGACTGCAGGTTGAGCTGTCAAAAGAGGGACTGTCCCTCTGAAAAAGGGACGGTTGGGAGGTATGCATTTGTGTGCTGGCAACTACTCAGTTAAGATTTAACAGCTGGGGGCATATTTTGTGCAGAATGGACTGGGAGTGCCCTATCTGCGGCCTGTGTGATTATGTTGAACCTCAAATCATGCCAACCAACACCTAACATCAAAATTGTAGAACTGCAATTCCCAACAGCCCCAGATCCAGCTACATATTTGCCAGATATGCCACCCCATTTCAGGGCAATCACAGTTTGGGTCGTCTTAAAGGAACAGTAACATCAAAAAAAATTATGAGTGTTTTAAAGTAGTACAGATATTATGCAGTGTTGCCCTACAGTGGTAAAACTGGTGTGTTTGCTTTAGAAACACTACTATTGTTCTTATAAATAAGCTGCTGTGTAGCAATGGGGGCAGCCATTGAAAGGAGAAAAGGCTCATGTTACACAGCAGATAAGCTCTGTAGAACATAATGGTGTTATCTGTTATCCACTATGCGCCAAATAGCCTTTTTTCTATTTCCACCATTGCTACACAGCAGCTTGTTTATATAAATTATAGTAGTGTTTCTGAAGCAAACACGAATGTACAAAGTGGGAAAGAGCACACCAGAATATGCAATTGCACCTGAGGAAGGGGCTGTGACCCCGAAAGCTTGTGCACTCAATAAATCTGCAAATGAACTAAGGCATTGCCTACATATTCTGGTGTGCTCTTTCCCACTTTGTACATTCGTTGTAATATTTGGCGTGGAGGCGGCCAGGGATACGGATGCACCCAGCAAGAAAGTAAGTGGTGTGCGGCAAAAGATTTTTCTGAAGCAAACACACCAGTTTTACCAGTGCAGGGCAATTTTTTGTTGTTACTGTTCCTTTAATATAAATAAATTGCAAACCTATCTAAAGACAACAGCTGGCTGAGTATGTCTGGATTTGGGGATCTGAGCGGATCGGGGATTTGAGGTTAAATTACAAGGAGAGGGTTGTAGGAACCCAATTTTAGAGAGCAAGAAGTCTCATGGCTGTTGTTGAACTGCATCTCCCAGCTGCTACCCACAAGTAAACCTGAAATTCTGCTGCAGGTGGGCAGACATGGAGAGGGCAGTGTCTCTACAGATTTAATCATAGTGCCCTATTCTTCCCTGTAGGTCGCTGGCTCTGAACCCAGTGCAGAGGCCAGAGATGTATATCATCGGAGCTCAGCCTCTGTGTAGCCAACTAACTGGGCTCTCGCCCGGGCAAAGGAAGCTTTGCCAACTCTACCAGGATCACATGGTGTACATTGGAGAAGGAGCTAAGACTGGCATCAAGGAGTGCCAACATCAGTTCAAACACAGAAGGTGGAACTGCAGTACCGTGGACAATAACTCCGTGTTTGGCAGGGTCATGCAAATAGGTAAGTGGCGCTGGGGCTGTCGCTGAATGGGTTAACGTGTTGTGGGTTGATCCAAAGATTTTGTGGTTTTTTTTTTTCCCCCCGCACAGAAAATTTTTCTGGAAAATGTATCGATAAATAAGAGGAAAGCTGTGCCAACTCTACCAGGATTTTTCTGAATTTTTCAGAAAATAATGAGATAAATTCAGACTTTGATAAATAAGCCTCCCCATGTTACCTTAAGGGCAGAGACACAAGTGGAGATTAGTCGCCCGGCGACAAATCGCCTCTTCTTCGTGCGACTAATCTCCCTGAACTTCCTTTCCGCCCGATAGAATCTAAATTGCCGGTGGGATGGCACTCGGAGCACTTTGTTTTCCGAAGTCGCCCAAAGTTTCCACATTAAGCAACTTCAAGCAATTCCGGAAAATTAAGCGATCCCAGTGACATCCTGCCGGCGATCTCGTACTTCGTTTTACAAAGTTTCCTCGTGAGACAACTTCTTAAAGCTTCGTAAAACGAAGCGATCCGAGGGTCATCCCACCGGCAATTTAGATTCTAGCAGGCATGAAGGCAGTTCGGGGAGATTAGTCGCCCGAAGAAGAGGTGATTTGTCCCCGGGCAACTAATCTCCCTGAATCTCCACGTGTGTCCCTGCCCTTAATGTAACATGGGGAGGCCCATTTATCAAAGTCTGAAATACATTTTCCCGAAAATTTCCTGTGCGAGAAAAAAAACAAATTTTTCTGATTTTTTCAGATTTTTGCCCGAAAACCACAAAATCTTCAGATTATTGCACTAAACCCAGCGCAGATCAATATATCTCCGGGGCTCTCCCATTGACTTATATGCAACCTCAGCAGTTCTGAAATGCCGGATTTTCGGATTCAGACTTTTTCCATCCTCGGGGTATAATAAATCTGGAAAAATTGGCGTTTTTTTTTTCTCACTAAAAATTCAGATTTTATAGTAAAATTTCGTGTTTTTGGCATTCAGAGTTTAATAAATAACCCCCTTAGTATGTTCTAGAATGGATAATTCTAAGCAACCTTTCAACTTTATTTTTTCTTTATAGTTTTCGAAATATTTGCCTTCTTCTGACTTCCAGCTTTCAAATGGGGGTCACTGACCCCATCTAAAAAAAAATGAATGCTCTGTAAGGCTACAAATGTATTGATATTGCTACTTTTTATTACTCATCTTTCTATTCAGGTCCTCTCCTATTCATTTTCAAGTCTCTTATTCAAGTCAATGCATGGTTGCTAGGGTTATTTGGACCCTAGCAACCAGACTGCTAAAATTGCCAACTGGAGAGCCACAACAAATTAAAAATGTAAACCAATTGCAAATTGTCTCAGAATATCACTCTCTACATCATACTAAAATTGAACTCAAAGGTGAACAACCTCTTTAAACTATTCAAAGCAGCCTGGCACAAGAATGTGCCCCTATGTATCTGGAATGATATGGGTCTGCTAGTAAGGCTGGCGAGATGAGTTTAGTAAATCAAGTGAATAATTATCCTTGAAGGTGTGAGTGTGACACCTTTATACTCCCGGGGCTGGGCAGCAAACAGAGACTGACTGCAGCCATTTGAGCCAAATATATGTCCGGGCTATTAACCAGCGTTTGATCCCAGTTTACTCAGCTGTCGGCTGTGCTGGATGAGTTGATGGTGGGTGGAAATAGTTCAGTTCTAAGAAATATAACCAGGAAAAGACAGAGGGTAATTGGGAAAGATAAGCATAACTCTTGGAATGAGATCCAGTGGCTAAATACTAAATACGGTGCATGGAATGTGCTTGTTAATCAGCTGCAAAACATAAATATTACAGATATCGTTACGGAACCTCGTTTGGAATTGTTTGTGAACTGGCCTGGGATTAATGGAAAGGCCATGGAGCCCTGGATCTAGTGTGTAGAACATTGGAGCATGTGGCTGGACCTGTAATAAAAAAATAACTCCACCTGCAGCCTTATATGGGAATAGAACCCCTCAGTGACTTCTAATATCCTTATCATTTACAGTAGGGGGTACATTATCCCTTATAATACATGAGTGATACTCAGAGTTCCCTGTATAACTCAGCCTGCAGCCTTGTGTCTTTATATGGTCACAGAACAACCCCTCAGTGACTTCTAATATCCTTATCATTTACAGTAGGGGGTACATTATCCCTTATAATACACGAGTGATACTCAGAGTTCCCTGTATAACTCAGCCTGTAGCCTTGGGCCTTTATATGGTCACAGAACAACCCCTCAGTGACTTCAAATATCCTTATCATTTACAGTAGGGGGTACATTATCCCTTATAATACATGAGTGATACTCAGAGTTCCCTGTATAACTCAGCCTGTAGCCTTGGGCCTTTATATGGTCACAGAACAACCCCTCAGTGACTTCAAATATCCTTATCATTTACAGTAGGAGGTACATTATCCCTTATAATACATGAGTGATACTCAGAGTTCCCTGTATAACTCAGCCTGCAGCCTTGTGGCTTTATATGGTCACAGAACAACCCCTCAGTGACTTCTAATATCCTTATCATTTACAGTAGGGGGTACATTATCCCTTATAATACATGAGTGATACACAGAGCTCCCTGTATAACTCACCCTGTAACTTTGTACCTTTATATGGTCACAGAACAACCCCTCAGTGACTTCTAATATCCTTATAATTTACAGTAGGGGGTACATTATCCCTTATAATACATGAGTGATACTCAGAGTTCCCTATATAACTCATCCTGCAGTCTTGGGAAGTAGAAAAGTTTATAGGAAATAAGAATGACCAATTGAATCAAGGTTTGGAGCCACTCCTTGTACTGATCATGGAATAACGGATCCTATTTTGTATGTTTGTTGTGCAATAAACATTCCCCGTGTCTGGGGTCTGGCCATGCTTTTCCTATCTAGTTTGCCTCAGGCCATGCTGTGTCCCCTCTGCATGGGGACAGGATCCTGCCTCTAATTCCCAAAAGACCCCATGCCCTTTCCTTGAACTTTAGGAGAAAGTTACCCGGTGTTGGATTTCCCCAGGAAGTGTAGCAGAAGTGCAGGCTGCAGCCATACATTATGTGTGGGGTCAGCCACTGGGATAGGGTGGGGGTTTACAGGCAAGTAATTCATAAGGTCAGTAAGAGAGAAGCTGGTGGGCATGATATAATGAGGACGGCAGGCAGACACCGCGTGGTGTAGGGCAGTAGGTAGGGCAGGGGGCAGTGTTTGGGGTCAATGTGGGAATTGATATGTAGGGTGGACAAATGGAACAGAGGAAAGGTTGCACCATAGATTAGTGCTGGTCAGCTGTCTCATTACCACATGCCATACAATGGACTCTTGGGCAGTCTGGGGCCATAGAAATACTCTGGACCAGTTCAGTCGACCAGTTCTAGGTGAACAACACTGCCAAGGATTGTGGTATTCATCTCCCTTCCAGAACTAAAACTCCCATAATCCCCCATCTCTCATAATACCCCATAGGAGGCCAATACTGCTACCTATATATTGGAGGTGTTAGATGAGGGGATAACTAGTAGACATAGTGGCATGTGCAATGGTTCAGCAATGTGTAGGTGAAGTAACAATGTGTAGGTGATGTAACAATGTGTAGGTGATGTAACAATGTGTAGGTGAAGTAACAATGTGTAGGTGATGTAATAACGTGTAGGTGATGTAACAATGTGCATAAAATTCATTTTGGGGGTACCCTTTGAAATAAATATTGGTCATTAGGGCCATAGCAGAGGCAGCCCCCGAGTCACACTTCTGACATCCCCCTGATGGGTGCCCTGATTGTATGTGGGTGGTGGGAAGGTTAGGAGGGTGCAGGGGGAGTTCTGTTATGCAGGGGGCCACACTGATGCTGTAAAAGTGTGTTGGGTGACTATGGAACGTTGCTAAGGACAGGCACCTATTAAGGGTCCCATAAAGGGTCCGCGCATTGATAGATCAGTAGCAAGTTCACTGTACAAGGATGGGAGTGGACTGGTTTCAAGTGGTTTTCAAGTGGCTCCAGCTCCCTCCCCCTCCCATTAGCAACCCAACTCTGTGCCTTTGATTTGAGGTGTGAGGGGGGCATTGTCTCGGGTCCCTTTTGAAATGCAGTGTACTGTGGGAAGAGACCACCAGCTCCGGACTGGTTTGATGTGTGGGACAATAAAGGCAAGGTGTTAAAGGGCTAGTATCCTCTCTCCATGCATTTCTAATCCCCCTGGGGGGTGGAAGGGGTGTGTGTATTAGGCTTTTCTAGCTACTAACTCCAAAACTATTCCCATGGGACACGTCCTGTGCCAAATACTAACGATTTCCATATGAAGTGCAAAGTGGGAGAATGCAGTGCTGGAGGGGTTAAACACCCCATTGGCAGCTCTATGCCAGAGCGGCACGCCAGTGATGTTAACACTTTGACTCCCAGAATATTCATACATTTCTAAAGGAGTCCGCTTGAAAGCTCTGGTTGCATTCACTTTGCACCTACTTTTTGAGAGCCTCATAACATGTCATAAGAATCCCTCTCAGATGCACCCTGTGCTGCGCTTCCTGCCCTGTGTGTACTGGGTGCTGGGGCTCAATGAATTCCTGCATTTTATCTCTGCGGATCTGCCCAAACACACCCTGAATGCACTCCTCTTCTCTGGGGTTTTACACACACCTGCGGTACTGGGACTGAAAACAAATGCAGATATAAGGATATTAGAAGTCACTGAGGGGTTGTTCTGTGACCATATAAGTGTAAGGCCACACTGGGCGTTTTGGGGAGATTTGGTCGCCTGGCAACTAATCGCCTTGTCTTTGCGGCGACCAATCTCCCCAAACGCCTTCCCTCACTCTGTGCCGGCGCTAATCACACGTGGCGATTCGTTTTCCGAAGTTTCCTCGTGAGGCGTGTGATTAGCCCCAGCGTTTTTTTCATTTTAGCCGGTTAGCCGGCACAGAGTGAGGGAAGGTGTCCAGTGTGGCCTTACCCTTAAGGCACAAGGCTGCAGGCTGAGTTATACAGGGAACTCTGAGTATGACTCATGTATTATAAGGTGTAATGTACCCCCTACTGTAAATGATAAGGATATTAGACATCACTGAGGGGTTCTGTGACCATATAAAGGCACAAGGCTGCAGGCTGAGTTATACAGGGAACTCCGAGTATCACTCATGTATTATAAGGGATAATGTACCCCCTACTGTAAATGATAAGGATATTAGAAGTCACTGAGGGGTTGTTCTGTGACCATATAAAGGCACAAGGCTGCAGGCTGAGTTATACAGGGAACTCTGAGTATCACTCATGTATTATAAGGGATAATGTACCCCCTACTGTAAATGATAAGGATATTAGAAGTCACTGAAGGGTTCTGTGACCATATAAAGCCACAAGGCTGCAGGCTGAGTTATACAGGGAACTCTGAGTATCACTCATGTATTATAAGGGATAATGTACCCCCTACTGTAAATGATAAGGATATTTGAAGTCACTGAGGGGTTGTTCTGTGACCATATAAAGGCCCAAGGCTACAGGCTGAGTTATACAGGGAACTCTGAGTATCACTCGTGTATTATAAGGGATAATGTACCCCCTACTGTAAATGATAAGGATATTAGAAGTCACTGAGGGGTTGTTCTGTGACCATATAAAGACACAAGGCTGCAGGCTGAGTTATACAGGGAACTCTGAGTATCACTCATGTATTATAAGGTGTAATGTACCCCCTACTGTAAATGATAAGGATATTAGACATCACTGAGGGGTTGTTCTGTGACCATCTAACGGCACAAGGCTGCAGACTGAGTTATACAGGGAACTCTGAGTATCACTTGTGTATTATAAGGGATAATGTACCCCCTACTGTAAATGATAAGAATATTAGAAGTCACTGAAGGGTTCTGTGACCATATAAGGACACAAGGCTGCAGGCTGAGTTATAGAGGGAACTCTGAGTATCACTCATGTATTATAAGGGATAATGTACCCCCTACTGTAAATGATAAGGATATTAGAAGTCACTGAGGGGTTCTGTGACCATATAAAGGCACAATGCTGCAGGCTGAGTTATACAGTGAACTCTGAGTATCACTCGTGTTTTATCAGGGATAATGTACCCCCTACTGTAAATGATAAGGATATTAGAAGTCACTGAGGGGTTGTTCTGTGACCATATAAAGGCACAAGGCTGCAGGCTGAGTTATACAGGGAATTCTGAGTATCACTCATGTATTATAAGGGATAATGTACCCCCTACTGTAAATGATAAGGATATTAGAAGTCACTGAGGGGTTGTTCTGTGACCATATAAAGACACAAGGCTGCAGGCTGAGTTATACAGGGAACTCTGAGTATCACTCATGTATTATAAGGGATAATGTTCCCCCTACTGTAAATGATAAGGATATTAGAAGTCACTGAGGGGTTGTTCTGTGACCATATAAAGGCACAAGGCTGCAGGCTGAGTTGTACAGGGAACTCTGAGTATCACTCATGTATTATAAGGGATAATGTACCCCCTACTGTAAATGATAAGGATATTAGAAGTCACTGAGGGGTTGTTCTGTGACCATATAAAGGCACAAGGCTGCAGGCTGAGTTATACAGGGAACTCCGAGTATCACTCATGAATTATAAGAAATAATGTACCCCCTACTGTAAACGATAAGGATATTAGAAGTCACTGAGGGGTTCTGTGAATGGCAATATAATGGTGCAAGGTTGCTCGGCCTTCAGCCTCGTGCTTTTATATGGTCATGGGACTCCTCAGTGGCTTATAATATCTTTATAATACACAAAAGCCACGAATATCTTGTAAATTATATCCTGGTAAAAAGTTCTGATGCTCTTGCTCTTTTATATGGTCATAAAACTCCTTGGTGACTTATAATATCCTTATATTTTATAGAGGGGGTACTTTATTCACTATATATTTTACAGGTTCTTTATTGGCTTATTATATTTTACAAAGGGCTACATTAGGCTATTACATCAGAGAGTACATGAGAAGGATTTAAAGGGGTTGTTCACCTTTGAGTTAACTTTTAATTGTAGAGAGTGATATTCTGAGACAATTTGCTGCTGTTTTCCATTTTTTAATATTTGAGTTTCATTTCAGTTTGCAATTTCAGCAATATGGTTGCTGGGGTCCAAATGACCTAGCAACCATGCATTGCTTGTAATATGAACAGGAGAGGCCTGAAGAGAAAGATGAGTAATAAAAAGCAGCAATAACAATAAATATGTAGGCTTACAGAGCATTTGTTTTTTTTAGATGGGGTCAGTGACCCCCATTTGAAAGCTTGGAAGAGTCAGAAGGCAAATAATTCAAAAACTATAGAAAAAAATAAATAACGAAGACCAATTGAAAAGTTGCTTAGACTTAGTCCTTCTAAAACATACTTAGGTTTTTTTTTTATTAAAGTCAGAGTGCCAAAAACAAACAAAATTTCATGATTTATTATTCCGAGGCTGCTAAAAGTCCAAATCAGAAAATACTCCATCTCCAGGCTGTCGGGGTCCTGTCAAAGTCAATGGCTAAGGCCCCATTATAAATGGTCTGCGCTGAGTTTTGACCTTAGATCCGAAAAATTTGGGGGTTTCAAGCGATTTCACTAAAAGTTTGAGCATAAAACCTGAAAAATTGTGTTGTTTTTTTTTAGTAAAAACCTGACTTTTTTTTTTTTTTACCAAATCGATTCAAGTTTTTTCAATGATAAATAAGGTCAAATCGTGGATTCTAATTTGGTCTGACTTTTTTTTACTTGGACAAAAAAATTTGATTTTGATAAATAACCCCCTAAATGTTAACTTAAAGGTGAAGCACCCCTATAATTTATTCTGTGCACAGAACATTACCTTTGACCACTTTCCCTTTATTAATATGAGCAGGAGCTGCCACCTGGCTTATCTAGTCTGTTGTAAGCCTGCCTGTCCCTATAGAAATTCATTCTCTTTGAAGGCCATTCCATTTCTCCTGTACAGGTATGGGAAACCCGTTATCCAGAAAGCTCTGAATTACGGAATGGCCATCTCCCATAGACTCCATTTTATCCAAATAATCCAAATTTTTAAAAATGATTTCCTTTTTCTATGTAATAATAAAACAGTATCTTGTACTTGATCCCAACTAAGATATAATTAATCCTTATTGGAAGCAAACTCAGCCTATTGCGTTTATTTAATGTTTACATGATTTACTAGTAGACTTAAGGTATGAAGATCCAAATCATGGGAAGATCCGTTATCCGGAAAACCCCAGGTCCCGAGCATTCTGGAATACAGGTCCCATACCTGTATTCTTTACAGGCCAATAAAGCCTGTGTCCCATTATCCCAATAACAGAACATGATTTTCTAAAATGATGGTACAGGTATGGAATCCGTTATCCAGAAAGCTCAGAATTACGAAAAGGCCATCTCCCATATGATTTCCTTTTTCTGTGTAATAATAAAACAGTACCTTGTACTTGATCCCAACTAAGATATAATTCATCCTTAGGGTAAGGGCACACGCTAAGGGGCCGATTCACTAACTTCGAGTGAAGGATTCGAAGTAAAAAAACGTAGAATTTCGAAGTGTTTTTTGGGCTACTTCGACCATCGAATGGGCTAATACGACCTTCGACTACGACTACGACTTCGAATCGAACTATTCGAACTAAAAATCGTTCGACCATTCGACCATTCGATAGTCGAAGTACTGTCTCTTTAAGAAAAAACTTCGACCCCCCAGTTCGCCATCTAAAAGCTACCGAACTCAATGTTAGCCTATGGGGAAGGTCCCCATAGGCTTTCCTAAATTTTTTTGATCGAAGGATATTCCTTCATTCGTTGGATTAAAATCCTTCGATCGATCGCACTATTTGCGCTAAAATCGAAGGATTTTAATTCCCAGTCGAATATCGAGGGTTAATTAACCCTCGATATTCGACCCTTTGTGAATCGGCCCCTAAGTTTCGGGGAGATTTAGTCGCTCGGTGACAAATCGCCTCTTCTTTGGGCGACTAATCTCCCCGAAAAGCCTTCCCATCGGCTGGAATTTAAATCGTCAGTGGGATGGCACTCAGAGCGATTCGTTTTCCGAAGTAGCCTGATGAGGAAACTTCGGGCGACTTCCGAAAACGAAGCGTTCTGAGTGCCATCCCGCCAGCAATTTACATTCTAGCTGGCTGGAAGGCAGTTCGGGGAGATAAGTCGCCCGAAGAAGAATCGACTAATCTCCCGAAATAGGAGCTTGTGTCTTTGCCCCAGGTCCCAAGCATTCTGGATAACAGGTCCCATACTTGTATTCTTTACAGGCCTACAAAGCTAGTGTCCCATTATCCCAATAACAGAACACGATTTTCTAAAATGATGGTACAGGTATGGGATCCGTTATCCAGAAACCCGTTATCCAGAAAGCTCAGAATAACGAAAAGGCCGTCTCCCATAGACTCCATTTTATCCAAATAATCCAAATTTTTAAAAAATGATTCTGTGTAAAAATAAAACAGTAGCTTGTACTTGATCCCAACTAAGATATAATTCATCCTTAGGGTAAGGGCACACGCTAAGATTCGGGGAAATTTATTTGCCCGGTGACAAATCGCCTCTTCTTCGGGCGACTTAATCTCCACAAAAAGCCTTCCTGTAGGCTAGAATCTAAATCGGGATGGCACTCAGAGTGATTCATTTTCCGAGGTCGCCTGAAGTTGGTTGAGTAAACCAGAAGCGTTCCGAGTGCCATCCCGCCGGTGATTTTCATTCTAGCCGACGCGAAGGCTTTTCGGGGAAATTACTCGCCTGAAGAAGAATCGATTTGTCGCTGGGCGAGTAATCTCCCGAAATAGCAGTGTGTCTCTCTGCCTTTATTGGAGGCAAAACCAGCCTATTGGGTTTATTTAACGTTTACACGATTTTCTAGTAGACTTAAGGTATGAAGATCCTAATTATGGAAAGATTCGTTATCCGGAATAACCCAGGTGCCGATCATTATGGACAACAGGCCCCATACCTGTAGTCTATGCATCCGTGACAGACTTAACAATGCCCGAGCATCATCTCTAAAGCTCCCCATAGACGCAAAGATTTTTCTTGCCGAAGATGTACGATCATTCGAATCCCACTAAATTACGATAATTTCGAAGGATTGGTCGGACTTCGCTAAAATCGTAACAGACTTAACAATGCCCGAGCATCATCTCTAAAGCTCCCCATAGACGCAAAGATTTTTCTTGCCGAAGATTTACGATCGTTCGAATCCCACTAAATTACGATAATTTCGAAGGATTGGTCGGACTTCGATTTTAGCGAAGTCCGACCAATCCTTCGAAATTATCGTAATTTAGTGGGATTCGAACGATCGTACATTTTACGATGTCAGAAAATTGATCGGCCAGGTTAAAAAATCTTTGTCGGTCCCAGTGCAATGTATCTATGTTTGCAGGGCCAAGCAAGCAGCTCCCCTTTGTTTTCCTGGCAAATTGGTCTTTTTAATTGATGGACAATTCGTACGATCGCTTCGAGATAATCGTGGTCTCACAATGACGATCGGGTCTTTTAAAAATCTTTACATCTATGGCCAGCTTTCATTTGGAAAGGTGAAGCAGCCAGAAGGAATGTTTGAGGCCAAAGTCCAAGCTATTCCTTTAGCCCCTGAGACAATTGAGTAGCCACTTCAGGGCATCAGGTTTGTAGAGATATTCGGTTTGATATGCAAAGAGCCTCTTTATCTGCCATAGCTCTGCTGATAAGCCCCCGACTGCAAGACATGGCAGCACTCAGTCGTGCCTTAAAGGTGCAAACGACTCGTATCAGATCTGCTTTACACATTGCTAGCACGTCCCAGCACACAGAGAAAACACAGGCAGCTGCCCCTATCAGACATGTATTCACATACAAAGAGATCGTTGGTCTCACCCCGGGGGATACACAGTAGAAGTGTGTGTAAGTCATTATTCATACATATGGATGGTAAATGCCATAGTAAGAGATTCTGTGCCCAGAGCATTCCACTTATGCTACAGCAGGAGCTGCCATATGTGTAGAGAATCATATATTATCCTTTGATGTAGTGATTTAATTTGGATCTTCATACTTTAAGGGGCCGATTCACTAACTTCGAGTGAAGGATTCGAAGGTAAAAAACTTAGAATTGCGAAGATTTTTTGGGGCTACTTCGACCATCGAATGGGCTACTTCGACCTTCGACTACGACTTCGAATCGAAGGATTCGAAGTAAAAATCGTTCGACTATTCGACCATTCGATAGTCGAAGTACTGTCTCTTTAAAAAAAACTTCGACCCCCTAGTTCGCCATTTAAAAGCTACCGAAGTCAATGTTAGCCTATGGGGAAGGTCCCCATAGGCTTGTCTAACTTTTTTTGATTGAAGGATATTCCTTCGATCGTTGGATTAAAATCCTTCGAATCGTTCGATTCGAAGGATTTTATCGTTCGATCGAAGGAATTATCCTCCGATCGTTCGATCAAACTATCTGCGCTAAATCCTTCGACTTCGATATTCAAAGTCGAAGGATTTTAATTCCTAGTCGAATATGGAGGGTTAATTAACCCTCGATATTCGACCCTTAGTGAATCGGCCCCCAAGTCTACTAGAAAATCATGTAAACACCAAATAAACCCAATAGTCTGGTTTTGCCTCCAATAAGGATTAATTATCTCTTTGTTGGGATCAAGTACAAGTTACTGTTTTATTATAACAGAGAAAAAAAAGGAAATCATTTAAAAAAAAATTGGATTATTTGGATAAAATAAAGTCTACGGGAGATGGGCATTCCGTAATTCGGAGCTTCTGACACTTATAAATCCCTCCAACACTTCTAATATATATTGTAATTCCCATAAGAGCAGTCTGGCCACTTATCTCTCTTTCCTCTCTAGAGCACCCACCTGTCCGTCTCATAACAAAGGCTCCTTACATGGCACCTAATTTGTTATACAATCACAGTTTGGCGTGTACATTACCATTAAGGGCAGAGACGCTCGGGGAAATTAGTCGACAAATCGCGTCTTCTTTGGACGACTAATCAGAACGATTAGTTTTCTGATGTCACCCAAAGTTTCCCCGGCAACTTTAGGCGACTTCGGAAAACTAAGCACTCCGAGTGCCATCCCGCTGACAATTTACATTCTAGCCAGCGGGAAGGCTTTTCAGGGGAGATTAGTCGCCCGAAGAAGAGGCGATTTGTCGCTGGGCGACTAAGTCTCCCCGATCGTGTGTCCTTACCTTAAGGATGAATTATATCTTAGTTGGGATCAAGTACAACTGTTTTATTACTATGAAGAAACTTCGGCCGACTACAGAAAACAAAACGATCCGAGTGCCACCCCGCCGGGGATTTATATTCTGGCCGGCGGGAAGGCAGTTCGGGGAGATTAGTCGCCCGAAGAAGACACGATTTGTCGCCGGGCGACTAAATCTCCCCAGATCTCCACGTGTGTCTCTGCACTAAAGGGGTTGTTTACCTATAACTAGTGATATGATGTGGAAAGTGATATTCTGAGACTATTTGCAATTTTTATTTTTTTATTTAGCTTTTTATTCAGCAGCTCTCCAGTTTGAAATTTTGGCACTCCAGTTGCTAGGATCTCAATTCCCCTAGCTAACCTTGCATTCATTTGAATAGGAGACTGGAATATGAATAGAAGAGGCCTGAATAGACCGTTGCGTATTAAAAAGTAGCAATAACAATACATTTGGAGCCTTATGGAACATTTGTTTTTTTAGATTGGGTCAGTGGCCCCCATTTCAAAGGTGGAGAGAGTCAGAAGAAAAAGGCAAATAATTCAAAAACTATAAAAAAAAAGGACAGTTGAAAAATTGGCCATTCTATAAAATACTAAAAGTTGACTTAAAGGTGAACCACCCCTTTGAATGAACTTTTAAGATGATGTAGAGAGTGATATTCTGCAATAATCTGCAATTGGGCTTCATTTTTTTTTATAGTATGTGTAGCCTTTTGTTAAGCAGATCTCCAATTTGGAATTTCAGCTGGGGGTATGGGGAGTTTACATCCTTATGGAGGGTTTATATCCACCCTGGACTCTTACTGCAGAGACACGCTCAGATTCGGGGAGATTTGTCGCTTGGCGATAAATCGCCTCTTCTTCAGGATGACTAATCTCCCTGAACTGCCTCCTGCCGGCTAGAATGTAAATTGCCGGCGGGATGGCACTAGGAGCGATTCGCTTTCCAAAGCTGCCCGAAGTTTCCTCATGAGGCGACTTCGGAAAACGAAGCGCACCGATTGCCACCCCGCAGGCGATTTACATTCTAGCCGACGGGAGGCAGTTTCGGGGAGGTGTGGGGGGTTTGGTTCTTCTTTGTCATATAAAAAGCGGGAATTTGTGTCTTCTGTAAAGTGATAGCAGGAAATAACAGAGTACAGCCATGCAATATATTCAACTGCCAAATTATTCAGAGGGCAGAATGCAAAGCAAGCTTCTGCTACATTGTTTCAGGAGTCAGAACCAGGCGGTTAATGGTTTCAATAGCAATAGCCCATTTTATATTAAATGGTTACTTATCATTCTATTCTGGCTTCATTGTATTATTTTTATAGTCTGTCATTCAACTCAGTGCTTGGTTGCTAGAGTAAGTAGCATCCAGGTAACAATTTGAAACTTGAGTGCTTCAGAAAAAGAATGTTCCTTTGTACTCATTCCCTCCCTTTCCATCTCTTCCCATTCTCAGGAAGCAGAGAGGCGGCATTTACGTATTCCATCAGTGCCGCCGGGGTGGTTAACGCCATCAGCCGTGCCTGCCGGGAAGGGGAACTGTCCACTTGCGGCTGCAGCCGGACACCCCGACCCAAGGATCTGCCTCGGGATTGGCTTTGGGGGGGCTGCGGGGACAATGTAGAATACGGCTACCGTTTCGCCAAGGAGTTTGTGGACGCACGGGAAAGAGAAAAGAATTTCCCTAAAGGGTCAGAAGAACAGGCTCGCTCTCTAATGAACCTCCAGAACAACGAGGCTGGGCGCAGGGTAAGAGAAACGTGCACCTTATCATTAATTTCTGGGCAAGACTACACTGACCATACATGGGACAATAAAAGCAGGCTGATCAATTTCAGACCAAAAATCAGCAAGATATCTATCTACCAGGGAAGTTTAAAGTTCCATTATACATGGAATTAACCTTTATTTATCCTGCCATGTGTTCTTGGTATTTTACATGTAATTTGCACTGTATTTATCCTGCCCTGTGTTCTGGGGTATTATACATGGAATTCTCCCTGTATATATTCTGCCGTGGGTTCTGGGGTATTATACATGGAACTGGCACTGTATTTATTCTGCGTTTTATTTTGGGGTCTTATACGTAGATTTCTCCCTGTATTTCTCCTGCCATGTGTTTTGGGGTATTATACATTGAATTGGAACAGTATTTATCCTGCCTTGTGTTCTGGGGTATTATATATGGAATTGACAATGTATTTATCCTGCCATTTGTTCTGGGTATTGTATATGGAACTGCCAATGTATTTATCCTGCCCTGTGTTCTGGGGTATTATATATGGAATTGCCAATGTATTTATCCTGCCCTGTGTTCTGGAGTATTATATATGGAATTGCCAATGTATTTATCCACCATGTGTTCTGGGGTATTATACATTAAATTGGCACTGTATTTATCCTGCCGTGTGGTGTGTTCTGGGGTATTATACATGGAATTGGCACTGTATTTATCCTGATGTGTGTTCTGGGGTATTATACATGGAATTGGCACTGTATTTATCCTGATGTGTGTTCTGGGGTATTATACATGGAATTGGCACTGTATTTATCCTGATGTGTGTTCTGGGTATTATACATAGAATTGGCACTGTATTATTTTTTTATGAGTTCTGGGGTATTGTATATGGAATTGGCACTGTGTTAATCCTGCCATATGTTGTGGGGTATTATACATGTATTGGTCCTGTATTTATCCTGTAATGTGCTCTGGGGTATTATACATGGAATTGCCACTGTATTTATCCTGTCATTTGTTCTGGGTATTATACATGGAATTGCCACTGTATTTATCCTGTCATTTGTTCTCGGTATTATACATGGAATTGGCACTGTATTTAACCTGCCATGTGTTCTGGGGTTTTTCATGGGTTCTGGGGTATTGTATATGGAATCGGCACTGTATTTATCCTGCCATGTGTTCTGGGGTATTATATATGGAACTGACCTGGTAAGAACAGTAATTTAGTTAATAATCCAGTGTCATTATCCATTTGATTTCTGGTTGTCAGGCAGGTGAGGGGGTTAGAATAGGAGCGCAAAATAATTCACATAACTAAAAAATAAAAATGAAACCATACACTACTTAATTTAGTTCCATTTAGAAAATAACTGTAAAAGTCCAAGTAACTGGAAAGCTAAAGGTCATATTGGCAGTCCCTGCCCCCTCAACCCACCATAAACTGGTAGAGAGCTAAGAAACATAATCTCACCTGGGGGCTCACCACCCCCCACTCCCAGGGTAATAAATCAGCCATAAAGCTTTATCACACCTCCCTGAGCACAAATGTTGGCTTCCCGTACAGTTTGGTGAGGGGTTGTTTACTTTTGCCTGTCTCCCCCCCCCTCCTTCCTCCCAGAGACTCTTTTTTATGACCTACAATTCTTTGTTTATGTTTTTCTTTTCTTTCTTTTTTTGGTTGTAGTAGTTACACTTCCTCCTTTTTCAGCTGCCTCCCACCCACCCATTTATACAAGACCCCCACTCTCAGCCTGCCCAGCCCCCTATGTTTGGCTTTCAGTCACCTTTAATGTGTGTCCTGTTCTCTTCCAACAACACAGTAAATATGATCAAGTAATGGGTCCGGTCTTGTAGAGACACCGAGCCCTTATAACAATGTTTAGTGTTTCCTGTACAAATAAATGGGAGCTGGGGGTATATTGAGCATTTCCACTGTAACAGTGTTTCAGTTTGCAGCAGGTATGGCCATACATGCCCAGATTTGGTTGGCCAAACTTCTTGGCCAAGTCTGACCATGCTGTGCCACCATCATTGTTGTCAGGGGTCCCATGACAAGTAGTGTTGAGATTTATGGGTAGCAAATGGGTCAAGGCTTTTGGGAGTAGGCTGGGTTTAGGTGGGTCATGGCTGGGGTTTCATCATAATGGGACATGACTGCGGTATAGTCGACATGCATGACTTTTGCATTGGGATCTCATTCTATTCAGTGGCAGGGCTTGCCATCCGGAGGGGCATCAATAATTGAAGCCTCCTAGGGGGTGAGCTGGGTCTGGGTTGTTCACCTTTAAATTAACTGTTAGTATGATGTAGAGGGGGATATTCCGAGACAATTTGCAATTGGTTTTCATTTTTTATTATTTGTGGTTTTTGAGTTATTTAGCTTTTTATTCAGCGGCTCTCCAGTGTGCAATTTCAGCCGTCTGGTTGCTAGGCTCCAAGTTACCCTAGCAACCATGCACTGATTTGAATAAGAGACTGGACTATGAATTGGAGAGGGGCTGAATAGAAAGATGAGTAATAAAAATTGGCAATAACAATACGGGGCAAATTTATCAAAGGTCGAATTTCGAAGTGAAATATACTTCGACCATCGAATGACTATGCTTCGACTTCGAATGTCGAAGTCGAAGTTTTTTTTTACCGAATTTGACCGTTTTGTGGTCGAAGTAAAATCGTTCCATCGAACGATTTCAGCGATTGGTCGAACGATTTTACTTCGACTACAAAAAACTATGAAAAATGCATTAGAAGGTCCCCATAGGCTAACATAGCACGTCGGCAGGTTTAATTTGGCGAACTATTGAAGTCGAAGTTTTTTTAAAGAGACGGTACTTTGATTATCGAATGGTCGAATATTCAAACAATTTTACTTCGAATCAAAGTAAATTCGAAGTCGTAGTATACTATTCAATGGTCGAAGTATCCAAAAAAATACTTAGAATTTCGAATTTTTTTACTTCGAAAATTCCTTCGAATTCACTTCGACCCTTGATAAATTTGCCCCTTAAATGTATAGCCTTACAGAGCATTTGTTTTTATATGGGTCAGTGACCCCCATTTGAAAGCTGGGAAGAGACAGAATATAAGGCAAATCATTCAAAAAGTATAAAAAAAGAAAAAGCGAAGGCCAATTGAAAAATTGCTTAGAATTAGCTATTCTATAACACACTAAAAGTTGACTTAAAGGTGAACCACTCCTTTAAATGAATGGGGTACGGCTAAAGGTGGCCATACACGTAGAAATTGCCAAATGAGCGGATCTCTCCCCCATATGCCCACATTGAGGTCTGATCCGATCACGGGCCTTACGTTCGGATCACAATGCAGGCATTACAGACGGTCAGATGTGGATGTGATCCGACGGTATTTTTAACCCCGCCCGACTTTCGGCCAGTTATCGATCGGGGAAGCCCGTCGGAGCTTTTATCGGCCCGTGTATGGCCAACTATACAGTCAGCTAAACCTCATTTTCCTATAGCACCCTCTAGAGAGCAGAAATGGGCATCACAAGGAGTAATTCTAAATATATTTAAAGGATAAGTAAACCTTAAAAACAAGTGAATATAAAATTGACGAGGGGGCTATTCTAAGCTCTTTTGCAATGCACATTCATTATTTATGTTTTTTACTTCCAAGATATTGAAATATTCATGGTCTGTTAATGTGTATGAATTTTGTTATGACAGCACCACCTGCTGGTCATTGTCTGACCAGTCTGACCACCAAGTAGTCAAGGAAGTTGTCAGGAGAAAGAAAGAGGCTGCTCTGATGTTCTTCTGATTAGGAAAAAAATTAGAAACCTTTCTCAAATCTTTCCTAAGCAGAAGAACATCAGAGCAGCCTCTTTGTTTCTCCTGACAACTTCCTTGACTACTTGGTGGTCAGACTGGTCAGAAAATGACCAGCAGGTGGCGCTGTTGCCCTTAATATTTTGGAATTAAAAAAACATAAATAATGATATAAATACATTGCAAAAGTGCAAAAGCACCCTCATCAATTTTACATTCAGTTATTTTTAAGGTTTACGTATCTTTTAAGTTAATTATTGGTAGTTTGAAGCAATGATTATTTATCACTATTATCTTTTCTCCTTATCTCCCAGGCTGTGTATAAGCTGGCTGATGTGGCTTGCAAGTGCCATGGTGTCTCGGGGTCCTGTAGCCTGAAGACTTGCTGGTTGCAGCTCGCTGATTTCCGGAAAGTGGGCGAGTACTTAAAGGAAAAGTACGACAGTGCCGCCTCCATGCGATTGAATAAGCGGAGCAAACTGGAACAGGTCAACCAACGCTTCAACCCTCCCACGGCGGAGGACTTGGTATATCTGGATCCCAGTCCGGACTACTGTTTGTACAATGAAACCACAGGCTCTCTGGGCACCCACGGGCGCCAGTGCAACAAGACGTCGGAGGGCATGGACGGCTGCGAGCTGATGTGCTGTGGGAGGGGCTACGACCAATTCAAGACGGTGCAAGTGGAGCGGTGCCACTGTAAATTCCACTGGTGCTGTTTTGTCAAGTGCAAAAAGTGCACTGAAATCGTGGACCAGTACGTGTGCAAATAACGTGGCGACTACCATGAGGCCGCCTCACATCGACTGCTGCCCACCTGTTCCCCCGTGATTCCCTCCATGCACCCCATCCTTTTCCCCCACACGGAGAGTAAAAATAGATATGTATAGGGCATAACATTATATATATGTAGATATATATATATATTTTTCTATGTGTATAAAGGAAGATGAACTCCAGGAACTGACGCCCTGATTAATGGGGAATGAGGGGATTTAGGAACGAGGGCAGACCCCCTTGCTGTTGAACTGTGGGTTCACCCTGTTACCAAAGGACAGCGGCGTCCGAAGTTCGGCTACTGAGAACTCACATGTGCCTAGAAAGAGCGGGCTGGCGATGGGAGATTTCGGGATGCCCCCCCGTCCAGCACTTCTCTGCCATGTTCCCAGAATGTAAATCTGCCCTGCCATCTGTAGCCCGCAGACTTTACAGCCAGAATGGACCTGGCAAATGAATAAGCCTCCAGGGCTACTGCTTGCCTCTGGACTGATGGCCACAATCCCTACTGGGAACTAAGGAAGAAAAACAAAAATCAGCTTTGCCTATTTTATTATATAACGAATCCATCCCTACAGCACTGTATACATTTAAAGGGGAACTAGACTCTATTTGGGTTTGTCTTTTCACTTTTGTTTTTCCTTAAATAAACCAACGTAGATGGGGGTATGGTTTATTTTGTGCTTTAAAACATTTTTAACAAAATATTTAGTAGCGTGAGAATCGCCATGCCACCGTCACAAACCAATGAAGCTTATGTTATTGTTGCCGATAGGGCAGCTCCCAAAATGCAGAGAAAGAATGTTTTGGGCACATAATACGCTATACCCTTCAAATGTACTGTCTAAGGGAATTATAGCCCCATAGGAAGAACTACGGACTTGCAGTTGTTTTTTTCAAAATACATAAGTTAATAATGCTACTCATGGAGAATTCTGCGCTGAAATCCAATTCTCAAAAGATTTTTTTATATTCAATTTTGAAATCTGACATGGGTCTAGACATATTGTCAGTTTCCCAGCTGCCCCCAGTCATGTGACTTGTGCCTGCACTTTAGGATGGAACTGCTTTCTGGCAGGCTGTTATTTCTCCTACTCAACTGATTGTGTCTCAGTGAGACTTGGATTTTACTATTGAGTGTTGTTCTTAGATCTACCAGGCAGCTGTTATCTTGTGTTAGGGAGCTGTTATCTGGTTACCTTCCCATTGTTCTGTTGTTAGGCAGCTGGGGGGGGGGGATATCACTCCAACTTGCAGTACAGCAGTAAAGAGTGACTGAAGTTTATCAGAGCACAAGTCACATGACTGGGGGCAGCTGGGGAACTGTCAATATGTAGCCCCATGTCAGATTCTAAAATTGAATATAAAAAAATCTGTTTGCTCTTTTGAAAAATGGATTTCAGTGCAGAATTCTGCTGGAGCAGCACTATTTACTGACATGTTATCCCATGACAGTATCCCTTTAAAGACTTCATATAGAACATACTGCCCCCTAGAGGAAATACATAGAAAATACATAATAACTTTCTCCTTTGAAGTTATGGCTCAGAGCTGCCATATTGTTCCCAGTAATTATATAGCTTATTGTGTGTACAGAGCATTCATCCTGTATATATTTGTACTTATACATTTGGGTAGGAGCTGCCCTATTGCTTCCCTTACTATGAGGGTTTACCTTATTATGTGCACAGACATTTCTTCTTTGCATTTATGCATATATGTAAGAAAACCAATATAGCAGCTCCTGACAAAACATTTAAATACAGGTAAGGAATGTTCCCTGCACACAGAAAGCGCATTAGGCTTTTTTTCCTATTTGGGAAAAATAAATAGAGAATGAATTTGGTATCTGCCATCTTATCATTAGTGTTTATCCCAAGGATTTGGTTCCTTGAAGCTTCCCTGCAGTACTGATTATGGCAGATATCATTTGTACTCATTGGGTTGGATATTTATTACACAATTATCATTTGGAATATAACAGACTTGTATGTATCAAGCTTCTGAAATCAAGACACATTCTGTAAATACGGAAACAGCTCAGTCTGCTGCTATGGTCTCCCAGACAAGGGGGATCAGCAGTAGGAAGAGCAGACAGATATTGTATAGATCACCTCTATGCTTTGTATGGTTGCAAATACTGTATCTTTAAAAAAAAAAAAAATACACAAATTTGGTTATTTTGTCGTCATTTTTATTTGGGATGGGGGGGGGACGACAAAAGTTACTGTCTGTCTGCCCAAAAAACAGAACTTGCAGTACTTGCCTATCTATTAAAGTACCAGTGATATCAAAAAATGAAAAAAAATTTGTTAGTATACATTGAAAAAAAAAAAAGCCAATAAAAATTAAACTTTAAAATCGCAAAGCCTTTATTAAGAAATAACTTACCGAAACTCTGTTTGCGCTCCTCTTCAGAAAAGACGACAGGGCGACAATCCATCGTGCGCTGCTCGATTTCTCCTCCCTGGCTATCTCCTATAAGGAAGGCAAGGAGAAGAAATCGAGCGCCGCTCGATGGATTGCCCGATCGCTTTCTGAAGAGGAGTTTCGGTAAGTTATTTCTTAATAAACACTTTACGATTTTAACGTTTAATTTGTCTTGGTATTTTTTTTTTTTTATAATGTACACTAACAAATTTTTTTTAAAATATTTTTTGATGTTACTGGTCCTTTAATAAGCTCGGGTCACATGATGGTGCAGGGAGAGAAGCGCTGACTACAGATGTGGAAATGGATTTATAGAGTGACAAAGGTACGTAAACTATTATACATACATATTCTGCAGCGCTGTACAATAGAAGGGAGTACACATCAATCAAACTGATGACACACTGGGGCTCATTTATCAACAATGGGCAAATTTGCCCATGGGCTGTTACCTATAGCAACCTATCAGTGATTAGCTTTTTAAAGCCAGCTGCAAGAAGAACAATGAATGCAGCAATCTGATTGGTTGCTATAGATAACAGCTCATGGGCAAATTTGCCCAGTGTTGATAAATGAGACCACTGAAAGGAAAAACTATACCCTCAAACAATGTAGGTCTCTGTGTAGGTCACATGAGCCAATTAACAGACAAGAGTTCTGTCTTTGGCTTCCACACTTCTTCCTGTTATGGTTAGAGCCGCAGTATTTTTGGTCAGGTGATCTCTGAGGCAGCACACAGACCATCACGAATTGGGGGTTCGAGGCAAGAAATGTAAAAGGGCAATATTTACTTAAAATATATTACCAGCAAAATTTTAAGCTAATTTAAGCACTTTTGCAATGTACATTCATTATTTATGTTTTTTTTAATTCCAAGATATTAAGGGATACATGTGCTGTTAATATGAATGAATTTTGTTACAACAGCACCACCTGCTGGTCATTTGCTCACCTGTCTGACCACCAAGTAGTCAAGGAAGTTGTCAGGAGAAAGAAAGAGGCTGCTCTGATGTTTTTCTGCTTAGGAAAGATGTGAGAAAGATTTCTAATTTTATTTCCTAAGCAGTAGAAGATCAGTCTCTTTCTTATATTAATGAATTTTGTTACAGCAGCGCCACCTGCTGGTTAATTTCTGACCAGCAAGTAGTCAAGGAAGTTGTCATTAGAAAGAAAGAGGCTGCTCTGATTTTCTTCTGCTTAGGAAAGATTTGAAAAAGGTTTCTATTTTTTGAACAACATCAGAGCAGCCTCTTTCTTTCTCCAGACAATTCCTTGACCACTTGCTGGTCAGAAATTAACCTTTAAGTATTCATTTTGGGGATATAGTTTTCCTATAAAGTGGCCATAGACGTAACAATTATGATCTTTACTGGAAAACGATATTCCCAGTACAGATTGTTGATGTCAATACACACGTGTTGAGCTGAATGGTCAGATATACAGTAGAAACAATAGAATTCTACCTGTATCTGATGATTCAGCACTAACAATGGCCGGTTGCCTTCAAAAGATCCCAATCAAAATTTTACAACCAGCCCGATTGATGAACTGACAGATATCCAAGTCTTCTGCTGATATCAGTCGGTTCGTCTCCCGCCATACACGCACCGAATATCGTACGAAAATTAGTTTTGTATGATAATATTAGTATGTGTATGGCCACGTTTATACTGACTGATACAGGAGGTAAAGAGGAGCCTGCTCATTAAAGCTCATTAAAATAACTGTAGTAATTAAATAGTCACAGGGGTACTAATGATATTCCTATAGAGTTATCTGAATCTTCCGCTCCCAGTCTTCAGTGTTCCAGGGGTCGGTAGGAAATAGTTAGTGATGGGTGAATTTGTCCCATTTCGCTTCACGCGAAATTCTCAAAACCAACTAAAAATTTGTGAAACGCGAATTTTGACGCCTGCAACAATTCCGACGCCGGCAACATTTGACATTAAAGTCAATACGCCTTAATTTTTACCGGTGAATTTTCATGGCAATTTCACTAATTTATTCCTCGGCATCGAAACACGGAAAATTCGCAGCAAATTCGCACCTGCCAAATAAATTTACCCATCACTAGAAATAGCCTAATAAGCTCAGTTATACATTACAGATGATGGGATATTGAAAAACAGAGGGAACAAGCGAGCACATTATATATATATATATATATATATATATTTATACATCCTTGAGAAAGGTCCCCAGGAGGGACCGAAACGTCGGATTGTGATGTGAAAATAAAAACTATCACTTTGAAAATGAAAATGAGAGTGCGGATCCTCTATTACCTATATATATATATATATATATATATATATATATATATATATATATATATATATATATATATATATTGAATAAAGTACACCCTCTTGTAAATTATAAGGATATTATAAGTTACCGAGGAGTTTCATGACCATATATACAGGTCATGGAACTCCGAGGTAACTTCTAATTTGCAACTGGGGGTACTTTATTTATTATAATACACAAGTTTCGTGACAAAAATGACATCACTACTCACCATTTATAACTGATGACATCACTAGTCACCGTTTATAAGGATATAATTTACAAGATTTTCCTGGCTTTTGTGTATTATACTGTATATATATAGTGAATAAAGTACCCCCTCTTGTAAACTATAAGGATATAAGTTACCGAGGAGTTTCATCACCATATAAAAACACAAGGCCGAACACATACAGCACGTACCAGTGGTAGTGTTAAGATGTTTGAGGGGTGCAGGATTTGGAAAATGGAGCTGTTCCCATACAGGCAAGGACTGAAATAAAGCCATTGTTATATGAAAAATAAACTGCAGGTGGCGCTGTGTAGAATCATATATACACCACACAAAACAGACAGTAGGTGGTGCTGTGGTCCAAGATATCCAGAATATAACAGGGAAGGCCTTAGCCTACAGCCTCCACTTAACTCATCACTTTGCCTTGACTGCCACAAATAGCTGTTGAGAGATGCTGAGAATTTGGGGTCTGAAAGCAAGTGCATTGTGCCATGAATAGGTAGACGGTGCTGGAGGTGGATATTTTGGGTGTGTCGAGTGCAGTTCAGAATCAGGGGGGTGACTTTATATTGCAGTGCAAATACAGGCAAATCAAATGCAGGAGAAATAGTTCTCCTACAAGCAAGTTCTTTGCCTTATTTGAACACCCAAATTGATTTGGTAAAAGTTCTCCTTTAAAACATCAAGCTAGAGTCAACAAGGGCTCCACTGAAGCTCCTAAATGAGCTATATGAACTTTACAAAAAATTAGTGGTACCAATCGCAGCATCATAGCCCCGTCCCCGATGTCACAACCCGCCGCGTCACGGCCCCACCCCCTTGCCAGGTCTCCATTGAGCGTAAAGGTGGCAACCCTAGTGATAATAAGAGGCAATTAGTAAATAAAAAAATAAACCTGCAATGCCAGAATCAAAGGTGCTTATATTTAAAGTAGGGATGCACCGAATCCAGGATTCGGTTCGGGATTTGGCCTTTTTCAACGGGATTCGGTCGAATCCTTTTGAACCGAATCCTAATTTTCATATGCACGTCACAAAACAAAGAAGTAAAAGCTTTTTTTTCCCACTTTTTCCTTACCCATGTGCAAATTAGGATTCGTTTCGGTATTCAGCCCAATCTTTCACAAATGATTCTGGGATTCGGCGAAATCCCAAATAGTGGATTCGATGCATCCCTAATTTAAAGCATACTTTGTTGCAGAGATCGAATTTCAAATGAGGAGCCCCAAAGTGGCTTTTTACACTGATTAGCGTTAATTCGAAACAGTTCTTGTGGTGGTTCCTTGGGTGCTCCGCCTCTGGCATTCCTTATTAGGCGGGGGTGCAATGAGGGTGCGACCACAAAACACATATAGTCAAATACAAGAGTCCTCTGCACTCAACCCATCATCAATACACCTAAGACAGCGACATTCCGTGCATACTGCTACCAAAAAATGCCCCACCCCTTAAACAGAACAGGGATTGTTTGTCCATATATTGCAAGATATGGGATGACTTTGACGTAGTTGGCCAGCTTAAATATATTGCAATATATGGACAAACAATCCCTGTTCTGTTTAAGGGGTGGGGCATTTTTTGGTAGCAGTATGCACGGAATGTCGCTGTCTTAGGTGTATTGATGATGGGTTGAGTGCAGAGGACTCTTGTATTTGACTATATGTGTTTTGTGGTCGCACCCTCATTGCACCCCCGCCTAATGGTTTTGAAAAATGGTGGTGAGCACAACTTTCCCTTGTTTGTTATAGTTTATACAGGAGCAGTGACCAGCTCCATGTTGTAGCTCCCACCCTTCCCAACTATAGTCAGGTGATCCCACTGGTGTCTAATAAAAGGGCAGCCAAGTATGGAGGTTTACTTTGAAAGCAGCAAGTTAAGTTGCAGGTAAAACCAAGTCCCTTTGTAAAATGTATAATGAAGCAATAGAACTCTTAATGAATCAGATAAAATTGAGCATAGGACTGGCCAGATATGGGATGACTTTGACGTAGTTGGCCATCTTAAATATATTGCAATATATGGACAAACAATCCCTGTTCTGTTTAAGGGGTGGGGCATTTTTTGGTAGCAGTATGCACGGAATGTCGCTGTCTTAGGTGTATTGATGATGGGTTGAGTGCAGAGGACTCTTGTATTTGACTATATATATATATATATATATATATATATATATATATATATATATATATATAGTGTCATTGGTCAAAGAGATTGACATTTATACAGAGAAAGGCTACGGAGGTAGCTGAAAGTCAGTCTCCCCAGAATAAAAAAATTTTGGATCTCCTTGACTAACGACACTATAACATTGACCTAGATCTGCACTCAGGCAAGCTGGTCAGGGTTACACGTGAGTGCCGACTTTATGTGCAGTAATATATAGTGAATAAAGTACCCCCTTTTGTAAAATATAAGGATATTATAAGTTACCAAGGAGTTTCATGACCATATAAAAACACGAGGCCGAAGGCCGAGTGCTTTTATACAGGTCATGGAACTCCGAGGTAACTTCTAATATCCTCATATTTTGCAACTGGGGGTACTTTATTTTTTATAATACATATATTTCAGTGAGTCATGTGACAGAAATGACATCAGAACTCAAAAAAGTCCCATGATCCTTGCAAAGATGGTGATTAGTGCTGCCACCTAGAGATAATCAACTACAAGAGGTCCTCTGCACTCAACCCATTATCAATATATTTAAGACAGAGACATTTTGTGCATACTGCTACTGAAAAATGCCTTACCCTTTAAACAGGGATTGTTTGTCCATATATTGCAATATATTTAAGCTGGCCAACTACGTCAAAGTCATCCCATATCTGGCCAGTCCTACGCTTAATTTTATCTGATTCATTAAGAATTCAATTGCTTAATTATACATTTTACAAAGGGACTAAGTTTTACCTGCAACTTACTAGCTGCTTTCAAAGTAAAACTCCCAAACTTGGCTGCCCTTTTATTAGACACCAGTGGGATCACCTGACTATAGCTGGGAAGGGTGGGAGCTACAACATGGAGCTGGTCACTGCTGTATAACTATAACAAACAAGGGAAAGTTGTGCTCACCACTATTTTTTAAAACCATTAGGCGGGGGTGCAATGAGGGTGTGACCACAAAATACATATAGTCAACTACAAGAGGTCCTCTGCACTCAACCCATTATCAATATATTTAAGACAGAGACATTTTGTGCATACTGCTACTAAAAAATGCCTTACCCTTTAAACAACACAGGGATTGTTTGTCCATATATTGCAATATATTTAAGCTGGCCAACTACGTCAAAGTCATCCCATATCTGGCCACCTAGAGATAAAACACAGAAATATCCAGAATACATACAATAATGTATCCATCAATTAAAAACAATGTTAACGTTTGTCCAAAAAAGATAAATAGGAGCAATATTCATTTATACCCTTAGGACAGAGGTGCCCATACTTTACTTATGTGAGGTCTACTTTTAGTGATTATGATCTAGATCCATAAAAAACATTGTTAGCGTTCTGTTCCATGGAAAATTTTACTTAAATATTGATTTATGAGAAAATGGATATTGTTATATTTAACAAACAACAATTTCTTATGTAACCTTAACGAAATATCTGAATACAAAGCATGAAACTGGAGTTTGATTTAGACAAGCTGTTAGTTGAGTGTCTTGAGATCTACTGATCACCAGCTAAAGGTCTACTGGTAGATCCTGATCTAACTTTTGGGCACCCCTTGCCTCAGGGGAAATAGTGTTGAGCTTTTTGATCCAAAAGTTTTCTTTTTGTAATAATAGGCGACAATGGTCAAATCCTCTTCATGGGATGGGAATGGTGTCTATACCCATAAACCGAAAGGTGGGAGGGCCGTGACCTTTTTCTAAGTAGTGTTTATACAGAGGAATATCAGTTTGTCCTTTTTCAAATGCAGCCCTTAAAAAAAAATTAAATTAAATTTTTACTTTCTTTAATGAAAAAGAAACCTATCTCCAATATACTTTAATTAAAAAACATGAAATTAAATTAAATTTTTACTTTCTTTAATGAAAAAGAAACCTATCTCCAATATACTTTAATTAAAAAACATGTACCTTTTTTTTATAAGAAACCTGACTGTATGCAGTGAAATTCTCCCTTCATTCACTGCTGTGGATAGGAATTGTCAGACGGTCCCTAACTGCCCTAACAGGGAAACAATCATACTTATGAGCAGCAGGGGAGCCCCCGCCTTACTTCCCAGCCATGCAGAACTCAAGCAGCTTTGTTTGTTTCCCTGTAGAGCAGTCGGCAACTGTGTAGAGATTTGTTTTGGATTTTATTTTTGCCTTTATATCCCCTTTACTGTTTCCAACTCCAGCTGCAGGGACAAAGATCATGGAGCCAGATTTAAACAGATAAACTGGGATTCTATTTGGAGGATTATTTTGCTGCAGCCACTGGTTCTGCAGAGTTGGAGAAAGTTTGTATTAAACAATACAAAACTAGGGGCGTGGTTTGCATGGAGACCGGATAGGCAGCACAGGCTGAACGCTCCGTCATAAGGGAGCCCCATACTGCAGATAACCTGCGCCCAAAAGCAATACCTAACAGCTACCTGAAGGGTAACATACCCAGGATCACAGCTGGAGCCTCCTATGGTAAGGAGAAGTAGGCGCAATCATTCAGCGCGCCCATCTGTGTCTAGGGTTGCCACCTGCCCGGTATTTTACCGGCCTGGCCGGTAAAAATTATGGCTGATCCCAATGTTATTAATAGGGAAAAAAGATAAATATATAGGAAGGCTGGTATTTTTTTCCAGAAAAGCTGGCAACCCTATCTGTGTCTCCCCGCATCATGGCAAACAAAAATGGCGCCGAGCACCATGCGGCGCGCTCAACATCAGAGGATGTGCAGGGCCCTGGAGGAGCTACTGCAGGGAAGCTAGCACGTTTTGCTAGAGACCCGCTGCCACAACCTATACCAGCAGGTATGTCCACCACTGAAAAAAGTTAAGGGAGAGAACAGGGGAGGTGGAAAGGAGAGTCAGTGACATAGAGGATTACACAACACCACTACCAAATAGGATAATGACCACAGAAAAACAAATAGCGCTGCTAGAAAACAAAGCAGATGACTGAGAAGGAATAATATAAGGATACGGGATAATATAAGGATACTGGGCCTTCCTGAGAGGGTAGTGGGAACAGCCACAGAAAATTTTGTTGAAAAATGGCTGGCTGACACGTTTACCCGAGCCATCTTCTCTGCAGCATTCACGATAGAGAGAGCACATAGGGTGCCTGGCAGACCACCACCACCAGGGGCCCCTCCACGCCCATTAATTGCTCGCCTTCTGAATTACCGTGACAGAGATTAGACCCTACAAGCGACAAGGAGAGCGGGAGAAATATTTTTTGAAAATCACAGAATATCACTTTATCCAGATTTTTCTACAGAAATACGGAAACAGAGAGCAAAATTCAATGAAGCCAAGCAACAACTCAGACAAAGGCAAATCCCATACGCCATGATGTTTCCGGCAAGACTGAGAGTAACGGATAAAGGTAAAGCCAGTTTCTTCACTACACCGGAGGAGGTCATCAATTGGCTAGAGGAGAGACCAAGGCAATCACCACAGAGAGAGCAATGAGATTTTAATCTGCATCAAGCTGGCTCGACACAAGTCTACACTTATGATCATAATGTCACTTGGGAAGTTTCGGACCGAATACTGGTGATTTCACACTGACTGTACAAGAAGAAATTTCCCCAGAAAGGTAATGATACTGCACATGTCATAATGCAGGACAGTTAATAAATAATCCTATCATCCCTGAGCAGAAGTGACAGGCACATGGACATTTAAGTGCGCCTAGTAAGGACAAAGTGTGAACACTAACCCCCCTTTCATAGTTAATTAGGGGAAAAGAAAAAACTCACTCTTACAAGGTTATGGAGTGGGTGGGGTGGGAATGGGAAGGGGTTAAAGTTGTGGGGAATGTTAGTAATGTTAATTTTTACGGTGTCTTGCGAATCATAAGCTATTGTGATTTCATGTCTATGAGCAGTTTTATTCTCAATGTGTCTCCCCCAGAATCCGTCAGACTCCCTATCTGTCAGACTGATGGCTACCATTAGCATAATGTCATGGAATGTTAGAGGTATGGGGGATGGGATAAAACGTAGACTGGTTTTCGATTTTATTAGAAGGTACAAACCCCAGATCATTTTTCTTCAGGAGACCCATTTAGTGGGTACAAAACTGTTGTCCTTAAAAAAACCCTGGATAGGATCATTATACCACTCACCTTTATCCAAATCTTGCCCACTAACAGTAGAAAACGTCATTTCTGATAAATACGGTAGATTTATCCTCCTACATGGGAATGTATATGGAAAAAAATTTAACCTAGCGAATATATATGCCCCCCCTCCACCCACGGAGGAATTTTTTAACAAAGTGACAGAGAAAATGCTAAGTCTGCCCATAGCGCCATTTCTCCGTATCGGTGATTTTAATGCAGTGTCCAATGCTGAAATCGACAAACTACATCCCCCCCGAGTATCATCGGGGCACTTCAACAAATGGGTCTCCACCAGTGGCGTAACTAGATATTACTGGGCCCCACAGCAAATTATTTTTCAGGCCCCCAAAATGTTTAGAGGTTGACTTGTTTCTCCAATATTTATTGAAATTGTATATGAATTAGGGCCTCATGGGGCCCCTATATCTCCTGGGCCCCCCTGCAGCCGCAGGGTCTGCTTCCTCTATAGTTACGCCCCTGGTCTCCACCATTAATCTAGTGGACCTATGGAGAGTACGTAATCCTGGGATCAAGCAATTTACGTGCTACTCCCCTGACTACAACAGCATGTCGAGAATAGATCTCGCTCTGGGTTGTCCAGAGATGAATAAATGGGTAAAAAAGGTTGAGACGCTCACAAGAGACATCTCAGATCATTCTCCCCTGCTACTCACTTTCATATACTCACAGGCACCCATAGATAGAGTGTGGAGGCTGAGTCCTTACTGGGCAAAACATACCCATTTAAACGAAATTATCAATACCAGTATAACAAACTTTTTGGCTGTGAATGGTGACGAAACTCCCTCAATTGTAAAATGGGATGCATTCAAAGCCTATATCAGGGGTGAATTTATCAGCAATATTACAGCACTAACAAAATTAGCGCAAGCAGACATAGCCCAAAAAACGGTAACAGCTCAGGTAGAGGAAGAGGCATATATAAACTGTCCAACAAACCAATTGTATCAGAGATGGCAGGCTAGCCAGAACGCCTTGAAACTTGCCCAAGTAGAGCTCACCAAAAAGCATATACTCTATCAGAAAGGTAATATATTTGAGCATGGGGATAAAAACGGGAAGTTACTAGCAATGCTAGCAAAGGAGGAAACAACTAACATGGCAATTCCTGCAGTAAGGTTATCAGATGGAACAGTAGTATCCTCATTAGAATAAATAAATAAGAGATTTACGAATTTCTATACTGGCTTATATAGCCCCAAAGTATGCACCACCCCAGAAGAAATAAGGGAGTATCTACGAGACATAAATACCAAAACTGGCAGCACAAACCTCCATGGAGCTAGCTGAGAATATCACACAAACAGAAGTTGAAACAGCCATAGCTTCATTCCCAACTGGGAAAACTCCAGGTAGTGATGGATTACCAATGGAGTGGTACAAATAACATGTTAATGAGGTACAAAATTGGACACCGTTGCCAACCTTGATGAGAGAATCTTTAATCATTTTAATATTAAAACCAGGTAAAGACCCGCTAGAATGTACTTCATTCAGGCCCATTGCACTCATTAATGCCGATGCAAAAATTTTAGCTAAGGTCCTGGCGACACGCCTAGCGCCCTTACTCTCTAACTTAATTTCCCCAGATCAGACAGGTTTTATGCCTGGCCGATCTACGGATACAAACATCAGGAGACTGTTCACAAACATTTCCATTACACATGATAACCCAGGTAGTAGACTGATTGCCTCTTTGGATAATGAAAAGGCTTTTGATTCAGTAGAATGGGAATATCTATGGGCCACGTTGAACAGAGTAGGAATACCCCCATCGTACATTAACTGGATAAGAGCATTATATAAGCTGCCTGTGCAAAAAATCCGTACAAACAACAAATTGTCCAATCCATTTCCAATCCTCAGAGGCACCAGGCAGGGCTGCCCCCTTTCTCCGTTATTGTTCGCACTAGCCATGCAACCTATGGCCTGCCGCATCAGGGCCTCCCAAGAAATTGAAGGGCTTAAGATTGGGGATCTAACTGAGGTCATTTCAATGTACGCTGATGACACTCTACTATATTTACCCAGCCCACACCTGGCACTAGCACAAGCTCTAAACATTATAAACGATCACACAAACTATTCAGGACTCAAGATACACTGGTCCAAGTCAGTGCTTTTCCCCATAGACGCTCTCCCACCAGATAACCCCCAAAGGACTCTGGGACTTAATTGGGTGAACACCTTTAAACATCTAGGGATTTGGATACACGCTGATCTAACCAAATATACAGAACTTAATATCTTGCCTCAAATACATAGAACAAAAAAGAAATGCATGGGCAAATCTACCACTATCTTAAATTGGTAGAATAAACCTATTTAAAATGGTAATACTACCGAAGCTAACTTACATATTTAGACAATCCCCCACAATAATTCCACACCCGATCTTCTCTAAACTCAAAAGCCTCACACTTATGATATACTGGAACAATACTATTCTCAGACTAGCTCTCACCACTTTACAACTCCCAACCCAGCAGGGAGGATTAGCAGCCCCCAATCTTTTCCTTTACTATATAGCAACACAGCTGGTGGTTGTGAGAAATTGGACCAAATCTGATGACACAAACGCGTCCATAATACTGGAAGCTTAATTGGCAGGGTCTTTTGAAGGGCTAAAAAATCTACTTACAATATTATGATCTCCCTTCTGATGAAAGAAACAATAAAGGCCTGGCAGATGGCACTTCAATATTACCCTAAGCTACAACATCAATGCTCCAGCTTTGCCCCACTGTGGTGTAACCCCTATCTAAAGCAACTAGAGTTGATCCCAGACCCTCAGCTCTGGGCAAAACACAAAATACATGTCAAATGTCGTAGCAGAAGGTAAACTCATAGGTTTTCAAGCTCTAAAGGAAATGTATAATTTGCCGAATACTAGGGGGCCGATTCACTAACTTCGAGTGAAGGATTCGAAGTAAAAAAACGTAGAATTTCGAAGTGTTTTTTGGGCTACTTCGACCTTCGACTACGACTACGACTTTGAATCGAACTATTCGAACTAAAAATCGTTCGACCATTCGACCATTCGATAGTCGAAGTACCGTCTCTTTAAGAAAAAACTTCGACCCCCCAGTTCGCCATCTAAAAGCTACCGAACTCAATGTTAGCCTATGGGGAAGGTCCCCATAGGCTTTCTTAAGTTTTTTTGATCGAATGATATTCCTTCGATCGTTGGCTTTAAATCCTTCGAATCGTTTTATCGTTCGGTCAAAGGAATAATCCATTTGCGCTAAAATAAAAAGTCGAAGTCGAAGGATTTTAATTCCCAGTCGAATATCGAGGGTTAATTAACCCTCGATATTCGACCCTTTGTGAATCGGCCCCTAGGTTTTTCAGATATCTGCAATTGAGACGCGTTTGTAAATCAATTTAAGAGTGAAACGATAGACACCTCACCAAATGGCTTAGCGGTAGGGATACATAAACAGGTGTTAGGCACGCCACTATCGTATTTTTATGCACAATTACAAAATGTTAGGGGTACCCCACTAAATAAATTACGGACAAAGTGGCAGCATGACATCCCTGAGATCACGCAGGAAAACTGGGAGGAATCACTAAACTCTATCTTTGAGGGAGTGATTAGCAGTAAAGACAGAATGACACAAATTAACTACCTGCATAGAGTGTACTTTACCCCACAACAACTGCATAAAATGGATTGAAGAGGACCCTGAGATGGACCCACCTTGACTCACTAACTGATTATATTGGGTTCATGACATCCTTTACCCATACACAATAATTTAGTGAGATGTGGGAATGTCATGGGACTAACTATTGGTTTACTACTTCTTTGGAGTAATAAATATAGCATGAATAGAAAACTAATAGTATGTGAGTAACAGATAGGGTAGGAATGGAACTACATCTTTATATTGTGATAAGTTATGGGACAATGGCATTAATCTGTAACATAGTAGATATACTGTGGTTAACTGGATGTACCAAGATAGAACTGTATTGTAATAACTAGAGAGGTACATTTCCTGAAGAAAATGTGAGTGGTGCTTGCCGTGGCAAAACTCAGGCCCAAATCTGATTGGCTGTTGTTGCCCCGCCCCTTTTTTTCCTAATTGTGAACCACAGTCACTCAGTGACTAACATACCAAAGTTTGGGAATGCTGTCATTTAATGTGTAAAAATGGCAGCATTTCTATTTTTTTCTATTGAAAATCAATGAATGAAATTTGATTGGTTGTTGGTGGCTCCGCCCACTTTTTCTAAACTTGAAGTGGAAACCCCCAGCGACCACATTTGTGATATTCAAGGTCCCTGACATCAATACTGAGAGAATGGCAGCCTTCTTAATTTTTCCCATTAAAACCAATCAAAGAAATCTGATTGGTTGGTTTTGGCTCCACCCACTTTTCTTAATTTTAATCCCAGTCCCCCATTGACCAACTGTGCCAAGTTTGAGGACCCTGCCATTAACCGTCTAAGAGCGGCAGCAGTTTAAAATTTTCCTATTTAATTGAATGGCTGAAATTTGATTGGCTGTTGTAGACTCCGCCCACTTTTTGTAAATTTTGGCTGCAGTCACCCAGTGACCCACGGTGCCAAGTTTGGGAGCTCTGGCTTTATTACTGTGAGAATTACAGCTGTTTACATTTCTCATTGAAGTCAATAGGGAAATCTGATTGGTTGTTTGCGGCTCCACTCACTTTTTTGGGTCCCCAAAATAGGACAGAAAAGTCACAACACCCCATTCCCGAATAAGCTGAACGGTTTGACACCTCATTCATGGGTCTGCGACAAACTAATTATTCGATAAATTCCCCATTATAAGTCAATGGGGCAAATTTGGGGACCTCTCCTGCCCCGGGGGTAAAACTTATACCCTCGTGTGGGGTATCATCTGACACAGGTCGCAAACCTCTTCAAATGTGGTAAATTTAACGTTTCTACAAGATTCCCTTTCTGCGCTAGAATCCGTCAAAAGTTGGCCTCAATGTTAATCTATGGGACTTTTCGGGGTGGTTAATTGCCCCCGCAAGGGGCAATTAACCACCCACCCCTTAGAAAAGTCATACCACCCCATTCCCGATTAAGCCGCACGATTTGACACCTCATTCATGGGTCTAGGACAAACGGTGCGGGACTAGTTACGCGCCAAACTTTCATACGGAAGAAGAATAAAAAATAAGTTTGCAAGATAACAGTAGTGATGCTTTGCTTCGCAAGCACCACTAATTATCAATGATATGACAAGGAAAACACAAAAAAAAACCAAGAAACAAAAAAAAACAACAAAGACACCATGTTATTGTTTTTTGTTTATGTTTAATTACAAAACTACAATGCTTACATGAAACAAAAAACCCAAAAACTGTACCTGTTGTGTTAACTGAATGTACGATTGTTTCAATAAAAGAATTGTTAAAAAAAAAAAACAATACAAAAAGTAGAAAATCCACATTAGATTACATGACAACACAGGGCCCAGTGCAGTCTGTATATTCTGATTATTAATCAGTCTTGTTGTAACGGCTTCTGGCAGATATTATTTGACTTCTGCTGTTTTGATCATTTCTGACGATCCCTAAGCAGCAGCCCAGACCACACTGAGCATGTGCACAGTCTTGGTCTTGCAAAGACTTACAACAAAGTAACAAGACGGTGACCCCCTGTGGCCAACTTTGAAAGCATAAATTTGTTTTATTAGGCTTCTGGTGCAATAAGTTCATGTTTATGTTTAGTATACAAAATACAGCATTTCTAACCTTATTCTATTTTAGACTTTAGCTGCACTTTAAAGTTGACCTATGGTTTCCCATACGTTCTCTGATCTCTATGGGTCTACCTGTGTGAGTGTGATGAAAGTTTTGCCCGTTATCATGTTTCTACAGGTTGTGCAACCAGCACATTTATAACACCCATTTTTAAGTGGTGCCAACCATAATGGTGCTATAGTGTAACATTTTAAGGGATCTGTGGGCATCAAAATATTTCAGATTCTTCCCTCTTTTGATTCCCCACATTGGTTTTTGGTTCAAGGTATCCGGTAAACTATTGACCAATTTTTTTTTTTAAAGATTGTTTTTATTAGTTTTAGTAGCATGTTATACATGTCTTAGACTTTCATGTCTTGTTACTAATACAGTAATCCGTGATATAGCAGTACATGTATTAAAGTAGAAGGAGAAACCAAGTGAATAGAGAAGGAAAATTCAGTTTAACTTAGTAAAACATTGATATATATCAAATATTGAGATTAGGTACAGTTTTAACAGGCTGTTATTGTTTACCTTAAGTAAGAAGCCAAAAGCCTGTTAGCTCGTTGAGTCCTGGGGGGCGACCTTGAAGTTATTCCAGTCCTTGGAAACGTGTTTTGGATATATTGGTTCGTATCTTGTAGTAATGAGTTTCCCCGTAAAGTTTCTATGTCATACCAGGTTGTGTTTGTGAAGGTGTGGGTAGTTAGGTATTTAAGTGTATGTGGTCCAAGTAAGAGTAAGTAAGAATTTCGTAGTTAATTGTTCTTTCTTGGTCGTAGCTTCCAGCCAGTCCATATGAAAGATGTGGTGCGATTTTTGTTTCGCTAGTGTCATTGATGGGATTTCTGTTGAGAGCCACTGATGAAGAATTGCCTTTTCGTGATGCCGCCGCCAACCTAGCCGCCAAATGTTTCTCCCCTTTGTTCAAATCTGGGTAATGTTGAACAGCGCTAAACCAGGCCCAATCTACAGTAGGTTGAAGCGGTTTGTTTACTAACTGCATCCAATAGGAGGTTATTTCCAGCCAAAAGTTATTAATTTTAGGGCATGACCAGAGCATGTACAAAAGATCAGCTGTGGGAGTTAAACATCGAGTGCGCCTATCTGAGGGAAGATTTCCCATTCTAAACCGCTTTTCAGGTGTTAGGTAAGAATTGTGGAGGATTTGTAGTGCCATTTCCTGGTATCTGCTGGTTGGTAGTAGTTGAGTTATGTGTGTATGGGATTTTGAGATTTCCACAGTTGGTATTTGTGGCGTTAGTGTTGTCCGTCTAAAAGGGGGGTGTCCATCAGTGTCAATGTTTATGTTGGTTCTCAATAGATGGTACATTTGAGCAGTTGAGTGTATGGTAGTTTTCCCTTTCCACAGGTTGTCTATTACGTTGTCATGTCCAGTGTTTTTTATTCTGTGGATAGTATTTCTTGCAAAGTGCTGAGAAAGATATGTGAGTTAGTAAATGGAAATTTATCTTTAAATCCAAATTTCTTTTTATAAGGTTTCTCACACTATATAGACCTTCATCTTGCCAGGAGTATAAGACTTGGTTTGAGAGGCCTATAGGGAATCCCTTGTTCCCTATCCATGTTAGATATGGGGATTGGCATGGTGGTATTGACCAATTTTTGTTGACAATATTTTTTATGATAGAAGTACCAGTATTATATTGTGTGGTAATCATCATTCTCTTTGGCTCATTTTGTGCTTCTCCTGTGGCTTATATTTGAGCGCTTTATTCATTGGCAAACTTAGTGTTGTGTGATTATAGCCCCTCTCTAAGAAGCGACCGTATGCTTGTTGGCATTCTGTTGGCACCAGGGCATTATCTTCATTTGAAGTGTGTGCACCAGTCCCACAATCTGTGTATATATATATATATATATATATATATATATATATATATATATATATATATATATATATAGATATATATATATACCTACCCCAAACCAACATTTTATGTTGTTGCAAGACAGGGATGATATATATTTTGCCAAGAAGTAAATAGAGGCAGTCAATTATCCACATAACCAAATTTATTGAAGTACCATCCGACCTCATACTGGACTTGTAGATACTTGTGTTTCTCCATAAGTTCAGTCTGTACTAAGCACAATTCAGCAGGAACAGCTCCCTAACGTTGCTCATAACCTGTACAGAGAGATCCCATAAAACTATGGCAGCATAGGTATTCCACTGTACTAAGCACAATTCAGCAGGAACAGCCCCTAAGTTTGCTCATAGCCTGTACAGAGAGATCCCATAAAACTATGGCAGCATAGGTATTCCCTGTACTAAGCACAATTCAGCAGGAACAGTCCCTAAGTTTGCTCATAGTCTGTACAGAGAGATCCCATAAAACTATGGCAGCATAGGTATTCCCTGTACTAAGCACAATTCAGCAGGAACAGTCCCTAAGTTTGCTCATAGTCTGTACAGAGAGATCCCATAAAACTATGACATCATAGGTATTCCCTGTACTAAGCACAATTCAGCAGGAACAGCCCCTAAGTTTGCTCATAGTCTGTACAGAGAGATCCCATAAAACAATGGCAACATAGGTATTCCCTGTACTAAGCACAATTCAGCAGGAACAACAGTGTGGATAGATTAATCTGAGGACACAACCAATGTTATTTATTTATTTTTTTAATAAATTTTATTTCTTAGCCATTTTTACAACATCATTCCTTAGGTAAAAATGCAATCTTACATAAATATACATTTGTCCCAAACAAAGATCAACCTTAAACATCTTTATTTCAGAGCCCATTCTGCCAGAGACTGGATGCACGTGCAGGGAAAGGGAAGGGGAGGGTTTTTTTTTTTTTTTACACGTCTTACCCCAGAGCTGAACCTTGACACTTGGCCTTTAAATCCTGGGAGACCTAAGGGATGATTGGCAGGATGGCTCATGACAAGATGGCTTCTCCAGTGTCATCATGCTTCATGGGATTACATACAAACATGAGAAGGAAAATCTGGATAATTGTAAAATAATTTGCGCTAACAGCCAATCACAGTGCTGCATTCGGGCTATGCATTAATGCTGGGAAGTGCTCATACTGCCAGCACAGGCTGACTAATAACAACAGGGTGTCCCCTGGCATGCAAGGATGGGTGGGAGCATCTGTCATGGGGAACGTATCTGGGACCACTAATTGGCCCTTTATAGTTTAGCTATAAAGCTATAAGGTCATATTCCCACCAGTGCTTACACACATTTTGGGTAATCTCTGCTATGTTTGTGGCTCTTTGGGGGTGGGTTATTGTTGGAGCCAAAAGAGAAATTGTGGGAATGTTCAGGGGTGGAGTCATACTAACAGCGTGGGGAGGAAACGTGGAATTAGTGGGGATATGATTTACAGGGACAGTTAAAGGAATGCAGGCATTTAGAGGAGGGTTTTTTTAGGAATAGGGGAGGAGTTATAAGGAAATCAGGGTGGAGAATGCAAGCAAGTATTTAGTAGAGAGTTAAATTAAAGGGACAGACAAGGTGTTATAGGAGTAATTGGGGTTCAGAGATAGGGGAGACACCATGGAACAATTAAAATTAAACCAAGCTGCTGGGGTAGAATTTATTGGCGGTTAATTAAGGGCTTGGAGAGTTTTTTAAAAATGGCATCATTTCTGCAGCTGACATAAATTAAAGGCGCATCAGGGCCCTAAGAAGCCAGGTGATTTGGGTAGACTGGTAGGAAGCACCCAGTTGCATCTATCGAGTAGGTAAGTAAATGGCTCAGGAGGGAAATTGGAAGGAATGTTACAGGAGCTCCTCGTGGGAGGGACTAACAGAAAAGCGGATCACTGCACTGCAGGGGAAGCTTCTTATGTTATATTGTGTTGAAATGGGATGGGCATTAAATGTTCACTTCAGTCAGGCAGGAATAGATTTTCCAGACACAGCCTGAATGACGAGGTGTAATAAGGCAGAGATTAATATTAGTTATACTGATGGGGCCAATTGGAAAGAAAGCCCCGGCAGATAATCAGGCGGCGTAAACTAGAAATCTATGCGCAGATACATTCTATTGATTAAAAAAATAGACATCAGAACTGGTTTTAACCAGGCGATGTGTCAAAATATGCAGCACCGGTCTTGGTTTGAGATGGGGCCCAGTGTACTGCCCAGCAATTAAATGCAGAGCTCCGCTCCAACTGACACTGTTTCTTTAAGAGTACATCCTTTATATATAAGTATGGTTTATCTTCCATTTACGCCCACTTAGAGCATCAAGTTTCAGGTTAAAGATGCACAGTATTTGTGTTTAAGAGTGGGAGCTGCCATGTTGCATACCTTCTACATAGACACAATTATACGGATACAGGGGACACCCATATTTGTATCCTTAGCAGGGCCAGGGCAGGGTTGTGGACTGCGTGGGATGTGGCGTATCCTGGTTGAACAGGGGGTGTGGCTTATAAGAATCAGTCGGATTGGCAGTGGGTGCTGGCAGTTGTATTTAAGCAGCCGTCTTGCTCTACTTTGCCTTACGTGCAATAAGCCACACCCTCATACTTTACTCTCCATTAGAAAATAAATGGAAGACAATCCTACTTATCAGTAAGGCATATTTCCCCTTTAATGAGTACCCAGACCCCCAGCATACCCCAATAACAGAATCGCCACCTCTCCCTTACCTGCAGAAAGAAATTCATTATTGATCATTACCAAATAAGAAAAAAAGTAAGAACCCCCAGTACAGGCACAGATACTCCCCGCAGCCCTAGATACGACCAAATCAGTCCACTTTGTGGTGGTGGGAAAACCAAAGATAAGTCACAAACAGAAGTATCATGCGGATAAATGCAATTTAAACATCGTGCTGCGCTGCAAACGTTCGCCACACGCGGGTAACAGCGCAAATTTTATTTAAAAGGACAAATAAGTCGTTAAAAAAATGGAAAATGGGAAACTTGTGGGAATATTACACCTTCCCTCCAAAGCACAAACCATTACGTGGAAGTGAATCAGTGTTAGGGCATTACCTTCCCCCTATGTATTCATATTAATAAATAGGAAGTCCAACCTCAGGGCTGGTTATATGTAGTGTCCTGGACTGTTGGCATCACATTCGGGGCCCTCGGGGGTGAGTTCAAGCAACATAAACGGAAAACAGGGTATATATTGTGTTGCAACTATTAGAGGGAATCCCTTTTTTAACTGGAACCCTGTTTAATAGGCAACCATTCAGTTTATGCTAAACTACAGCTCCCAGCATCCCCTGTCCAGCTTTGAGTGGGAGTTGTCATTCAGTTGAGCCAAGAGGCCGCTAGAAATTAAATATTAGTGCATTGATTTAGCATAAGTTGTCATTAGGAGACCTGTAAGAAGTCATAGGAAACAGTTTTAGACTTATTTGGGGGGGGCGGGGTTAATTATTGGACATATCCCACGTGTAGTATGACATAACAGGAACACAGATCAATTCAGTATATCTGGATTTTTTATTGGAGCTGCAGTTATGTTCGCTGGCCATTAGAGGGAGCAGGAGAGAAACAGGAAGTAAGAGCATGGAGATCTTGAGTGGTGAAAATAATGGGTGGGGTTTAGATTGTGAATAGGAAGTAGTGTAGGAAGCTCAGGATATTAGTGAGTACTGCACTAGATATATTTCCTATTTATCTGCACATGCTCACAACAGTCACTGCTCCTTTTCCAGCTTTCATTATATAGTGCAAGGGGCCAATTAGGGTCTTCCTATACTTTTATAAAATCTAGCATTTGGATAAGGGGCTCATTACCTAACTTAGGGAAAAACATGATTTTAATCACACAATTCTCTAGAATCAGTAACAAAGTCACCTCTATTGGTCAATGTAGAGGATATTTGACTGCCCTCAGCAATATGGTTGCTCCTATGTGTAGGACAGAGAATTATGGGAGTTGTAGTGTTGCTCACACCTGTTTCCCAGATTCTTGCCCCGTCATACATTGTGTTGCTCGATTTCTTTTTGAAGCAATGAACACGCCAGTGACAGGTTTTTCAACCGAAACCAGTTATTCTTCAGAACAAATTGTAACACCAGATAAAAGGCAAAAATACATCATTTTAATGTCATTAAACAGGGCATTTTGTTCCTTTAACTCTCCTTGAACTACAACTCTCCCCAGTCTTGGCAGAGGAAACTGGGAGCTACAGTTGGGCAGCTGCAGGCCGAGAATTAAGGGTGCATCAATGTAGACACAGGGTAGTTAATAAAATCTATTTACTTCTCTTTAAAGCCCTTGTAACCCCATGAGAAGCCTGTAGTCCAGCACTGAGTATTAAAGGGGCATGATTTATATATGGTAATGAAGCAGCCCTTCCCATCTTTTAAATAATCACCCCTTTAAGGCCACAGAGGCATGGCCATTTGATTGTGCAGCTGGGGGGGCAGTATATAATAAGCAGAGCTCAGAGGTGGATTCATTGCTGCACTTGCCCTCCATATCCAACCCTTGCTCCACCCCTGTCATGCCCCAGCCATGGACCCAAGGATTTTGCCTGGATAGGCCTAATGGTATCTACCACTGGCTTTGTGACTTGTAGCCCCCGTTGCACCCCCAAACCCCAACGTGTAGCCATATAAATACCCTTAGTCTATGGGGAATCATTGGATTGGAAGAAAAACTTTCCTTTGATGGCTGTGCTACAGTAGGTACCAGAGACCTTCAGACACGGAGTGGAAGCCATTGACCCTTCCGTTGGGTTGTCTCTCATTCTCAACCATTCGATGGACAGGACCACTGGTAGAACCAGCTGAGAGGCCATTGGTTGACCTTCCCTAAGCTGGTTTCAGATGACTTTCAGCTCTGGTGGTGACTATGGATAAAGAAGGAACACGGTGTAGATGTGAAGGATCTCCACGTTACTCCTTGGACCTCTCACATTTGGACTCCCAGGGTGATTCCGGAACCACTTCCTCTGGAGATATAGAAAGTCAGCTCTGGCCACCATTCCCACCCCTTTCCCTCCCAAACTTAAATGAATGAGGAACGCTGTTCTGGTCACACCAGGTTACGAGAACAGTGAGGCACTTCTGAAACAAACCCATTTAGGAACACAAAAGAAAAAGAAAAAGAAACCGAGAAAGGAGCTCAAAAACTCCCCCGAAAAACATCCACTCTCCGACAAGCTGGGCCTCTCCCTGGCTCTCTGAGAGGCTTGGTGGCTACAGGCTGCTTACATACACTCGGCAGTCCTCCTGCTCGTCACTGTCTTGGCATTCCGGTGAGAGTCCTGTCTCCTCTGACCCACCCCCCGCGCAGTCCAGCCCCTGGTCCCTGCCGTTAGAGAATGGCTTCCCGTTGGGGCTGGCCTTGCCATTCAAAAAACTGTCAGCAGCAGTCTCCATCTCCTCTATGGTCATGTCGCAGGCGTCGGCCAGCTCATGTGTCGCCACCTGGAGGAAGCGGGGGTCCTGAGCAAACTGTGCCAGCCCTTCAGAGATCAGCACCTGTTAGTGATGGGGTGGGTGCAAAGAAAAGGAGACACATTACATACAATAAAGGTAATATCATGGCGTTTTGTCTGGTCATGTGCTTTCAGAAAGAGCCAGCACTATAGGATGGAACTGCTTTCTGGCAGGCTGTTGTTTCTCCTACTCACTGTAAATGAATGTGTCTCAGTGGGACCTGGATTTTACTATTGAGTGCTGTTCTTAGATCTACCAAGGAGCTGTTATCTTGTGTTAGGGAACTGTTATCTGGTTACCTTCCCATTGTTCTATTGTTAGGCCGCTGGGGAGGGGGTGATATCACTCCAACTTGCAGTACAGCAGTAAAAAGTGATTGAAGTTTATCAGAGCACAAGTCACATGACTGGGGGCAGCTGGGAAACTGACAATATGTCTAGCCCAATGTCAGGTTTCAAAATTAAATATTAAAAAATCTCTTTGCTCTTTTGAGAATGATTTGCCGGTCTTAGCAGGGACAGGTCTTATGGGGGAATGGGCATGGTTTCACCATAACGGACCAGGGACATTGACATGTGTGCAGTCCTTTTCATTGGTGCTTCATTCTACTTGTTAGCAGGGCATACCATCCAGGGTCAGGTTACTAAAGAGTTAATATTTGGGGCCCCATGGGGTGGAGTGCCGTGTACAAACCACTATTGATATGCTGGTGACTTACCGCTTCTACTAAACTGCTGGCGCTGCCATGGTGCTGCCTGCTTTGCTCCCGTGGGTGGGAGGGGACTGTAAGGGAGGCAGGGCGATTACGCCCTATACTACAGTCACTGCAGTGGATGGAAGGGAAGCTACTATTCAGGTTTTCCCGAGAGCCTGGCTCTCCATGAAGCCGTAACGTTGGCACAGTTTGCTGCGTCCAGCCTCCTCGGGGGCATGGGGTGGCAGGCGGCGTGGAACAGAGACGTGAGAAGGCTGTGGGCGAGTGACTCCGCCTTAGTAAAGGGCTGAGACCTGCCACTGCTAACGCCTGGTACGGGAAGAAAGAGAAGTATAAAAGAAACATATACAACAAACTAGAATTTCTATTCTTTATTTTTTGGTGGAGTTCCCCTTTAAATTATAAAAAGCAGAGCAGCTTTATACAGGTAACTCCCAGCAACCCTAAAGCTTCTTATGCCGTAGACCTTGCAGCGCTGCTCTACTCCAGCAACCAAAGCCTCGTGCGATTGTCCTACCTGATGGTGCAACAGATGAAGCTGCGGCAGCACCGTTTTGGGCGACGACGTTTCCGCCCCCTGGTGCCGATACCTCATCAGACACTCCAAATGGAACGACGCTCTCCTTCCTGCAAAGGAAATCACATTGCCAGGGTTGAAATGCGGTGGACTACAGCTCTCAACATAGACTGAGGATGCTGTAAAAGTATAATGACCAACTTCTAATTTGGTGTGTGTAAGATGATTGGCTACTGACTGGATATTTTACTTTCTTTAATGAAAAAGAAACTCCAAATTCCAATATACTTTAATTTAAAAGTGTCTACCGTTTTTATAAGAAACCTGACTATATGCAGTGAAATTCTCCCTTCATTTACTGCTGTGGATTGGAATTGTTAGACAGTCCCTAACTGCTCTGCAGGGAAACAATCATACTTATGAATAGCAGGGGGAGCCCCCACCTTACTTCCCAGCCATGCAGAACTCAAGCAGCTTTGTTTGTTTCCCTGTAGAGCAGTCGGCGACTGTGTAGAGATTTGTATTGGATTTTATTTTTCCCTTTACATCCCCTTTACTGTTTCCAACTCCAGCTGCAGGGACAAAGATCATGGAGCCAGATTTAAACAGATAAACTGGGATTCTATTTGGGGGATTATTTTGCTGCAGCCACTGGTGCTGCAGAGTTGGAGCAAGTTTGTATTAAACAATACAAAAACTATAAAATCCACATTAAATTACATGACAACACAGGATCCAGTACAGTCTGTATATTCTGGTTATTAATCAGTCTTGCTGTTAGGGATGCACGGAATCCAGCATTCGGCCTTTTCAGCAGAATTCGGATTTGGCCAAATCCTTCTGCCGGCCTAACCGAACCTGAATCCTAATTTGCATATGCAAATTAGGGGAAATAAAAATGTTTTTTCCTGTCCTTCCGCATGGCAGTAGGCACTAATGGGTTAACTCCCTCGCACAGCGGAAGTACAGGAACCAATAAACCTAATTCCCAACCCCCTTACCCCATCTCTTTTTTTCCTGTCCTCGCATCAGGAAGGATTCCCCTGTGCCGGTGTGGTTCCTCTCTGCCTCACCGAAGCGACCGGTTCACATATAGCCGGTGGAGCCTGGTAGCTGGGCTTTTAGAACGCGGTAAGACGCGGGGTGTGCAGTAAGGCGTTCTGAGTGCAGTAAGTCGGATCCCGCGGTAAGACACTGTGTAGACTCTTGATGATGTCATCTCTAGGCGCCCTTGGCTCTTAAAGCGCCCATTACCTGTTGTACAGCAGGAGCAGGTTTTGTTTGCAGTACATGCAGCAGGAGCCGTTTGCTGGTTGGGAGAGCCTGAATGTAAGCAGTGTTGCAGGCCTACCGGTTGGGGACCTAGGTGAACTGTACAGCTACTTATATTTACTCCTCTTTTTTCAGAGCATGAGTTCTAGGAGCCGGAGATCCCGGTCATCCTCTAGGGGGTAAGTGTATCAGAGAGATGTGTGGTGACTCCTATGTGATGGTAACAAACTCGTTTCTTTGTAGGTCACCTAGAAGGAGGAGTCATCATTCAAGGAAGGCGGTGGAAAAAGAGTGTTCAATATGTGATAATCCAGCGATGCATAACAAAAAAGTATGCCTAATGTGCTGGGAATCTATGTCTGGCAAAAGAGCAGATGATCAATGGAGTGCTATGAGAGACTGGTTTAAGGAGTCTATGTCTAAATCACTGGAGGACCTAGTAGGAACTGTGACAGCTAATGTGATACAGAAAGTGGGTCCCAGTGCCCCAGTAATGGGGAAAGAGAGCCGTGATCCTAAGGTGCCTGCGGAGTGTGAAGCACGTCAGCAGGGGGCAGCAAGGTGTAGCCTTTCGGCTACTTCAGAGGAGGAAGAGGAGCTAATTGTATTGGATGAAGATTCCTCGTTTGATTTGGATCTAATAGAACCTCTAGTAAAAGCTGTCCGGAAAGTATTGGAACTAGAGGACACTGAACAAGAGAAAAAGCAGGACAGAATGTTTAAATCATCAGGAAAGAAAGATCTGGTATTTCCAGTCCACGATGTACTGAAAGATATTATTAAGGAAGAGTGGGCAGTACCAGATAAAAAGTACTCAGAACCTAGACACATGAAGAAGATGTACCCGTATGCGGAGGGGGATGTGAGTCGGTGGACCAACCCCCCCAAAGTGGATGCTGCCATCACAAGGGTGGCTCGTAAGACCACATTGCCAGTGGATGAGGGGGTTTCCTTGAAGGATCCTGTAGAAAGGAGACAGGATACAGTGCTGAGGAAGGCCTATTCAGTTTCGGGGCTACTCTGCAAGCCAGCGGTAGCAGTCACGTGTGTGGCAAAGGCATCCAAAATCTGGCTGCAAGAGATAGAAACTGAGCTGCAGCTTGCTGGAGACAAAGACAAGATGGGTCACCTAGTGGGTGATATAAAGGTGGCTATTGATTTCATCACGGACGCATCATTGGAGGTGCTGAAATTGGCAGCCAGAAATATGGGGTATGCAGTGGCAGCTAGGAGGATGCTGTGGCTAAAACATTGGCAAGCAGATACCCCTTCCAAGTTCAATCTGTGTGCGCTCCCTTTCGAGGGGGAGTTGCTGTTTGGGCCAAAACTTGACAGTATTATTTCTAAGGCTTCGGCGGGCAAGAGCTCCTTTTTGCCGCAAGAAAGGCGTGTGAGACGTCAGCCAGTCCGTGCAGGCTGGGCGGACAGAATGCCGTTTAAGGATGCCAAGACCTATAGGCCTGGAAAGCAATTTGATAGGCAGCCCTTTTGGAGAAATCGCGGGCAAAATCAGCTCAAAAAAGAGTTCAAGCAGGGAAAGCCTAAATCGTTCTGACGGTGTTCAGGCCCAGCTGCCGCCAGTAGGGGGAAGACTACTTCAATTCCAGGCAGTCTGGGGGAAAACTACGATGGACAGTTGGGTCCGGGAAGTGGTATCCTTAGGTTACCACTTGGAGTTTTCGAAAAAACCAAACAGAAGTTTTTTTGTGGAATCAAAGGTTCCGAAAACGCTGGAAGCTCATCGAGCAATGAATCACATTTTATTAGATCTGTTGGAAAAGGAAGTAATTTTAACAGTGCCGGAAAGCCAGAAGGGACAAGGTATCTATTCTCCGATCTTCCTCAGGAAAAAGGCGTCGGGGGAGTTCCGAGCTATCTTAGATCTCAGAGGATTAAATTCGTTCCTGAAGGTAAAGTCATTCAAAATGGAGACATTGAGTATTATTTCGCAGAACCTACGGGTAAACGATTGGCTAGCAAAGATAGATTTGCGAGATGCATATCTTCATGTCCCTATTCTCTTAAGTCACCAGAGATTCCTCAGGTTCTCGGTAAGGGGGGAGCATTTTCAATACCGAGCACTTCCCTTTGGGCTAGCGTCTTCACCGAGAACCTTTTCAAAAGTTCTGGCTCCAGTCATAGCCGCCCTACGCCTGCAGGGCATACAGATCTTCACCTATTTGGACGACCTGCTGATAAAGGCCTCAAACGAACAACTGCTGAACCAGCAGGTCCAGGTGACCATTACGGTTCTAGAGGAACATGGATGGTTAATAAATTTCCAAAAGTCACAACTGGTCCCGTCACAACGGATGGAGTTCTTGGGGGTTCTAGTGGATACCAAGCAGTCGCGACTATATCTTCCCCCAGGCAAAGTGGAAGACATTATTCGAAGAGTGCAGAGTGTTATCAAATTTCCTTATACCACGGCTCTGATCTGTCAAGAGATAATAGGGAAACTGGTAGCTACGAAGGATGCCGTCAGGTGGGCAATGATTCATCTTCGACAGCTCCAGTTCGGGTTTCTTCAACAGTGGAAAAGAGTTACTCAGTCTCAAATCATTATTCTGTCACGACAAACAGTGAAGAGCCTGGAGTGGTGGCTAAATCCGTTCAATCTTTCTCAGGGCAAGCCAATAGATTGCTCATCGTGGCAGATGGTCACGACGGATGCCAGCAGCCTTGGATGGGGGGCTCATACGGCATGTGTATCAGCACAAGGCATATGGCCACCGGAGGCAGTAACGTGGTCCTCGAACTTCAGGGAACTGAAAGCGGTGTTGCAGGCGCTAGTGAGCTTCAAAAGTCAGCTCAAAGGGACAGCAGTCCTCATTCAGTCAGACAATATAACAACGGTAAAATATATAAAGAAACAAGGAGGGACTCACAGCAGGAAATTGTTGAGTCTGACTTTGGAGATTTTCGAATGGGCAGAGAACAATCTCCTCGACTTGTCAGCAACTTATATTCCTGGTCGTCAGAATATTCTGGCAGATCTGTTGAGTCGGAGGACACTCCACCCAGGGGAGTGGGAGTTGTCGCAGGGGAGTTTCCAAACGTTGGTGAATCGTTGGGGCCTCCCTCAGATAGACCTCATGGCTACATCCAGGAACAGGAAGGTGAGACTGTTCTGCTCCTGGTACCCGGAGAGGCAAGCATTGTGTCAGGATGCTTTCAGTCTGAAGTGGATGTTCAAACTGGCATACATTTTTCCGCCGATCCCGATCATATCAAGGGTATTGAACAAAATTCAGAAAGACAAAGCTACAGTTATAGCAGTAGTGCCATGGTGGCCGAGAAGGCCTTGGTTTGCCCGGTTGTGGGAAATGGCATTGGACAATCCAGTCAAGCTACCCTATCACCAGGGTTCGCTATGCCAAGGCAAAATATTCCACCCAAACCCACAAAAATGGGCTTTGACGGGGTGGCTTTTGAGCGGAAAGAGCTGACAGAGCTTGGGCTCGCAGAAATGACTATTGACACACTGTTGGCAGCTAGAAAGCCATCAACAGAGAATACCTACCATAGAATTTGGGAAAGATTCAGGGAATGGTGTACATTGTCAGGAGATTCATTTACATCACCAACCGAGTCGGCAGTAGTAAATTTTCTGCAGTCAGGCTTTGAGAAGAATCTCAGCTTGGCTACCCTGAAAGTGCAAGTGTCAGCCTTGTCAGCATTGACGAAAGTCAAATGGGCGGAGTATCCATTAGTGACCCGCTTTATTCAAGGAGTCAAACATCTGAAACCGCAAGTGAGACCAATTTTGCCATCATGGGATTTGAATTTGGTTCTTCAGTCTCTCATGACGGAACCATTTGAGCCTCTGGAGTCAATTAGCTTGGACCTCCTGTCAATGAAGACTGCTTTCTTGATAGCGGTAACGTCAGCACGGAGAGTGGGGGAGATACAAGCATTGCTGAGGAAAGAACCATATCTGAAAATGTTACATGATAAAGTAACGTTAAGGCTACCAGAGAAATTCCTCCCGAAAGTGGTATCCTCCTTTCATGCTAGTAAGGAGATTGTGCTGCCGGCTTTCTTCCCTAACCCCGCTACGGAAGAAGAAGTAAACTGGCATAAACTGGATTTGGTGAGGTGTTTGTCAATATACTTGCGAAGAACCGAGGCATTCAAGAGGTGTGATAGTCTCTTTTTGCTATTTAAAGGATCTTCTATGGGCCATCAAGCTTCTAAGCGTGTGATTGCAAGCTGGATAAAAGCTTGTATCAAGAAGGCGTATTTACTCAAAGCTATGCAGGCTCCCCATGTTAAGGCTCACTCCACTAGAGCGGTGGCTGCGTCCTGGGCGTTCGAGGCTCAAGCTACGCCGGAAGAAATTTGCAGTGCAGCTGCATGGTCCTCTATATCTACTTTTGTTCGTTGTTATAAGCTTGATGTTTGTTCCGTAAACAAAGCTGGTTTCGGGCTTAAAGTCCTCTCTTCAGTTCAATTTAATAAATGATTTTCCCGCCCAAAGTCTGTACTGCTTAGTTAATTCCCATTAGTGCCTACTGCCATGCGGAAGGACAGGAAAATGGAAAATTCTATCATACTTACCGTAATTTTCCTTTCCTGGACTGAAGCATGGCAGTAGGCACGACCCACCCCTTCAGTACCTGAGCTCGGACAGGGAAAGAGATGGGGTAAGGGGGTTGGGAATTAGGTTTATTGGTTCCTGTACTTCCGCTGTGCGAGGGAGTTAACCCATTAGTGCCTACTGCCATGCTTCAGTCCAGGAAAGGAAAATTACGGTAAGTATGATAGAATTTTCCATTTTCTCTTCCCAACCCTAATTTGCATATACAAATTTGGATTCAGATTCGGTTCGGTGTTCAGCCGAATCTTTCTCGAAGGATACGTGGGTTCGGCCGAATCCAAAATAGTGGATTTGGTGCATCCCTACTTGCTGTATCAGCTTCTGGCAGATATTATTTTACTGTTTGCTGTTTTGATCATTTATGATGATCCCTAAGCAGCCCAGACCACACTGAGCATGTGCACAGTCTTGGTCTTGCAAAGATGTATAACAAAGTTACAAGATGATGACCCCCTGTAGCCAACTTTGAAAGCATAAATTATTTGTTTGATTAGGCTTGTGGTGCAGTAAGTTGTTTGTGTTTAGTATAGAAAATACAGCATTTCTAGCCTTATTCTATATTAGACTTTAGTTGCCCTTTAAGACAGGCAGGGTGACTTGCTTTGGGTGCACTGAGAGATAGGATAACAATTGTTACCTAAAGAAGCTGAGCGCAGAAAACCTTTCTTAGGGGACGGGCAAAGCCCCCTCTCCACTTCCACCTCCGACGGGGTCAGCTGCCGACTTTCCTCATCCCGATCGGAGAACCTGCAGGGAGTTAGGAACGGGTCAGCCCAGAGCACGTCGATTTACAGAAGCATCTTGTCAAATGATATCTAAGCAGCTTTGCAGTGGTCTCAATGTTATATTTGCTGAGATGCTTGAATATGGATAGGGAAAGTGACCCCCCTCCAGCAACCCTTGATAATATATTATGCTGGGAGTGAAGTTCTGCCAGATCTAATTGAGCAATGCTGTGATCGATAGTAGGTCTCTAAATTTCCCCTTTAAATGTTATTATTCTCATATCTGCTGAGGGTTTTCCCTTCAATATCTCTCCCATACTTACATTTCAGAGCACAACAGGCTGGGCTCGCTGTTATATTCCACCTCTTCGCTGGCGTCATACGTCTCATCCTGAGAGGCCTCCTCCCGGCAGATTATAGGCAGGCGGCTGTCTCTGGACACTGAGCTGGGAACACAATACAAGGGGATCTATTATACAAGAGATCTATTCTCCAGCAACAGGAAACAAACCCTAATCATACATTGGGGGTATTTGGATTTTAAAGGGGTCTAAACCCCCAGGAAACTGTCCCATGGTGCCCCCTAGTGTTCTACAGAACCTCCCACCCATAATAACACTAGGGGCAAATTTGCTCCTGGGCTGTAACTCATGGCAACCAATCAGATGATTGCTTTCAGTGCTCAACCTGCAGCTGGCTGAAAAAAAGCAAATCCTTGATTGGTCGCTATGGGCTATAGCCCAGGTACAAATGTGCCCACTGGTTATACATAAGCCCCATTGACTGGGATGTCACCTGCATCTGTTTTTGGGTTTTAATTAATCAATATATGGTCATAATAAATGTATTTTGTTGAGGGGGTGATGATGACGATGATGATGATGGTGAGTGAATGCAGGGAGATTTAACACTGTCCCTGGGGTTAAAGGAGAAGGAAAAGCTAAAACTAAGTAAGCTTTATCAGAAAGGTCTATATAAATACACCAGTAAATGCCCAAAGTAATGCTGCTCTGAGTCCTCTGTCAAAAGAAACACCACATTTCTTTCCTTCTATTGTGTACTCATGGGCTTCTGTATCAGACTTCCTGGTTTTAGCCTAAAACTCCAGGGCTAGGGCTTGAGCATGCTCAGTTTGCTCCTCTCTCCCTCTTCCTCCTCCTCTTCCTGATGTAATGTAATGAGTGAGCAGGGAGAGACTCAGGCAGGAAGTGATGTCAAAACCAGCTAACATGGCAGCTGCTATCCTAAACAAACAGAGAGAGCTTCTAGAGCTGTTTACTCAGGTATGGTAAAGTATTCTGCAGAAGAAATATAGTCTTATAGCTTGTACTATTGTGGCTAATCTATTGGCAATAAACTGCTTCAGTAGCTTTCCTTCCCCTTTAAAAGGTCCCAATGTAAGTGGTTTAGCCCCCAGTTACAGATGTGCACTGGCTATTATCAGTCAGGGTTATACAGTAACTACAGAGGAAGCAGACCCTGAGGCTGCTGGGCCCCCCTATGTTAGTGTTCCCATGATCGGCCTGGAACCTACACCTTGGTGATGATGATGGTGAAGAGTGATACCTACCGTCCCCAAATCTCGCACTGGCATGTCCTGGGTCAGCAAGGAGGAAAGAGAAAGAGCAAAGTGACTCCCAACATTAGTGTCGTGGGCAGCACCTACAGGGCTGCAGAAAAGGCTAAATCTCCCTGTATGTCTGGCACTGGCCACCAATCAGCGTTCTCCCAATATTACTAGATTCTCTAGAAAGGAGGGGGTCTTTATACATTACTGGGTGCTGTGCTGCATGTAGGACTGAGTCTTTTTACAATTCAGCACCCTATAGAGTTGCCCTTCACTTCCTTATCTGCTCACACCCCATACACTGGGGAACATTGAGAGGCACATTTATCAAAAGTCGAATTTCGAATTCATGTGAGTTTTTTTAAAAAACTCCCCTAAACTCCTGTAAATTCGAAATTTATCAAAAAAAAAATCGAATTTTAAAACTCTGATGAATGAAATCGACCCGAAAACTCGAATCAAATTCAAATCGAATTCGAAAAACTTGATTCAAGTTTTTTCTCCGAAAAAAACTCGAATGTCAGGTATTCGAGTTCTTAAAGGGCTAGAAAGTTTCCCTTCACTTCCTTAACTGCTCACACCCCATGCACTGGGGAACATTGAGAGGCACATTTATCAAAGGTCGAATTTCGAATTCATGTGAGTTTTTCAAAAACTCCCCTAAAAATCTAATTTTAAAACTCTGATGAATGAATTTGACCTGAAAACGCGAATCGAATTCAAATCGAATTCGAAAAACTTGATTCAAGTTTTTTCTCCAAAAAAAACTCGAATGTCAGGTATTCAAGTTCTTAAAGGGCTAGACAGTTGCCCTTCACTTCCTTAACTGCTCGCACCCCATGCACTGGGGAACATTGAGAGGTACATTTATCAAAGGTTGAATTTCGAATTGATGCGAGTTTTTAAAAACTTCCCTCAATTGAAAATTATTAAAAAAAAACCCTAATTTTTAAAACTCGGATGAATGGAATTGAGTCGAAAATTTAAACTGAATTCGATTTCAATTTTAAGAACTCAATACGAGTTTTTTTTCCGAAAAAAACAGAAAGTTGCCCTTCACGTCCTTATCTGCTCATGCCCCATGAACTGGGGAACATGGGGTACGAAATTTATTTGAAAAATCTAATTTTTAATACTCAGATGTATGGAATCGACCTGAAAACTCGAATCGAATTCAAATCGAATTCAAATTTTTTCGAGTTTTTTCTCCTAAGGGCCAGAAAGTTGCCCTACAGAAAGTTTCCCTTCACTTCCTTATCTGCTCATGCCCCATGCACTGGGGAACATTGAGAGGAACATTTATCAATTTTCAAATTCATGTGAGTTTCTTAAAACTCCCCTAAACTCCCATAAATTTGACCAATGGAAATCTATTAAAAAAATTAGATTTTCAAAACTCGGATAAATGGAATCGACCTGAAAAATCAAATTGAATTTGATTTGTGTTTTAAAATTTGGATTCAAGTTTTTTCTCCAAAAAAAACTTGAGAATCAGGAAGGCTGCAAACAACTCAAAATTGATCCCTGGACCTCTCCCATTGACTTAAACAGCTATTCTGCAGGTTTTAGGTGGTGAATAGTCGAATTTGAGTTCTTAAAGGGCCAAAGTATGAATTTAAATTCAAATTTTCAATTCGACCATTGATAAATCTGCCCCTGAGCATCTCCATATGAAACCTGACGATCTCCGGACCAACCTATTGCCAATGGACATGGCTATTGGTTATCATATGGAACTTTGTTGGTACCATCGTATTTGTGTGGCCAGCTGAAGTGACAGTTGGGCCTCACCTCTTAGAGGCAAGTTTCCAGGAGCCACGGGGGGCCACGGGCCGGCTCTGTCCCTCCACGGTGCTCACGGTAGTCCGGTAACAGGGCAGACGCACCAGGGCCGTGTTGTTGGCGTTGTTGATGTTGGCGTTGGAGCCGGAGGAAGAGTAGCTGCTGGGGGTGAATGTAGAATCCACCAGCTTCTCATGGGAAGGAGAGTCCAAATCCCCTGGGCCGCCCGACGTCTTGTTGATGTGCAGAGGCCGCTGGGTAGTGAAGGTCTGAGGAAACGCACTCCGGACTTCACTCTGGTAATAACCAACGTGGTTCCCAAATAGTCCTCCAGCTCTCTAGAGAGAGGAGATTTACTCACTCAGGTAAGGTCTCACCATTAACTGACCCACATCTAAAACCTCTCCCCAACACTACCATACTATACACACTACCCCACAATTACACACCCTTCCTCTGACACCATCCTGCCTTACTATACACACTATTCACAATCACACACCCTTCCTCTGACACCATCTTGCCTTACTTTACACACTACCCACAATTACACACCCTTCCTCTGACACTATCCTGCTTTACTATACACACTACCCATAATTACACACCCTTCCTCTGACAGTATCCTGCTTTACTATACACACTACCCATAATTACACACCCTTCCTCCGACACCATCCTGCCTTACTGTACACACTACCCACAATTACACACCCTTCCTCTGACACCATCCTGCCTTACTATACACACTATGACTCAGTTACAGATATTTCTGTTGCCCACCCTAAAGATGTCATCCTCAGATGCAGCAGACACAGCCTCCTTCATGGCCTTGTCCAGCTCCTCCTCGGCTGTCAGGTCCCCAGAAATAGCTCTGCGGATCTCGGGGCCAATGTCGTGCAGAGTGCGCAGGCCGGCCTGTAGGCAAGAGAAACACCAAACATGAAACATTGGACAACGCTCTGATAGGTCATTAGCAGGCACATATCCCATTCCCCCATAGTTATAGTACCTGCAATGACAGTGCATTTTTCTGGGAAAGTTTACCCACAAGTCCTTGCTCCTTGCGTTTTTTGAATTTCCGGAAATATTCCTGGATCAGGAAGGTGGCATAGAACTTTCCCACCGTGACCTCATCATCTGCAGGAGCCAATGACAATGCATATATAGGTTTTATTATGGGACCTGCTCCTGGGAGGCGCAGAATCAACAGTTGACATATGATTATACTGTGGCCCTATGGAGACCTATCAGGGCAACATCAACAGACAGCAAAAGATAAAGACTTCTGGGTAAGGCTACAACCAACCTGTACCCATGCAGAACATCATTGGGCCACAGGGCAAGAACCAACCTGTAGCTCAGTGGTGTAGTTCCTACAAGGTGGCTGACAAAGGTAGAAGTTATAATCAGGACTACAACCAACCTGGAGCCAATCAATCAGATTATCAGAAGCCACACTTGGTTTGGAATAAACCACTTACCTCCAGCTGGGGGCACCACCTGGTCCAAAAGTTTCATGCTGGTTCTCTTCCATATCTTTTTGATGATGGCTCTCAGCTCTTCATTGGACTGTTCCAGGTTCCCTGCGGTGGGGGGGTAGAGGGGACCATTGGTTTAGGGTCAGACAGAGAAACAGACCACGTCAATATCGTTACTGATTAGGGGACCAAGAAATGGACAGGGTGGGAGGATATACAGTAACTACAAGAAGAGGGAACAGAACAGGCCAATGGGAAAGGACAATTCAAAGCAGAACAAACCAATATAGACATTTAAAGGATAATAATCCTGCAAGACAAAACAGGATTTACTGGGGCCTTACAACATAAATTGTACTTGTTCTCATGCAAACTCTTCTAAAGTAAGTTTCCTAAATATATTGTTCTCTAATAGACACAATATGGAACCTACTATATACAGTATATTGTCCCACAGCCTCAGTCCTATCCCAGACAATATCCCCTACTATCCCACAGTCACACTCCTTTCCCAGAGACTATTATCCACTGTTACTATAGGCACCATCTCTCCCTACTATACCTGCTATCCCACAGTCACACTCCCTTCCCAGAGACTATTATCCACTGTTACTATAGGCACCATCTCTCCCTACTATACCTGCTATCCCACAGTCACACTCCCTTCCCAGAGACTATTATCCACTGTTACTATAGGCACCATCTCTCCCTACTATACCTGCTATCCCACAGTCACACTCCCTTCCCAGAGACTATTATCCACTGTTACTATAGGCACCATCTCTCCCTACTATACCTGCTATCCCACAGTCACACTCCCTTCCCAGAGACTATTATCCACTGTTACTATAGGCACCATCTCTCCCTACTATACCTGTTATCCCACAGTCACACTCCCTTCCCAGAGACTATTATCCCACTGTTACTATAGGCACCATCTCTCCCTACTATACCTGCTATCCCACAGTCACACTCCCTTCCCAGAGACTATTATCCACTGTTACTATAGGCACCATCTCTCCCTACTATACCTGCTATCCCACAGTCACACTCCCTTCCCAGAGACTATTATCCACTGTTACTATAGGCACCATCTCTCCCTACTATACCTGCTATCCCACAGTCACACTCCCTTCCCAGAGACTATTATCCACTGTTACTATAGGCACCATCTCTCCCTACTATACCTGCTATCCCACAGTTACACTCCCTTCCCAGAGACTATTATGCCACTGATACTATAGACACCATTTCTCCCTACTATACCTGCTATCCCACAGTCACAGTCCCTTCCCAGAGACTATTATCCCACTGATTCTATAGACACCATTTCTCCCTACTATACCTGCTATCCCACAGTCACACTCCCTTCCCAGAGACTATTATCCCACTGTTACTATAGACACCATCTCTCCCTACTATACCTGCTATCCCACAGTCACATTCCCTTCCCAGAGACTATTATCCCACTGTTACTATAGACACCATCTCTCCCTACTATACCTGCTATCCCACAGTCACACTCCCTTCCCAGAGACTATTATCCCACTGTTACTATAGGCACCATCTCTCCCTACTATACCGATTGCCTCTAATATGGTCACACATAAAAAAAGTACTCTAGCTATAGGAAAACATCTAAATGGCAAATAGTAGAAGATGAGAGTTACCATCTGTTTTGATGCACAAAGATGTCCTTACTAGGGCAAAGAGTGTTGCATTAAACATGACTGTCCCATCACTATTCAGCGGCATGTTCATAGCCACTAGGCGCTGAATGGAAAAAGAATAAAGAGAAAAACTTAAATACAACTGTATTTTCTTTATTACACAGTGCTGTGAACTTACTTGGTTTCCCAAGTCAACATGTTTATAACTATTAACGTACTAACTTAACTATTTCGTTAAAAGAGCAAACGTAGGTCTTCACATCCACATAATTATATATAATACTCATTATATATTAATCATTCCTTTATACTCAATATAAAGGAATGCACTTGGCAGTTGAGCTCAAATTACATGGGTTATCTCTCTTTACAGACTATGAGCAAATAGTCAAATGCCATAGTTTTATGGGATCTCTCTATACAGGCTATAAGCAAACTTAGGGGCTGTTCCTGCTGAATTCTGCTTAGTACAGGGAATACCTATGCTGCCATAGTTTTATGGGATCTCTCTGTACAGACTATGAACAAACTTAGGGGACTGTTCCTGCTGAATTGTGCTTAGTACAGGGGAATACCTATGCTGTCATAGTTTTATGGGATCTCTCTGTGCAGACTATGAGCAAACTTAGGGGCTGTTCATTCTAAATTGTGCTTAGTACAGGGAAATACCTATGCTGCCATAGTTTTATGGGATCTCTCTGTACAGACTATCAACAAACGTAGGGGACTGTTCCTGCTGAATTGTGCTTAGTACAGGGAATACCTATGCTGCCATAGTTTTATGGGATCTCTCTTTAAAGACTATGAGCAAACTTAGGGGAATGTTCCTGCTGAATTGTGCTTAGTACAGAGGAATACCTATGCTGCCATAGTTTTATGGGATCTCTCTGTACAGACTATGAGCAAATTTAGGGACTGTTCCTGCTGAATTGTGCTTAGTACAGGGGGGAATACCTATGCTTGTATAGTTTTTAAGATCTAGAAGAAAACAATCATATATTCACCTCCTAATATTTTATTTGGGTAAAAGGCAGGATAAAAGACAAGTATGCTATAGCAGCTACTTATTGCAGCCCTTCAATAACATGGAATGTCTGGCAGACCACCAGCAGATGGCACTGTTTAGCTGAGTGTGGCTGCATTGTATTATACCAGTAACAGCAATCACAGTCAGATTACCATTAATGGGATAAATGCATGTGCATTAATGTGGTTATACAAATGGAACTGAAGGGGAAATCGGATCCCAGCCCACAGCCGCTTATGATCTCATTTGTTTTTATATCAAAGCAATTGTGCTATTTCCCCGATATCTCACAATTTCTATCATAGGAAATAGAAATCACTAAAATATACAGAAATAAAACAGTATTTTTATATACCAGGGCCCTCTCACCTTGCATGCCACCCGATGTGGGCACAGCTTCCCAAATCCCAATGGGGGCTGAATCCTCCTCAGTAGGGTCACAACATCTAGATGCTTGATGCGCCCCCTAGGGACAGAGAGAGTCAATATATAGTATCATGTATAATGTCATAGTATAAGATTATATACTTATTATTTAAAGGAGAACTCCACCCAAAGACAATTTTTGCTGTGTGGTTTTAATATTGAACTTAGTCGAGTCCTTTGATTGGCTGTTTGTGCCCCATATTGTATTCTTAGGTCAGTGCCCAACCCCTGGTACTCTCCCCTGAATGGACAGGCAGTTATTACTTACTTGGCTTCTGGATCATACTCTGCCCAAATCCGTTTAAATTCATCCAAATGATGAGGGCCCAATATGGACCAATCCCGTGTCAGATAGTCAAAATTATCCATAATGACTGCAACAAACAGATTAATGATCTGCAAGGAGGAAAAAGAGGACGTGTAGTCTTGATTAGTAGCAACATTTTAAAGGGTAAATTAAGAGTCAGCATAAACAATTAAATGGGCCCCATCAGCCTCTAAGTATCTAAGCTGGTTGGCAATAAATCTGACAAACACACCCAATAAATATAATGTAATCTATAATTAGATCTCCATGAGCTGCTACCTGTGCTTTATGTTTGGCGGTGAAGCAGTCTGGGAGTTTTGATGATTAGGATCCCTGAGGTGCACCCAGGGGGATGATTTCAGGCTTAGCTGGAGGGTACATGCTTACATTTGCAGCTCTCAGTAGTCACACAGAAGCCAGGGAGTGAGATAGGCAACTAGAGAATAGCTAAATGGCATGCTCTGGGTTATAAGCCACCAGACCTTATGAGCAACTGGAAAAAGGGATCTTACTCCTACTTACTCTTGAGCCTCATACAGGGTAACATCGTTTTGGCCTTAGTCTGCCCCCTGGCAATATTTTGGATAACACAAAGCACCCCAGACTCACCAAGAAGGCGCAGAGCATGTAGAAGCTGATAAAATAGAAGACGGCAAAGCTGCTGCCGCATTTTTCTTCGCTGGTTTCGGATTCAGGGGCACACGGCTTACTAGGGAGGCAGGCGAGCATTATCTCTTGCCACGCTTCACCTGTGGCACATCTAGGAGAAGATGAAGACAAGTCAAGTCAGCAACATCAGCTTGAGATGAGAACATTCTCCCTGCAAGGTGTCCAAGTTCTTCTATCTCAGGTGTGCCCTGCCTGTGAGCTCTACTCAGTTGTAACTGGTGGGAACATCAACCTATATCTGGGAATCTATGGTTCAGGTTCCAAAAACCAGGTCCTGCTACTGTGAGTTATAATATCCCCTATCTTCCTTCAGGGGTGCAATATTGGTCTACTGCAGTAGACTTGAGCTTGTGGCCTATACACAGAATGGAATAGACATTCAAGTGTGGTAAAGCAACAAAGGAGGATCAGAATTGGGGTCTGTACAGGGGGTGAGCAAAGCATGGCTGGGTGGTGAAGGTGGGAATGGACTTACATCTTGGCACTTACCTGAAGAGGAGCAGAACTGCCTGAGGGAAAGTCTGAAAATTATTGTTCCTGTTGATTTCAGTGGTGTCATTCAGCGCAATTTTCCCAAAAACCTTTAGATAAAGAGGCAAAGTTACCTAAGGAGCCTTCTGCTCCATTATAAAAATGAATGATACCCCTCAATAACTAATGCAGTACCTTAGACAGTAACCCCTGTGCATGACTATGTATAGTTTCCCCTTAAAGGATAAGTAAAGCTTTAAAATAAGTAAATGTAAATTTGATGAGGTTGCTATTCTAAGAACTTTTGCAATGTACATTCATTATTTATTTTTCTTTAATTCCAAGATATTAAGGGATACATGTACTGTTAATATGAATGAATTTTGTTACAACATCGCCACCAGCTGGTCTATTCCCCACCAGTCTGACCACCAAGTAGTCAAGGAAGTTGTCAGGAGAAACAATGAGGCTGCTCTGATGTTCTTCTGCTTAGGAAAGGTTTGAGAAAGGTTTCTAATTGTTTTCCTAAGCCGAAGAATATCAGAGCAGCCTCTTTCTCCTGACAACTTCCTTGACTACTTGGTGTTCAGAAAATGACCAGCAGGTGGGGCTGTTGTAACAAAATTCATTCATATCAACAGTCCATGTATCCCTTAGTGTCTTGGAATTAAAGAAAAATAAATAATGAATGTAAATTGCAAAAAGTGCTTAGAACAACCCTCTCATCAATTTTACATTCACTTATTTTAAAGGTTTACTTACCCTTTAAGGTAGAAGTATTTTAATAGGACAGGCACAACAATACCGAATCACCATTGTCAGCCCTTATTCTTTATGGAGCCACCACCAACCATCACCTGGATCTGGATCACTTGTAGGGAGGGAACAAGCCATGTTTGAAAGGTAAGTGGGCGAGTCCTTACCTGCATGCCAATGACGGCGTAGATAAAGAACAGCATGACAATAAGCAGTGCTACATAGGGGAGAGCCTGCAGACAACAGGACAGAAAGGACACCGTCAGCACCGAAATAAATGGCAGCAACACATGTAACAAGCAACTTCTTTTAGGAGGGCAGGTACCTTTAAGAGGCCAGGTGACTGGGAGGAGGAGAATCATCATTCAATTAAAAAAACTGTGCTGTAAATATAACTACTCAGTATTTACCATAGTCAATACAGTATGTACAGTAATAGTTCAGGCAGCTCACCACCCTCCAGATCTTGTTCAACTACAACTACAGGCTGTAAGCTCTATGGAACATGGACTTCCTGTCCAGCACCATGATACTCATAATAAGTTTAATCTTTCATCCTCCAGTTAATGCTGACTCCTCTCTCTGACAGTCTGGTCTCTTTTATCGTCACCCTGCCCTCCTGAACTGAACCAAAATATCACCGTAGTGCACTGATTAGCTGACCAATTAACAAAAAAAAGGAAAAGAAATCACAATGTAATTTCTTGCAGTTCCCAGACAGCCTGGCAGGGGTCACTATTGAACTTTGTGTAGACTGGTCAGTGTTGCATCTAACATTCAGGCTGGGTGCTGCAGAGATACTCTTAAAAGCAGAGGGACTTCAAGTCCCAGAGTCCATCATTTCTAGTGGATCATTAGGTCCACTCTCATTCTCTACTAACCAGTGTTCTTGGGTTAATAGAGGAATATTGACCTTGATAAAATGACTAATGCCAATGGAGAGCATTAGAACTGAATGTATACCATAAGACCATCCACTTTCATACCTGGAAAGACTTGATGAAGGTCCATAGCAGAGTCCGGATCCCTTCTCCACGACTGAGAAGCTTCACAAGCCTCATGACTCGGAATAGCCTGAAGAAGGTGATGGAGATGCGGGAATTCTCCTCGACATTCTGGAATCCAGAGACACATGGGCGGCGGTTACAGAGAAGATGTGGTCTACAGAACCTTGGAGACCACCTGCTTCACTATGTCTTACCTGTCCTGTAAAGACCTTTGTACTCTGGTCTGTCTGAGAACAACCACACTATAGGTTCTTGATTTCTAGCTTTGATATCATCCAGAAGAACAGAGATATAAGCTAAACCCCAATTTTTTGCCAAGAAAACACCTTGTTCTCTTTACTGCCTACCTGTACCCCGGAAAACAGTGATCAGACTATCTTCTATCTTATGTTTATTTGTAAAACTGGACAGAGTACACTGAAAACTATTCTACATTGAAAGGCTGTGATAATACACTTGGCTCAACTGTCCACTTTCTTCCAGTCATGGATATCGTGGATTCCCATGGATATACATTTTCCAAACAATTAGTCCTTTTGTTTTGGCCCACTAGACCTTGAGTCTACTTTAATAGCTAGAAATAGGGATTTCCAAGGGGTCTTCAAAAGTAATTTGTCCTTTCCAATATGTGCTCAAGTCTTGAATAATAATGCACTGGAATAGGTTTCCTTCATGGAGACTTGGAGATCACCCAAACTGTAGAGGTAGATAATGGCTTGGTTGTTTCTGAGTAGGGATTTCATTGCATTCACATAACATCTATGTCAATTGACTTTCATATCTCTTGATTCCACTGATAACCTATAAATCTAATCTGTATTAGTTTTGCCACTCAAGGGGCAACTCAGCTATAGGTGGCTTTTTATGTGAAATCATACAGAAGACATGAAGTTTGGAGTATAATGGTCCATAAACTATATCTCCTGCCATTTTGTTCTGCATAAATCAATCTCCAATAATAACTTCATTGTAACAAAGTGACATTATTTACATGTCACCTCCCTTGTCAATACCCCAATACCCTTCTCCAGATTTTTGAGACAATTTAAAAAGACCTGCAGGAAGAAAAGAACATCAAAAAGAAGAAAGAAAGAAACCACAAGACATCTTCCACGGAAAGTGGTAAAACATGATCTTTTGTGCTCCAGAACAGTACTGGTAAGTATGGTTTGAGCTACCCCTGGAAATAGTAACTAGCCTCTGCAAAGACATTCAATTGTATTTGCACATATGAATGGGTTCCTCTAAATACTGTATCCAGTGCTCAATCCTATATTCCAGTAGGTGTCCCCTAGTAGGGCTCCCCTAACTGAGGGGCTGGCCCACCTGGGATGGAGTAGGTGGTAATCTTCCCCTACTTGCTCTACAGGATACACCTGAAGGCCCATCTTGATGGCCATTTATGGTGAGATAGTGAATGAAAACATACTTGGCTTTCTAGATATTCTTGGAACTATGGCTAAATGACTAATATTATTCTATATCTAACCAAAGGTTTGGATTCTGGTGGTGGGGTTTAATTATTTTCACCTAGATTCTCTCTTTTTTAAAAGGTTAAATTTAGCAACTGGAGCACAAGACATGGTTGTCCACATTCCCAGCAAGTGTCCCGATTGTTCTGTTCTTCTCGTATCAATATACCAGAAAGGTTGGCCCACAGTTGGAATATCTGATGGGCTGGCCTTTTTGTCTGTGGAGGTATTCATAGAGTCCAAGGAAAGCTTACAGTTGCAAAGAGTAATACACAACAGTTTTACAGCTCAGAAGACACCAGAACAAATACACAATAAGGCGGCCACACGGCATGCAAAGAGAGAAAGAGAGAGAGACTGGACAAGGTTTGGAGAGAAAGCCCTTGAGTCAGGGGCAAACAATTGTGTCAGGAAGTGTAAGAGAAAAGGGGGACAGTGTTCTTAAGGGTTCTTGGTCTTACCATAGAGGAGGAGCATTGGGCATGTTCACCTGGCTTTAAAGAAAGGCAGACAGAGATAAGATATAACACCGGCTAAATCCACAGCTGGGGAATATACAGTAATATGAGCAGCACAGGTGCAGAGAAGGACAGAAGCACACACGGAGGAAACTAGCAGAACCAGTACAATACAACCCAAGCCTCTAATTAAGCAGATTTGGGATTGGGGGAGTTGGCACTGCTCTGTTGTGTCTCTTATTGGTTTGGTTATGACTCTCCCACTCATGGATCAAGAAGCAGCCACAGTTGGGGGGGGGGAACAATTGATTCCAGGCTAGACTTATCATGGTGTGAAAAATGTTACTGTCTCACGACAGCTGAAAAATAGGATGTTGTTTGGGTTTCGCCATTCCTTTTAGTAAGAACCATGTGATGCTCCCTAAGAGGACTGTGATAACTCTACAAACAGCAGATAGATGTATGCCCATCTGAGCTCTGAAGCACTTAACCATATTATAAGTGTACCACAGGCACACAGAAGAATAAACCTTCCATAACAGTGCTGCTGAACTATGGGATGGCTAAAACTAGAAATCGGCCTATGGTGACAATAAGAATGGACTTGTCCTGGACTGGGCCTCATTAGAGCCAAAGGTCCACCAGCTTTGGTACTTTAGCAGATGAGTCAAAACTTAACAATGTAATGGGGATACTGTCATGGTGAGTTAAAAATACTCAGACGTCTTCAAAAAGTGCACCATAATTGGAGGTGCCATTGGGCTCCTACACCTCCTGCTCCTCGGAGTGTCTCACCTCGGTCAGTGAAAAGGTATCGTGCAGTGAATTACTGCACACAATGCCACTTGTTCCTCTTAAAGGGGACATAAACCTTAACTTCTTGTTCTTTGTTAATTGCATTGACGATAGAGACCCTTCTGATATTCCACTGCACCATTGGTCTATAGTATTTTGGAGCATGCTGAGAGCAATATTTGGCTTATAAACACTGTTATGGAAGGATTATATCAACTTGCAGAATTTCACATTTCCATTGGAATCTTAAGGTGGGTTGGTTTAGTTCTCCAAGTCATGACCAGATCTTGGATAAAGTGGTCCATTGTTTTTTACCGAGATTTTTATCTCCTGGAGACCCTACAATTATGAGAATCCAGTGCAAATGTTCTCTCTGCTCTACTTATAAAAACAGCCATGAGTCTGATTGGGTAGACTTGGCTAATGTAGCCACCTTCTGCTGTAGGATGGTAGTGAGTACCAGCCAATGATACAGTATGTAGATGGACAAGCAGCTTTTGTGCTTGATGAGGCAAACAGAAGGCTTTTAAATGTATGCCGATAATTGACAGTGGATCCCCTCTGGGAGGCTAAGACTTCATTACTCCCTACCTATAATTATAGGTGATAATTTATATTTAATGATCCTTAAGAAGAGCCTATTCCGTGTCGGTCCCAACCTCTGCGGCTTAAATCATTGCTGTGCCTTACTATCACTTTCATTTCTTCTCATGAATTTAGAAGGGAATTCTATTCCCCCATTTTTTTTCTAATAATAAAGGAAAATAGAATTCTAAGCATATAATTCAGTCCCATAGATTTAAGTTGTTTTAAAGGGCAAGCAGAGTACAATTCACTGTCTGTGCCCAAATGTTACATACCACCCTCAGTGAATATAATCATTATCCTTGGACCCCAGGCCAGCAATCCTCTTAGCTGAGAATCACACTAGCCCAAGTTACTTTTCCTCCATGCTGCACCACCATGTTTATGGATTTCCCAGGGATCTCTTGGGTCCATTGGGGACTGTTCTATACTAAGCAAGCAAATGGTTCTGGAGAACCATAATGGATCCCTTGGAAATCCTTGCATATGGTACGGCATTGCTCATAGGAAAAGTACCTGCTGGCCCAGGGTCTCAGGTTGGCAATTATAATCATTGGGGGCACCTATAAATTTAGAATTGCACTTTCCGTGCCCTTTAGGGATGAGAGAACAACCCTGTGCTCTACTAAAGTAACTTTCAGTAATAAAATGGATGGCACAGCCATGGGCAATGCCACAAGGGGCATTATTCGCTCCCTTTGTTTTGGTTTTGGGATGAATTGGTGGCATAATATGGCTAGGTAAGGGCATTGGAAATCATGTTTCAAATTCATACCGTATAATTCTGGATCTTGAACCGACCATCTCAAAGCCAACACCAAGACCAGTCTACTTGGGGAAATAAGTAAGAGCTAACGATTTTTCTGTATAAAAGGGAGGGCATCTGGCTTGGCATGCTGAGGGTGCCAGTGCATAGGATATCTGGTATACTGAGACCATGGCTAGCTTACCCTCATATAGTAAGAATATGAGAATAGTAGGACTTAAGGTTGCCCAGTGATTCCTGGAGCCGTTGAAAGTGACATTTATTACTAGTAATCTACTCATGTACCCTAATCATGTAGGTCCCCAGAATGGCAAGTGGGTTCCCTATAGTGGGCACACCCTTACACATCTATACAGTTTAATTAAGAAGGTTATTGCACTGCTATTCCTAAAGTAAACCACTGATGTACCATTGCAAGTGTTCTACAGAAACTCTGGACTTAAGTACAGTAACTAGGGTAGATTATGTCATTGATTTCATTAATTATGCTAGTATCCCTTTAACAATGTCATCTTAGATCAACCTCCTCCTGGATACTCTTAATTGCTTTTTAGTATCTTCAAACAGAAAATATCCCCCCCTTTTGATGTGAGCTAATTAACTTGGGTTATGTAGAAAAGGTGCATAAACACCTGCCAGATATAAACATAAATATATACAGACATTACTGATTCCCCAGATTGACAGAAACAGTCTATCCCTGACTTGTACGAACCCCCTTAGGCTCACAGTGTCATGCAGCTCCTTCCTCATTTTGTTCTATTGTGAAGGGATGGAACTTGAAGTCTCACTCTGGGAGGCAGAATCCCAGAATTCATCAGTTCACAACAGGATAAGGTAAAGGAATGGCTCGCGTGACACCGTGAGCCTAAGGGGTGGAGTACCGGTCCCAGCGAGAGACTATCATAGTTTCCTTTCAATTAGTGGAATCAGGTAAACAATATAAAATACATTTATATTAATATATGGCAGTTCAGACAGTGTTTATGCACCGTTTATACATTACCCAACTGAATGCGTTCAGTTCTCTTTTATACATGTAAATTACCGTAATTCATTTACTAACACTGGGCAAGTCTGTCTGCAACACCCATAGCAACCAAACACAGACTTGCTTTTTCATTGCGAATCGAGAATTGGTCTGAATTCAAGCACTGTATGCAGGACATGGATTCAGTTGAAGGGAAAACATTTCTCAAAATTCAAGGCACAAAAATTCAAACTCAAATTTCAAAGATTTACGGATGAAAAAAGAAAATCTCGAAAATTTCAATAAAAAAATCCGGCAGCTAACATCTGACCAGCTTCTGGTGTATATTCAATATTCAAGCTATTTTATTTTAAATTTGAAAAAATGAATCATTACATTTTGAATTTGGAAAATTAATTGTAATCAAGTTTTTTTCCCTGTAAAATCTAATGTTACAGATTTACATATAGTAGCAATCTAGTAAAAAAAGATCAAACTCAGCTCAAATGGGCATTACCTCCTTGCGTTCAGCAAACTCTTTTAAAGTCACATGACTTCACATTTCGGGACAACTGCATCCAGGAACGTATAGCTCACAACTTATGCAATTTATTGATGTTTAAAGGGGAACTATCGCAAAAATGAAAATGTAATATTATCTGCATCATACTGAAATAGGAAACTTTCTAAATACAGTCAATTAAAAATTCTGCATGATTTCTGATCGTTTCTCCTCATTCTGTCTTCATGCAGCAGTTGGGTGTCAGATATTCATTGACAGATCCAATATATCTTATAGGGGGGCTCCTTTCCTAGCAGATTTATTAGAGCTCACTAAAATAACTGATTCCAGTACAAACAAAATAACTGCCTTTTGCACAAATTCTGCATGTAGAGAGACATGATGTCTGGTGATTTTAATAGCGTGAGCTCTAATACATCTTCTAGGCAAAAGGAGCCCCCCTATAAAATATATTGGATCATTCATCTGACACCCAAATCCTGAATGAAGACAGAATGAATAGAAACAGATGCTGAGAGAGGGATAGTGAAGACTTATTTTTTTTAGATTATTTCAGAAATGATGCAGAATATTTAATTGATTGTATTTAGAAAGGTCAGTATTTCAGTACGATGAAGCTTATATTACATTTTAATTTTTGCGATAGTTCCCTTTTAAATTAAAATCTGCAAAGTAGGGTTTGGTTCCCAATTCGAAATCCAATACTGATTGAAAATGATTAATTTCTATATTAAAATTAAAACATTTAAAGGGGTTGTTCACCTTCAAATTTACTTTTAGTATGATGTAGAGAATGATATTTTGAGACAATTGCCAATTGGTTGTCATTTTTTATTATTTGTGGTTTTTGAGTTATTTAGCTTTTTATTCAGCAGCTTTCAGTTTGCAATTTCAGCCATCTGGTTGCTAAGGTCTAAATTACCGTAGCAACCATGCACTGAATTGAATAAGAGTCCAGAATAAGAATAGGAGAGGCCTGAATAGAGAGTGGAGTAATAAAAACTAGCAATAACAATACATTTGAAGCCTTACAGAGCATTTGTTTTTTTTAGATGGGGTCAGCGACACCCATTTGAACGCTGCAAAGAGTCAGAAGAAGGCAAATAATGCAAAAACTATAAAAAAAGAAAAAATGAAGGCCAATTGAAAAGTTGCTTAGAATTAGATAACTTAAAGGTGAACAAACCCCTGTTAGCAAATGATTTCCTCTATATCATTCTTATCGATTTGAAAACTGGAAAGAGAAAAAAATGCAAATAATAAAAAAAAACTATAAACAATAAAAAAATTGCTCAGAACTGGCCATTCTACAACATACTAAAAGTTAACTGGAAGGCAAACCACCTCCTTAAATTGATATATGCAAATTAGAATTTGGTCTGGGGTATGCACGAATCCTGAACCCAGATCGAAATCCTAATTTGCATATTTAAATTTGAGAAAAATAAAAAAAATTGCATCAATTGTGAACAAACAAACCATAGATTCAGTGTATACCCCTCATTATTTTGCCTCCCATGGAATGATAAAAGCTCATTGCTGATTGGTTGCTAATTTGCCCAGTGTTTGTAAATGAGGCCGACTGAAGAGCGAATAAGGCTATTTGATATAATTGATATAAATGAAATTTCCAATTTAAAGCAGCGACTAGTAAATGAAAAGTCATTGTGGGCTGCTGGCCCATTTCATCCTACTGCTGGTGGGAGGTAGGAGGGTTCAGAGGATTCCCTAAAATACTGGAGCAGAGAGAACAGAATGGCCTGTGGGAGAGAAATGTTCATATCATGCCAGATTACAGAGACAGTGCAGGGCTAAAACTGTATAGCAGGAAAACCAGAAAGACCCTAAAGAATTTCAAGCACAAAAGATGGGAATTTGGAAAAGCAAAGTGCAGAGCGGTCACTTTTAAAGAGACAGAGACTGGAATCTTCAGCTGTTGTAGAGCAACAAAGCGGCTGCAGATCAACAACTCAAGCATCAAAACCTTTGTTTATAGCTGAATAAGAATGAATTTGCTGAGTGTCAATGGATCTATAGACTGAGTCTCGAAGGAAATGATAGGAAATGTAACTTTGAATCTTTATAGCGGCTGATGAATGAAAATGACACCGGCACTTTAACCTTTTAGTACGATGGATAAAAATGGTCTTAAAATATATGGGGCTGCTTGATTTTTTAATCATCTGTAGTCAATCATGCTTATAGGTTTATACTGAGGATTAATGCTGAGTTCAGTCGACAGCCTTGCACTAGCAATTATTAGTCCAAAAGGGACATTTTTGCTGTATGTGACATTCTTTTTTTATTCATTGTATTTTATATGGAAACTATATTTTCATTGCTGGGGCATCTTTTACAGTAGGGGCTACATTATCATGAGTGATACTCAGAGTTCCCTGTATAACTCAGCCTACAGCCTTGTGTCTTTATATGGTCACAGAACAACCCCTCCCTGACTTCTAATATCCTTATCATTTACAGTAGGGGGTACATTATCCCTTATAATACATGAGTGATACTCAGAGTTCCCTGTATAACTCAGCCTGCAGCCTTGTGCCTTTATATGGTCACAGAACAACCCCTCAGTGACTTCTAATATCCTTATCATTTACAGTAGGGGGTACATTATCCCTTATAATACATGAGTGATACTCAGAGTTCCCTGTATAACTCAGCCTGCAGCCTTGTGTCTTTATATGGTCACAGAACAACCCCTCAGTGATTTCTAATATCCATATCATTTACAGTAGGGGGTACATTATCCCTTATAATACATGAGTGATACTCAGAGTTCCCTATATAACTCAGCCTTCAGCCTTGTCCCTTTATATGGTCACAGAACAACCCCTCAGTGACTAATATCCTTATAAATTTGGTTGTAGGTACAGTTTTATTTTTCATTGCTTTTGAGTACATTAATGTTAAAGTACATGGGTCCTCAACCTACGGTACTTTAATTAACCCTTTCAGTACTGTCAACTTTTGATCTATCCGCTGCATGTGGTGCCAGTTAACATGCAGCAACAACATAGATCAAAAGGCATGTGGAATCTATGTTACTGGCAAAGTGATGGAGATTCTACATTTGCAGGAACTTGTACCTTTTCAGGCTGAATTCATGAATTAGGCCTTTTTTATTCCAGTTTATATCTTAGTGATAGAGCTAGTGGTATAATCTCTGTTGTCAAAGTCTTCAGACTGGCCCTTTAAGAGACCTTTAGAGTCTCATGCTATGTACTATTAGATATAATACGAACTCAATGGCATTTGGATCAGATCCAGAGAGCTGATGGAATAAAGTGAGACCTCCCGGGATATTGCCGGGATACCGGCAGGCCAGTCTGACCCTATCTGAAGCACACATCATCAGTCACAGCCAGAAAACTAGCCGCCGCCTGGCTGAGGATGATGGGAGTTGTAGTCAGAAGCTGGAAAGCCACTGGTTGGCTGCATGTGAATTGAAGTGACACAGTCCTTCTGCGCTTGAGGGCCTAGGAAGACCTAGTTCTGCTATACAGTTTTTATCATGCCGGGAGGAGAATATGCAACAGACTCCTAGCTACTTCCAGAGAGTACCAGAAAAGGTCAAAAGAGAAAGGGAGAACCAAGAGAAATTCGAAATGAATAGAAAACAGAAGGAGAAGAGACAAACAGGGGGAAGGGAGCAGCCACAGTCACGGACAGACGAGGGTTACTTACGTTGAGTTCGGTGATTGCTATATCAACAATGCTACCCACTACTATCAGTGCATCAAATGTGTTCCATGCATCACAGAAATAGTGCTGCATGGGAGGCCGGGAGGAGAGAAGGAAGAGAAAGAAAAGAGAGAAACAGAAAATCAAAGGAAAGAAAAAGAAAAAAGTGTGAACAAGGGAGAGAAAAAGGAAATTAAAATTGAGAGTAAAATAAAGAAAAGGAAAGGTTAAGAGGCATTATACTGAGTTTTTTTTTGTCTCCTCTTGTGTTCGGCCGCTGGGTGTACCCTGGTTAACTGCACATTGACACTCCATATAAAACGCAACAATGAGGTAGGGTGGGGAGAGATGAGAGAGGGAAAAGCCCCTTCCGTCACCCTCTTCTGGCTGGGGAGGGGAGTGCGTGTTAGGGCTCTTCCCTTCCCTCTCTCCCTTCTCCCTGGAGCTGTGAAGATCCATAAATAAAAAAAAGAAAGAAACATGAGAGAAGCACCAACACCAGCAGGGAGAAGGGAAAGAGAAGGTGGGGAGTGCGAGGGGAAAGGGGAAGAGAGAAAGCGAGAGGTGCAGGCCTGCCCGGATATACTTACATTGGTCTCGCTGAGAATGACGTCAACTACGCTGCCAATAACGATGAGAAAGTCAAAGACATTCCAAGGGTCACTAAAATAACCCTACACAGGGGGGCAATCAGGAGGCAAATCAGGGTGGGGGAATTAAAAAGGATCGTTAGACAGACTCAAGATGTCAGACACAGCATCAGCAGCGCTAAAGCCCACGCACCTTTGCCAGAGGAGCTGACAATCTAAAAGAGCTTGCAAGCCCCTCTGGGATAGGGAAGGTTTAGCGTCAACCACCCCAACTTTTGTTATCCCCCCCCACCTCCCTTCTCCCGAACCAAGCTGGGCACTCCAGGCATCATCAGGCTTCGCTTCCCTATGTTTTTTTTGTAAGAGAATGTACTCAATAGATTGCCAGCACACACACAAAATAGTAAGGGGGGGGTTGGGAACCCCTCAATACAGCATGAACTCAATGAACAAATATCGGCAAAGCAGAGCAACCAACTGTGCCAGTATTTACTTATTTTGATTGTTTTGTAAAAGCCAGCAGTGAAGGGGTTAAGCAGTTTCACCCAACCTTAGCTTCAGTGATACCTCTGTGCATATGTGAAGGTGGGCCCCAAAAAGAATGATCCTTAAGCTTTTGCTGGACTACAATTCCCAGAACTGTTGGGGGGTGTAGGGATGTTGATCACTCACTCTACTCCTTGCTTAGGGTCTCAGTTTGTCTAAAATTGGTAGTTCACCTTTAAATTAACTCTTAGCGTTAGGGTAAGGCCACACTAAGCGATAGCGCGGCGATTTGACTCGCCGCGACTATTCGCCGCGACTTTTAACCCTCAATCGCTGGCGAAACTTTGGCGCTGGCGTCTATGGGAAATCGCGCAAAATCGCCAGCGTAAAAACACACGCGGCGATCTTTTTTCTATTGTCGCTCGAAATCGCCTAGCGAGGCGATTTCGAGCGACAATAGAAAAAAGATCGCCGCGTGTGTTTTTACGCAGCGATTCCCCATAGACGCCAGCGCCAAAGTTTCACCAGCGATTGAGGATTAAAAGTCGCGGCGAATAGTCGCGGCGAGTCAAATCGCCGCGCTATCGCTTAGTGTGGCCTTACCCTTATGTAAATCGTCTGATACATTAAGCAAATGGGCTTAATTTTTTTTATAGTTTTTGAATTAGTCAGCAGCTCTCCAGTTTGGCATTTCAGCAGCTATCTGGTTGCTAGGGTCCAATTTACTCTAGCAACCTGGCAGTGGTATGAATGAGAATTTTACCGGGAGAACAGGGCGTTTTCATTTGAATTCAAATCGTACGAATCGAAGTAACATCGTATTCAATCGGATTCGATTCAATGTTCTTTCTAAAAAAAAACGTTGCTTTTTCAAAGTCCACCAATTGACTCCAAATAGGTTCTAGGAAGTCCCCCATAGGCTAGAACAGCAATTCGGCAGGTTTTAGATGGTGAATGGTCGAAGTCGAACTTTTAAAGAGACAGTACATGATAAATTTCAATATTAGAATTTTTGAATTTATTTTCAAATTCGAATCGAATTTGGACTACTCCCTAGTCAAAGTACACAAGAAAAGCTTCAACCCTTGATGAATCTACCCCAAAAAGTTAATTTAAAGGTGAACCACCCCTTTAATAATGTTTTGTAATCATAATATAGGAGCTATCCTATGCTGTACATATATCATATATTTATTATACTGATATAATTTCTATCGTACATCCCTCTGAAGCATTCATTAGAAGAGTGCCCCGCTCCAGTGCAGGTTGCGATAGCCCCATAATGGATAATGGGAAAGGGGTATTTACAGTGACAAGACAAGACAAAGACTGGTGTACAGGACAGGACATAGAAAACACAGACTTTATTGGACAAAGACACATTACACTTATTCTGATCGTAACTGGGGCCTCTTACCCCTGCAGGGGTGCAATAAGGAACCCCTTTAGAATATAACAGGAGGAAAGGAGGTGCCATATTCTGGGAGATTAATACCATGTTCAATTTTACTACTGAAACATTTGTCTTATGTTTTACATAACTGGAGATAGTGACCAGCAGTAGGTTTACATATACAGCTGGTATAGTGGTGGTACCACTAAGGGTTAAACAGAAAACCAGTAAAATAATAATAAGAAAACTGTGTCACATTGAGAATACCCCATCGCAGACATATCGAATGATTCTCCAATGGGAAGACCACTTTTTTTTTGCCATGGAAGAAATCAAATCGGATGGTGGTTGTCATGATTACATTGCCCCATGGTGGTAGTTAACCCTTACACTGCCGATTCGCTTCCGGTGCCGGTACATAACGCAGGGTGGCACGGAAACCGGGAGCTGCGGAATCGGCGGCTCTTGCACTAAGGTGCCACGGGCCTCGATTCTCCAGCAGGAGGCAGTGAAAGGGTTAATGGCTAATAACTGCACTAGGAGCTAAGTAGACCACACCAACAGACAAGTCAATTAGACAGAAATGGTATCCAGGGAGTGAAACCACAAGACAAACATGGAGGCAGTGCATGCATGGGACACTAATGGGACATTAAAGTCACACAAGGACACAGACAATGGAACAGATTATACAAGAACAGCTCTAGGTTTGCAAAAATCATCATTGCATTCTTTTTTGGCAAGTTCATTTTGCCCCCCCTCCATATCTTTCTCTTTATATTTTAATTTATGTTTATGAAATAAGAATCTTGTGCTTCGTCAAAGCTCATTATAATGCCCAACACCATACTGGGTTAAAAATAGGTATGCACTGAATCCACTGTTTTGGATTCGGCCGAACCCCAGAATCCTTTGCAAGAGATTCGGCCCAAATACCGAACTGAATCTGAATCCTAATTTGCAATAGGAAATTAGGGGTGGGAAGGGGAAAACATTTTTTACTTGTTTTGTGGCAAAAAGTCACACGATTTCCCTCCCTTCCCCTAATTTGCAATATGCAAATTAGGATTCGGATTCAGTTTAGTCAGGCAGAAGGATTGGCTGAATCCTGCTGAAAAAGGTCAAACCCCAAACCAAATCCTGGATTTGGTGCATCCCTGTTAAAAACAAAATGAATATTAAAAAAATAAATTTTTAATCAATGATGATCTAATCATACTAAAGGGCAGATTTATTCATTTTTGAGGTTGAGTTTTTTAAAAACACTATCCTGCAGAAAAATTCTTGACCAAATTGGCAATTGTTTTAATATTTTTATCGGTGACAACCTCCTTCATCTGCCAGGCAGACAACTAAAACTTTTTTGGATTCTCTTGCGACTATTGTTGGGATCTTTCTGACTTTTCAGACATTGGGGGGCATACTTGTGGCCGTGGAATAATCAATGCCATTTTGGAAAGATTTATATTTTTTGAAAAACCCCAATTGATTTTTTTCCCTATGTGCACAAGCTTGTTCAAAAAATAAAAAGCTTCCCAGGTTTTAGGTGCAATCTTTTTATTAAATAAAATACATATATAAACAAAATCCTGCATGAAAAAGAAAAAAAATTTATGGCAGAAAAAGGTTTACTTGTTTTTTTCTGGTATTGCGTATCCAGCACCTGATCCTGAACCGGTAATAACTATTCCCCCCAAATGTCTGAATTTGCCATTAATTATTTGAACATTTAGGGACAGCTTTAACAACAATCACCGTTTAACATGATTCAGGGCCGTCATCAAAGGGGCCCTGGGGGGACAATTGTCCTGGGCCCGATGGCTTCGATATGTTAAGGGGGGCTTGACCATGCTGCGTTTCCTGGATTAGCTGGGCCCCCCTTGAACTGCTGAAGTAGGAGCGGAGTCGCGCCAAAGTAGGAGCTGAGTTGCACCGAAGGAGCCATGCCGAACAATTTTTTAAAATCTTTGGGCACTAATTGTTTTTATTAACTTGGGGGGCCATGGGCACTAATGTTTTTTTTTTTTAAACTTGGGGGGCCCTGGAAGCTGACTAGTAACTTGTAGGGGGTCACGGCACCAATTAGAGTCCTGCAAGGGTCTATTAGTTAAAACCCGTACTCAACCTGCAACCTGAACCCGCAATCTGACCTGCAACCCGCAATTTGACCCCCATTTTCCCCCTACTCGACCTTTGGGCACTAATTGTTTTTATTAACTTGGGGGGCCATGGGCACTAATGGTTTTTTTTTAAAACTTGGGGGGCCCTGGCAGCTGACTTGTAACTTGTAGGGGGCCACGGCACCAATTAGAGTCCTGCAAAGGTCCATTAGTTAAAACCCGTACTCAACCTGCAACCTGAACCCACAATCTGAACCTGCAACCCGCAATTTGACCCCCATTTTCCCCCTACCCGACCTAACCCGCAATAGGCCAACCTGGGGGACACGGGAAACTGGAAGTGACGTCACTCCGGTGCCGAATCTTCCCAAAAAAATGTAAAAACTGGAAGAACCACAAAGGTGGGAGGGATCAAGAACACACCTTTGTTGGGTACCCAGCCAGGTTACCCGCGGACTGCCCACACAGCCAAGGAATCAGGGACTTTTTGCCCGAAACCCGGCCACTCTGCTGGTATTCAGTGGGTATTCTGCGTAGGGATGCACCGAATCCAGGATTCAGTTCGGTATTTGGCCAGGATTCTGGCTTTTTCAGCAGGATTCAGATTCTGCCAAATCCTTTTGGCTGGCCGAACCTAAGCCTAATTTGCATATGCGAATTAGGGGCGGGGAGGGAAATCACAGGAAGTAAAAAATGCTTTCCCCTTCCCACCCTAATTTGCATAAGCAAATTAAGATTCGGTTTGGTATGTGGCTGAATCTTTCGCGAAGGATTCAGGGTTTGGCCGAATCCAAAATAGTGGATGTTAATTTTTTCAATTGAAATTTGTAAAAATGTTATCTTATTTGATTATTTTAATCTATCAATAATAAAAGGTTTTCTTGTCTGCCCTGCAGCCGAAGGAGGTTGTTTTATTGGAAATTGAGAAGACGAGCAAGAAACAGCAATAGAAGAAGGTTTCAACGTCCATAGTGACTGGTGTGTCTATGTTCTTACACAAAACTAGAGCTGTTTTTTTTGCAGTTGTGATTAGTGCAAATGATGAGTACACTCAAGTATGATACTACAGAGCAGAATATGGCTCAGAACGGAGCATCACTATCTGGATTTCAGTTGACTTTGAATATGATGTCACTGTTTATAGACACTTTCTTGATTTTGATCCCTGGAACTGGAATAACCTTGCCGATTATTTATTGCCATTCGCTGAATATGACACCCACAAGGACGGCTGTGTGGCAGGAGGGATGGGGAAGGCATAGAAATGAGGTTTCCAGATACACCCACCCTGCTGCCAACGCAATGGAACATGATCCGGTGAGGAAGCAACTCACAAAAATTTCCTTTCCAGATGGTGATGCTGCTTTCAAAGAGGAATAAAGCAGTTCTGGCATATCGTGCTGTGTTTCAAGTGGTTTAGGGATTTGAGGTCATGGAGCTCTGAGATGACACTTTACAGTATATGACGGATGTCCAGTTTGTTCAAGTGAGAGGACAGACATCTCTGATCTTTATACTGGGACGGACAAACACCAAGACACAAATATACACTGACTAATGTCCCAATACCTTATAGCTGAAGGCTAAAACTAATGATGCACCGAATCCAGGAATCGATTCGGGATTCGGCCAGAATTCTGCCTTTTTCAGCAGGATCGTATTTGGGCGAATCCTTCTGCCCAGCCGAACCGAATACGAATTTGCATATGAAAATTAGGGACGGGGAAGGGAAATCGCGTGACTTTTTGTCAGAAACCAAGGAAGTAAAAAATGTTTTCCCCTTCCCACCCTTCATTTACATAAGAAAATTAGGATTTGGTTCGGTATTCGGCCGAATCTTTTGCGAAGGATTCTGGGGTTCTGCTGAATCCAAAATAACGGATTCGGAGCATCCCTAGCTAAAACTACTCCTGAACCCCAAAATTCCAACCATCAATCATGTTACACTCCTTCTGCTTCCCCCCTTCTAACACATCCATACAAGGTTCCGGAATCTCTTTAAAGCTACCATTTCTATTCTGCCCTCACAATGGGTGATTGTCAAAAGCCGAACAATTAGATTGGGTGTGATTTGTAGACCATAGGCCTAATTATAGTTATGGGGGAGATTCCCATCCACACTGGGCCTACATTTGTGATTTGTGACAAGTATGTAATTGGCTTTTGGGGTAATGGAATTGCTGTACTGTAGAACCCCAAGTTTATGTTTTTCAGGGGACCAAAAAGTAAAAAATCCAGGAAAATGTAATATCAGGGAAATGTATTACGCATTATCTATTGGCGGGGCCACAAAAATCTGTAAAATGCAGAAAAACTTAAAATCAGGGGATGTAAAATTTAGGTTTCACTGTATTTCCATAATTATTGATGTCCGTTCATTTTTCCTATTTAGCATGCACACAAGCTTAACCAATCAGCGGCCGGTATGCTTGCTTAACAGAAAACTGAAGCCCAATATGTGGACAAGATCAATTTCTGTCATTTTGTGCTCATTTTATTTATTTATGTGTACAACAGCTGAGTTTTATATAAGAATTAATTTCAATAAGCAAATGGGTCTGTGGCTGTTTTTATATAAGAATTAATTTCAATAAGCAAATGGGTCTGTGGATTGTACTAACACAAGGAGAGAATATTAGCTTTAATTTAAATCTGTTTTTTTTTTTAATTGTTGTTGCCTTAAAGGAGAAGGAAAGCTAACGAAACAGTTTATTGCCAATAGATTAGCCACAATAGTACAAGCTATAACACTATATGCTTTACCATACCTGAGTAAACAGCTCTCTGTTTGTTTAGGATAGCAGCTGCCATATTAGCTTGATGTGACATCACTTCCTGCCTGAGTCTCTCCCTGCTCACTCATAGCTCTGGGCTCAGATTACAGCAGGGAAGGGAGAGAGGAGCAAACTGAGCATGCTCAAGCCCAAGCCCTGGAGGTTTAAGATGAAAACAGGAAATCTGATACAGAAGCCCATGAGTACACAATAGAAGGAAATAAATGCTGTGTTTCTTTTGACAGAGGACTCAGAGCAGCATTGTTTTGATTGTTTACTGATGTATTTATATAGACCTTTCTGATAAAGCTTACTTAGTTTTAGTCTTTCCTTCTCCTTTAAGTGTCAGTTTGCCTTTCTGCTCACCCAACATGAAATTTCACCCAAATAATAAAACAAAAATGTGTAATATAATAAACTGTGATTCAAAGCATCTTTTCCAATGAAAATAATGTTTAGCGGTGGCCTTGGCTATTTGTTACACTGCTTGGCCTGACTACAAGCGCCATTAAAACAATGAAGAAAATTTATCAAAGAATTGGTTTTTTTGGGTACAATTTTGAAATTTTCATCAAGTAGAATTTTTCAGATTTTTATGAAACTCGTTTACAGAGTCAGAAAAATTGTAATGCTCTGGCTCATTCATCAAATCATCTAGCCCACTTGCCCTCAAGTTTTTTTCTCCAGCTTGAATCAAAAACATCTAAGTCTGGAGTCGATCAAGGGGAAAAGTTTACCGCAATGTGGGAAAAATTGATCATAATGAAATTCTATGGGAAAATTCAGCAAATTGCTTTCACATCTCTACTTGGGAAGAATGATAAATAGGAAACATTCAAAAATAACAGTGAATAGTTTTGATTAAATGTGCTGGGATTTGGCATCTCCGTACTAATTCTCGCATACTAATACTAGGTAACTTATACTTTTCTGTTTAAGGGCCCTTTGCTGACAGTGTCTGTCCCTGGGCAGAACAGAAAGGCAAATAATTGAAAAACAACAAAAACAAGAAAAAAAAAAAAGAAGTTCAATGGAAAGTTAAAAAGGACCCTTTTTCGCAGATTTCCATGAATGAAAAGATAAACAAAACAACTGAGAAGGAACTGTAAGACGTTTCTGCTCAGGGTAATGACATGACGATATTAGAAGAAAAACGTGGGACTCATTTAAGGAAAAAACAGGCTTGAAATTAATCCGAATCAGCTTTGCTTTCTGCTAAAAATGCCCATCGCAGTGACTATGGGAGGCTAATCTGGAAGGGATCCAAGCCTTCCCAAAAATAGTCTATCCCTTTTGTTTACACGTGTATCAAACCGTTTCGGAGGCTGTAGAGACTGTGTAAATATTGTTGGGATTTTGCACACTTAAAGGAACAGTAACAACCAAATAATTTAAGTCTTTCAAAGTAATTAAAATATAATATACTGTTAGCATGCACTGGTAAATGCTGCATGTTTGCTTCAGAAAGACTACTATAGTTTATGTAAACAAGTTGTTGTGTGGCCATGGGGGTAGCCATTCAAGCTTGAAAAAAGAAGAAAAGGCACAGGATACACATCAGATACAATGGAATTCTTCAGAACTTATCTGTTTTTCTACTGTGTATCCTGTGCTTGAATGGCTGCCCCCATGGCTACACAGCAGCTTGTTTATATAAACTATAGTAGTACTTATCTGTTATCTACTGTGTATCCTGTGCTTGAATGGCTGCCCCCATGGCTACACAGCAGCTTGTTTATATAAACTATAGTAGTACTTATCTGTTATCTACTGTGTATCCTGTGCTTGAATGGCTGCCCCCATGGCTACACAGCAGCTTGTTTATATAAACTATAGTAGTACTTATCTGTTATCTACTGTGTACCCTGTGCTTGAATGGCTGCCCCCATGGCTACACAGAAGCTTGTTTATATAAACTATAGTAGTACTTATCTGTTATCTACGGTGTATCGTGTGCTTGAATGGCTGCCCCCATGGCTACACAGCAGCTTGTTTATATAAACTATGGTAGTACTTAACTGTTATCTACTGTGTATCCTGTGCTTGAATGGCTGCCCCCATGGCTACACAGCAGCTTGTTTATATAAACTATAGTAGTACTTATCTGTTATCTACTGTGTATCCTGTGCTTGAATGGCTGCCCCCATGGCTACACAGCAGCTTGTTTATATAAACTATAGTAGTACTTATCTGTTATCTACTGTGTATCCTGTGCTTGAATGGCTGCCCCCATGGCTACACAGCAGCTTGTTTATATAAACTATAGTTGTACTTATCTGTTATCTACTATGTATCCTGTGCTTGAATGGCTGCCCCCATGGCTACACAGCAGCTTGCTTATATAATAGTAGTATTTTTGAAGCAAACACACCAATTTTACCAATGCAGGGAAACAATACATTATACTGTCATTCCTTTAAAACACTTTCATTTTTTGGTGTTACAGTTATTCTAAAGGGAAACTTAACCTTAATGAAAATGTCATGCTAAGCAACATTTATTCTGCTGGTTTCCGACTCCTGAAACACAACGCATTCGAAGCGAGCAAATGTACACGCCTGCAGGGAAATTACACTGTTTCAAGAGTCAGAACCGGAAAACTGAATGAAAACCCATTGCTTTTAAAACTTTTTTTTTTTTTATAATTGAACTTTCTTACATTAAGGGGGTAAAAAATTCTTTGGTGGAGACCTCCTTTAACTGGCAGAGTTTGGTGAACTCAGCACCCGGCTATTTTACTGAAATAACAACATTGTGTGTGGAAGTCCTGTGTGAGCGTGCAGCTGTTTGGATTCCCGGGCTGCAGATACAGACAGGGCTGGTCTGGGAGAACTGCTTTTTATTCTTTAGGGTCAGGTCCTGGGTAGATTGGGAGAAGTGGTTCCCAGGCAGTGCTGGCATGAAGAGTGAGGCAAGAACTCGTCCTATCAACTGCACGTCATGTCAGGAGGCCCTCACTCTGTAGCCACCCTCACCCTGGGAACAAATCCTTAGCACCCCCCCCCCACCCACATACCAATGGCAATTAACCCCTTCACTGCTGTAACGACTATGTGCCTGATGGCAGAGAGAGTATACGGGTATCTGTATTGAAGATGTGAGACATAACTTAAAGGGGTTGTTCACCTTTGAGTTAACTGTTAGTATCATGTAGAGAGGGATATTCTGAGACAATTTACAATTGGTTTTAATTTTCTATTATTTGTGGTTTTTGAGTTATTTAGCTTTTTATCCAGCAGCTCTCCAGTTTGCAGTGTCAGCAATCTGGTTGCTAGGGTCCAAAATATCCTAGCAACCATGGATTGATTTGAATGAGGATATGGCATATTAATATTAACTCCAATCCTTAAGAGGGATATAAATGAGCTGGAGAGAGTGCAGAGACTAAGTGCAACTAAACTGGTTAGAGGGAGGGAAGACTTAAATTATGAGGGTAGACTGTCAAGGTTGGGGTTGTTTTCTCTGGAAAAAAGGCGCTTGCGAGGGGACATGATTACACTTTACAAGTACATTAGAGGACATTATAGACAAATAGCAGGGGACCTTTTTACCCATAAAGTGGATCACCGTACCAGAGGCCACCCCTTTAGACTAGAAGAAAAGAATTTTCAATTGGTATGTTACAGAATGGCCAATTCTAGGCAACTTTTTAATTGGTCCTCGTTATTTATTTGTCATAGTTTATGAATTATTTGCCTTCTTCTCCTGACTCTTTCCACCTTTCAAAGGGGGTCACTGACCCCGTCTAAAAACAAATGCTCTGTAAAAATACGCATTTATTGTTATTGCTACTTTTTATTACTCGTGTTTCTGTTCTGACCCTCCCCTATTAATATTCCATATTCTCATTCAAATCCAAACATGGCTGCTAGGATATTTTAGACCCTCGCAACCAGATTGTTGACACTGCAAACTGGAGAACGGCTGAATGAAAAGTTAAATAATGCAAAAACCAGAAATAATGAAAAAATTAAAACCAATTGCAAATTGTCTCAGAATATCACTCTCTACATCATACTAACAGTTAACCCAAAAGTTAAACAACCCCTTTAATACAGTACATTATTCTCCTGCTCTGAGGTGTCTTAAATCATCTCAGGCCCATGATTGGGGTAAATTATTCTTCGGATTTTGTGTGTGAAACACACAAGTGCAGTTACCCGTAGCAACCAATCATTTTGCCACAGTTTCCAGGAAAATAAAAGCTGACTGGTTGCCAGGCAATCTGGCGCCTGTATTCAAAAACCTGCCAGCTCTACTGTGTTTTGGGGGCGACTTATTCTCCCATTTTAAGCCGAGGTTGTGAAAAAGTGAGGTCATGTGATAGAAATGATCATGTTTTCAGGTGAATAATTCTCCTGTTTTGAAGTAAGAAATATTGTACTCTGTGGGGAATCATTAACCAGAGAGATTATTGTCCCACAATGTGGTATTATAAAGTGGTTTTTCAGAATTTTCCCTCTATTTTTAGTCAGGCCTGGACTGGCAACCTGTAGGTTCTGGCAAATGCCAGAGGGGCTGCTGTAAGATCCCATAGACAGTCGCTATATATTGGGCCTCTGTGTACATGAAATGCCAGGGCCTATTTTGAATCTTGTTTTTAAGGTAGAAGTGTGTTACTCGATCACTTTGTATTGAAAATAACAATGTGATTAAAATGTCAGCAATGAGGTGTGAAAATTGTATTTCTGTGAAATATTTTTATCTTGTGAGATTTGAATAAAAAAAACCCCACACATTAAGAGAACCATTCTCCTGACTTTGTTGAAAACAACTATTATTATAGATAAACTAGGCCCACACTTCCTGGTTCACTTGGAACCGGCATTACTTCCTGTCAGGTGATCAGTGAGTGACACACAACGTCACAAAATGGTGGCTATAAATGTGTATATGCCAAGTGAATAGGATTCTTGAATAGATCACTATTTGGGATATGAATTATCTGTGGGATATGTTTTTGTTCAGGAGGTCCAGTTCTCATTTAAGGTGGAACTAGGGTTGCCACCTTTTCATAAAATTTCCACCAGCCGGTGGTGAGGGCGGGAATAAAAGGGTGGGGCGTGATGTAATAGGGCGGCGGTGATGTAAAAGGGGGTGGAGCCACAGCCCGCAATGGCCAGAAGGCGGAGAAAAGGTACATTTGAGCAGAATGGGGGCGGGCCAAGGGCTTTTGTTAGGGTTATTACAAATTACTACATTGCCGGTAAATTTGTAATACTGGCTAGGCCGGTAAAATACCGGACTGGTGGCAACCCTAGGTGGAACAAAATCTGCTGGGTTGAATTATTCGCCTGCTGTGAGGTGTAAATTATTTTAAAATGCACTGTTGTTTGGGGAATTATTATTTAGAGGTAAAATTATTTTCCTGTTGTCGGTGGAAACAAAGATTTTAAAGGATAAGTAAACCTTAAAAATAAGTGAATGTAAAACTGATGAGGGGGCTATTCTAAGCACTTTTGCAATGTACATTCATTATTTATGTTTTTTAAATTCCAAGATATTAAAGGATACATGTACTGTTAATTTCAGTGGCGTAACTATAGCAGAAGCAAAGGGGAAAGCAAATCGAGTGCATAGACGGAACAGGAAGTGGGCGGGAGGATGGGGATTGGAGTGCACCAGGCCCCTCTAAAGATTTTTATTTGTGCCAGGGGCACTCTAGTTTTGCTACTGGTTAATATGAATGAATTTTGTTACAACAGCACCACCTGCTGGTCATTTTCTGACCAGTCTGACAATCAAGTAGTCAAGGAAGTTGTCAGGAGAAAGAAAAGGGGCTCTTCTGATGTTTTTCTCTTTAGGAAAGATTTGAGAAAGGTTTCAGAGCAGCCTCTTTTTTTCTTGACTACTTGTTGGTCAGACTGGTGGGAAACTGATCAGCAGGTGGCGGTGTTGTAACTAAATTCATTCATATTAACAGTACATGTATCCCTTAATATCTTGTACACTGCAAAAGAATAGCCCCCTCATCAATTTTACATTCACTTATTTTTAAGGTTTACTTATCCTTTAAAAAAATTCTTCAGTGAATACAAAATATGAGCTATTATTCTTTCGGCGACAAGGGGGCATATTTATAAAAAGGTGAAAATAGAGGTTGCTGGTGGTTCAACAGAGGGAAATGTTACGACTCTCGCTTTTATATTAATTCATGGATAAAAAATGGAGTCCTGGGAAAACCTATAGAAATGAACACACGGCTGGGGAGTTCAGTTCTGGCGATCTCTATTTTCACCGGTGCCCCTAGGTATTAAAATTGTGTTATGAGGTGCGAAAATCATTGTGTTCATTTTGTTCCAGATAATTCTTTTACTATTTTAAGGTGAATTTTTCTCAAGTCCTGAGCATAATTAACTGAAGTTTTGCTTTAAGGGGAAAGAAATCATCCCAAAACATTAGTATTCATCTAATGTGATTTAACCTAATACAGGTATAAGATCTGTTATCCGGAAAGCCGTTACCCAAAAAGTAATTAAAAAATTTTCTCTGTATTAATAAAACAGTATGGGATCTATTATCCGGAAACCCGTTATCTAGAAAGCTCAGAATAACACGATGGCCTGATGGCTTTCTCCCATAGATTTCATTTTAATCAAATAATTCAATTCAAGTTATTAAAAAAATTATTTCTTTTTTTTTTTTAATTAAACAGTACACGTTTGGGATCCATTATCCGGAAACCCATTATCTAGAAAGCTCAGAATTACATGATGGCCTTCTCCCATACATTTCATTTTAATCAAATAATTCCATTCCATTTTTTAAAAAAGATTTCCTTTTTCTCTGTATTAATAAAACAGTACACGTATGGGACCTATTATCCGGAAACCCGTTATCTAGAAAGCTCTGAATTACATGATGGCCTTCTCCCATACATTTCATGTTAATCAAATAATTAAATTCAAGTTTTTAAAGATGATTTTCTTTTCTCTGTATTAATTAAACAGTACAGGTATGGGATCTATAATCCAGAAACTCGTTACCTAGAAAGCTCTGAATTACATGATGGCTTTCTCCCATAGACTTTATTTTATCAAAAAATTCAAGTTTTTAAAAATAATTTTCTCTTTTTTGCTGTAATAATAAACTAGAACCTTGTACTTGCTCCCAACTAAGATTTAATTAATCCTTATTGGAAGCAAAATCAGCCTTTTGGGATTATTTAATGTTTACATTATTTTTTAGTAGACAAGTTATGGAGATCCAAAATATGGAAATATCCCTTATCCAGAAAACCCCAGGTTCCGAGCATTCTGGATAACAGGTCCCATACCTGTAGACTTGAGTTATGGAGATCCAACATTTAAAAAGATGCCTTATCAGGAAAGCCCCAGGTCCCAAGCATTCTGGATAACAGATCCCATACCTGTAGACTTAAGTTATGGAGATCCAAAAAATCCCTTATCCGGAAAACCCCAGGTCCCAAGCATTATGGATAACAGGTCCCATACCTGTAGATTTAAGTTATGGAGATCCAAAATATGGAAAGATCCCTTATCCAAAAAAACCCATGTCCCGAGCATTCTGAATAACAGGTCCCATACCTGTAGACTTAAGTTATGGAGATCCAAAATATGGAAAGATCCCTTATTCGGAAAGCCCCAGGTCCTGAGCATTCTGGATAACAGGTCCCATACCTGTAGACTTAAGTTATGGAGATCCAAAATATGGAAAGATCCCTTATTCGGAAAGCCCCAGGTCCCGAGCATTCTGGATAAAAGGTCCCATACCTGTAGACTTAAGTTATGGAGATCCAAAATATGGAAAGATCCCTTATCAGGAAAGCCACAGGTCCCAAGCATTCTGGATAACAGATCACATGCCTGTAAATTTAAGTTATGGAGATCCAAAATATGGAAAGATCCCTTATCCAAAAAGCCCCAGGTCCCTCGAATTTTGGTTAACACGTCCCATACCTGTAGACTTAAAAAATATGGAAAGATCCCTTATCCGGAAAACCCCAGGTCCCAAGCATTATGGATGATAGGTTTCAAACCTGTAGTAATTTGTCATGGGTAGATTATTATCCAAAAATAAAGTGAGCCAGAGGTTAAATAAATGACCTCAGATCAGGAGAACAGTTTGCCTTTGAATTTGCCTTCTCTTTTTTTGTAAATCTAACCCTAAATTGCAGAGATGCAAAGTCCTGGGCCTCGAACTGGACTAATAATATGATGTTTGTCAGGGATGCCAATCAAAACCTGTGAACCTGCCCACGCAGATGGTACCCGTGTAGCGCTAGAACATACAAATGTCTCTGTTTATTAGAAAGATTGGGGACTGGTGGGGTACATGGTATCTGTGTATTAGACATGGTTACAAGGCACATGTCCTAATAGGATAAGTAAACCCTAAAAATAAGAGAATGTAAATTTGATGAGGGGGCTATTCTAAGCACTTTTGCAATGTACATTCATTATTTATTTATTTTAAATTCCAAGATATTAAGGGATACATGTACTGTTAATATGAATGAATTTTGTTACAACAGCGCCACCTGCTGGTCATTTTCCCACCAGTCTGACCACCAAGTAGTCAAGGAAGTTCAAAGAAAATTGAGTGAAGGCTGCGCTGTTGCACAAATAGTCGGGTCGGGGAAAGCAGCACCAAAAAATAGTGGATCCACACTTCCACTGTGAGTAATAGAAGTCAGCAAGAGAGGTGCGCTATTAACCTTATAAATCCTTAAATACAGGCACCTAATTACATGCAATCTCACCAATCATGTGACCCCTAGAGTAACCCTGCAACTTGCTAGCTGCTTTCAAAAGGAAGTTGTCAGGAGAAAGAAAGAGGCTGCTCTGATGTTCTTCTGCTTAGGAATAAAATTATAAACCTTTCTCACATCTTTCCTAAGCAGAAGAACATCAGAGCAGCCTCTATCTTTCTCCTGACAACTTCCTTGACTACTTGCTGGTCAGACTGGTGGGAAAATGACCAGCAGGTGGCGATGTTGTAACACAATTCATTCATATTAACAGTACATGTATCCCTTAATATCTTGGAATTCAAAAAACATAAATAATGAATGTACATTGCAAAAGTGCTTAGAATAGTATAATCATCAATTTTACATTCACTTGTTTTTAAAGGAGAACTAAACCCCCCAACTAATGAACACCCCTACCCTCCATTGTCCTGTTCTCCCCCCGCACAGGTGTTAATACCTGTAAATGCCCCTAAGTCTTTAATTACCCCTCGATGCAGAGTAAGCGCAGCGGAGCTCATGGGAATCTTCGGTTCCCTTCGGGCAATTTCCGTGGCTGTCAGTGCATGTGCAGTTGTTGGGTACCGGAAAATTGCTACAACTGCACATGCGCCGATACGCCTCTTACTTACTGAAGTCTCCTGAACCGTTGAAGATGGCGCCCGTGAGCTCCGCTGCGCTGACTCTGCATCTAGGGGTAATTTACAGGTATTAAAACCTGTGCAGGGGGGAACAGGGAGGGGGACTATGGAGGGTAAGGGATTCATTAGTTTGGGGGTTTAGTTCTCCTTTAAGGTTTACTTATCTTTTAAATCTGCAAATTAGGGGATGAGAGCTTGTATGACGACCTCTGAGTAGTACTACGGGCAACATTGAGCTCATGATGGACACATGTTCCTGGTGTCTCTTATGATAGTTAGTTACATTACGCATTCCCGTGTTAGTTATTAGGATGCAAAACTAGAATGCAGGAAAGAAAAGAAGAATGATCAGTCTGTTCAGCAGCTGACCGAGCCTGGAAAGAGGAGCAGAAATGTTAGCCAGGGAACATTGCGGGAGTGGCAGGTGAAAATCCAGAAAGGAGCATGGACGTTGCTGCAAACAAGATACACCTGCAAGAGACCCCTTCACATGCACATACATAGGAGATTTAAAGAAATTGTATTTACTCCACCACCAGGGGGCAGCACCTAGACATTGAAATTGCAAAAATACACTAGTTGGGATTGGGAAGGATTGGTCTATGACTCTATGTCTTGTATTTCAGCCATAGTCATGTGATGGGGGGGGGTGGTGAGGAGATTGATGATAACCAGAGAATGATGGTTAACATCCAATAGGGTTCAATAATTGCACCCAGCACACATTTATTACATGGGTTTACTGTTTCCATCATTAAAGGCAATTTAAAGACTCCGACTTTCTTCATTATGCCTTTCAAGTGAATTTTCAGGTTTTCTCCCAAGTTTTTTTGCCGTTAGGGCTGCGTTTGGCGCTTACATGCGTCTGTGTGAGTACAGTCCCCTTCACAATAATTGAGTGCATCTACTCCTGTACTCCCTTGCGGCTGAACAGAAGAAAGCGCATTGCAGGGGAGCGCAGGAAAAAATGCCTGTGTGTAAGAGCCCTTAGAGAGCATGGTCTCCTTAACTGTTCCCTCTAGTCAGTGCCTCAACCATATTAAGCAGGCATGTACCAAATACAAGTCTGTATGTGTAAAAATTAAAGTCTGCTCTGTTTCCACATGCTCTGGCTTACCATTCTTCTGTAATATGCATGTGATTCTGCAGTGATCTTACTGGCATCACTGGGGTTAATGCAGGGTTCATTATTGATTCTCTGCAACAATTTTACTGGCATGTTTGGGGTTAGTGCAATTCTCCGAATCTTTTTCTGCAGTGATCTTACTGGCAAGTCTGGGGTTAATGTGGTTTTGTTTTTTTTGCAGTGATTTTAGTGGCATGCCTGGGTCACTAAAACGTGTACCAAAGGGTATGTATGTGTTTCTGGTAAAGTGCATGTGGACCAATACATTTTCCGGGGCACGTTTTTGGGTCAGATCAGATTTTTTGAAAGCATTTCGTTTTTTTAACATATAGGCACTCGAGGGCCGACCCCTAAAGCTGTCGCCCTAGGCACGGACCCTTAAGTGCCTGTATATATATATTTGCGCACAAAATTCTCTCTTCATTTACTGTGGTGGATAGGAAATGTCAGACGGTCCCTAACTGCTCTGCAGGGAAATAATCATACTTATGAACAGCAGGGGGAGCCCCCGCCTTACTTTCCAGCCATGCAGAACTCAAGCAGCTTTGTTTGTTTCCCTGTAGAGCAGTCGGCGACTGTGTAGAGATTTGTATTGGATTTTACTGTTGCCTTTACATCCCCTTTACTGTTTCCAACTCCAGCTGCAGGGACAAAGATCATGGAGCCAGATTTAAACAGAAAACTGGGATTCTATTTGGAGGATTATTTTGCTGCAGCCACTGGTTCTGCAGAGTTGGAGAAAGTTTGTATTAAACAATACAAAAAGTATAAAATCCACATTAGATTACATGACAACACAGGACCCAGTGCAGTCTGTATATTCTGATTATTAATCAATCTTGCTGTATTGGCTTCTGGCAGATATTATTTGACTTGTGCTGTTTTGATAATTTATGACGCTCCCTAAGCAGCCCAGACCACACTGAGCATGTGCACAGTCTTGGTCTTTCAAAGATATTTAACAAAGTTACAAGATGGTGACCCCCTGTGGCCAACTTTGAAAGCATAAATCATTTGTTTTATTAGGCTTGTGGTGCAGTAACTTCATGTTTATGTTTAGTATACAAAATACAGCATTTCTAGCCTTTCTAATTTAGACTTTACTTTCCCTTTAAGAAAAAATTTGAATGTCTAATATTCGATCGAATGGTGCGATCGTATTTGATACGCACAAATCGAGTTGTTCTCCGAACAAAACTCGAATGTCAGGAAGGCTACTAACATCTCCAAATGGCTCAGCGAACCTCTGTCGTTGACTTGAACTCGGCAGGTTTTAGGTGGCGAATATTCGAATTAGGTCAAGGTGTGATAAATCTCACATTCGAATTTACATTGGAATAAGGGGATTAAAATTTCGAATGTTTGAATTTTGAAACTCAAAAATTCAAATTCAAGTTTACTATTTGACCCTTGATAAATCTGCCCCATAAAGCTGGGCGTATAAGACTTGTGATTGGTTAAACCTGCACTCATATAGTCAATGCTTAGAGGGAACAGGCGAGTGGGGCAGGGCTCTTGATCCCCTTTAGCTTGAAATAATATAAAAGTCATCTGAGTCTTTAGTTCTCCTTTGATGATGTCAAGGTTTGTGGGATTCAGAAATCCCATGTTAGAACTCGTGGTTCTGAGTAATTGAGAGACCATGTAATAAATCAGAGGGAACACACACTGACCCCAGAGCACTTAATAGGAGTGCAGCAGCCGAACTCTGGCATTTCACTGCACTCCCCTTTTGGTTTCATGCTCTTAGAACTTAAGTGTCCCCATGGGAAAAATCTGGATCCTCCAACCCTCTCCAATCTCCCTTCTCTTTCCTTTGAGCAGAGGCTGCACCCTATTGCCCCACTGCAGGACTGGGCTGAGCTTACAATGTGCAGATTCCCAGACCTCTCACTGACCAGCTGCCCAAAAGACTCAATCATGTGATCACTGCAGGACCATAATGCTTTGCAAGGGCCACTGGCAGTACATTTGGGGCCAAAGAAGCAAATGCAATGCAGAAAAAGTAAATAAATAAAAAATACAATTCTTAATACATACAGTAAATACATTCTAGATTCCAAATCTAGGGACCCAGCACTTAAAGCAATAGATTAGGGGGGTCATCGGATTAAGTTTTGGGAAATTTGATATTTCGGATATATGTGGAATATTATAATTGGGGAGACATCTTGGATTGCAAAGGATAAACACGTCCCATGTAATCTACAAAAAAGTGCCTTTAAGGGTCAGGGCACACGCTCAGATTCGGGGAGATTAGTCGCCCGTCGACATATCTCATCTTCTTCGGGGCGACTAATCTCCCCAAACTGCCTCCCGCCAGCTAGAATCGAAATCCCCAGCAGGATGGCACTCGGAGCGCTTTTTTTCCTTTGTTTGCCTCATGAGGAAACTTCGGACGACTTTCGGAAAACGAAGCACTCCGAGTCATTACATTCTTACTTATATTCTAGCCGGCAGGAGGCAGTTCGGGGAGATTAGTCGCCCAGAAGAAGAGGAGATTTGTCGCCGGGTGACTAATCTCACCGAATCTGACCGTGTGCCCTGACCCTAAAGGTTGATAAACATTCTAAAATGACTTTTTTGCCCCCTACCCAAACTCTCCAAAGTAGAACAAATAGTAAATGGTAAAGCCTATTGTTCCATAAATGGATATAAATACGTTCTGTTGTCATTGGGGTGATAGGGTGCCCAGCTGCACAGGCTAACTGCCTAATAATAACTCATTTATTCACCACTGTGTGTGTCCTGAACTGCTCAGTGCTCACTGCTATGTCTGTACAGCATGGATTTCCCAGGGGAAATATATACATATCCCATGCCATGTTTGCTAACCAGAATTCTTTCACTTGTTCCCATGAAGCGGTGATGTGATTAAAGGCCATGCCCAGTGCATAGTAACAGTGATACCATGGGAAAGTGCGCACTATAAGAACCAGAATGCATTGTGGTCATACCTCCTTGGGAAGCTGGGAAATGCCTACTAATATCAGGGTAAGATGTTAGTGAGATAATCAGTGGAGTAACTAGATATTACTGGGCTTCACAGCATATTTTTCAGACAACCAAAATGTCTAGAGGTTGACCTGTTTTACCAATATTTATAGAAATTGTATTTTAATTAGGACCTTGTGTGGCCCCTATACCTCCTGGGCCCCCTGCAGCCACAGGGTCTGCTTCCTCTATTATTACGCCCCTGGAAATAATCAGAGGTCCCTGTATAACTCAGCCTGCAGCCTTGTGCCTTTATATGGTCACAGAACAACCCCTCAGTGACTTCTAATTTCCTTATCATTTACAGTAGGGGGTACATTATCCCTTATAATACATGAGTGATACTTAGAGTTCCCTGTATAACTCAGCCTGCAGCCTTGTGCCTTTATATGGTCACAGAACTCCTCCGTGACTTCTAATATCCTTATCATTTACAGTAGGGGGTACATTATCCCTTATAATACATGAGTGATACTCAGAGTTCCCTGTATAACTCAGCCTGCAGCCTTGTGCCTTTATATGGTCACAGAACAACCCCTCAGTGACTTCTAATTTCCTTATCATTTACAGTAGGGGGTACATTATCCCTTATAATACATGAGTGATACTCAGAGTTCCCTGTATAACTCAGCCTGCAGCCTTGTGCCTTTATTTGGTCACAGAACAACCCCTCAGTGACTTCTAATATCCTTATCATTTACAGTAGGAGGTACATTATCCCTTATAATACATGAGTGATACTCAGAGTTCCCTGTATAACTCAGCCTGCAGCCTTGTGTCTTTATATGGTCACAGAACAACCCCTCAGTGACTTCTAATATCCTTATCATTTACAGTAGGGGGTACAGTATCCCTTATAATACACTAGTGATATTCTGGAGTTTTTTGCATTACCAGGGGTCCCTACATTCTAACTCTGTGCATAGATCTGGTGCAGTTTGCAGCAATCAGAGCAAGCAGCCTGCAGAGTGACTCAGAAAGTAATTGCTCTTTCCGTCACCGGGAAATAAGGGAAATAAAAAAAAAAAAGGTGGGAGAAAGTATTTAATCTGAAATAGTAATTTAGTCCTCTAGTTAAAAAGAAATTAGGCATTTTAGTGTTCCCATGGAGAGCCTCTGAGAACTGGCAGGTGGAACTCACGGCAACTCCAATGTAGGTCAGCCATTGCATGACTGCGGCAGTTCCTCTAACTGCTGGAATATGCTCTGCAGGGGCTGGATCCTTCTCAACATCGTCCTGCCCCCTGATCCAAATGCATTCTGGTACTTAAAGTCCTGCAGTTTTCCATTCCCATGGAAACTATAGAAACACATCCCTGATTAAAGGGCAATTAAACCCTAAACATTTTCACTTTTGCTCTCTCTAAAGTGGGCAGCCCAAACTTAACCACAGATGCAAAAAGGGTTCTCCAGTGAGAATCATCCTAATTTTGCTTTTAATTGGGAGATTACAATTATGACTTGTTGAAATCAAAGTACTGTAGCCAAACATCATACAGACATAGTGACATTTTGGTGTCTGTGACTAAATAAATATGTTTATGTATAACGAGGAACAAGGAGCTGGATCTATAAGAATGTCTTGATTCTCATTGGAGGATCCTTTTATATCAATGTGTGTGTGTGGGGGTTTGATTATAGAGTATTGCTGTATCCCTCCCTGATGCTGCTGGGCTACATCTACACCCTTCATAATAAATGGTGAGTATGCTAATAGCTACAGTCCATTTGAGAGGACTATATGACCTTGATAAAGGTCCCAAGAGGGACCTAAACGTCGGTTATACATACTAATGTAACAATACAAGTTTTCTTCACTGCAAAGACCCCTGGTGCTGGTTCTCTTTATTTATATATATATATATATATATATATATATATATATATATATATATATATATATAATATAATATTGACTGTATGCTCAGGGATAATTGTTGTCTTGTGTTGTTGGTTGCCTCAAAAGGCAGTGATGTCTATCATGTGACCCTCTAACTGTCTTTAAAGTGCTGAAAGCTATAGTCTAAAAACAGCTGGAGGGCTCCAGATTGACATCCTTGCCATATAAGTCTCTTCTACCTCACTATACCAAATGATGCCTATCCTGTCTACTTTATTTCAGTTAAAGCTTCTTATCTAACATAACAAAAAAGAGGCGATGATGCCCTTGGGTGCCTTCTTGCTATTTTATACACAGTGGCAGTAGCTGATATAACGGTGTCTAACCCTCTTCCCTGTTCCCCACGCACCCATGCACAATTGTTCTATACACACCTTTGGTTTGAAGGCAATGAGCTTCAGTATCATCTCAACAGTGAAGAGCCCCGTGAACAACATGTTTAGGATGTTCATGGCTTCCTTGAAGGAACAGCTCTGCCCGTAGTGCTACAAGAAGAACAACGGTAGATATCTATGAAGTTGTGAAGGGTATTTTGCTTTTAAGGGTGTTTTAAATCTCAACAACACAACACATACCTAATTAAATATAACATAGTGTTTCAGAAAAGCAAAAAACAAATAAATCCCAATACTAGGCTGTATGGGAAGAGGTATTCATTGTACAAAATTTGGGTTATACTTCTAATTGACACACCCCTGGCAAGACTCTACCTTGAATACTGAGTTTTAGTTTGGCTGCTTAGTCTAACAAGAGATATAACTCAAATAGAAATTGGCCAGATGAGGGCAACTAAGATTTTCGACCACAGCAAATGTCTAAATGGGAAGGAGAAGTTGCCCTTACCTGCATGGCGAGACAGATGGTGTTGAGTAAGATGAGCACGAACATGAGGTATTCAAAGTAGGTGGAGTTGACCACATACCAGACTTTGTACTGGTACTGGTTTTTGGGTATGTATCTTCTCAGGGGCCGGGCTTTCAGGGCATACTCCACACACTGACGCTGTTGATGGGGATGTTAAAATAAGGAACCAGAAAAATCACCAATGGATTATGTTATGGACTTGTTCTTGAACTGTCAGTATGAATATAATAACATTTGGTGTTCTCATGCCTAAAACCATGCACATGTAGAATTAATATGGTCACATCAAACTTAGACTTGTTTTCTTCACTGCCAGGAGTGATGGCAGTGAAGATCCAGACTTTATGAAGCCTTGACCTCTTTAACTGGGATGAACTGGGCCAGACCTGTTCCCCAACATCAGGGCCCAATTCAAAGCAACTCCCGGCATCTAGTGGGAACCGTTCCCAGAAGAGATGGGGCAGCTATAGCAGCAACGGAAGGGAAAACTTCATAATAATCCCATTCATTTGAGCATGAGACGTTAGGCAGGCAAGTGTCCTTATACTTTTTATACCATATAGAGCACATCTGAATATTATATGTATATCATGTAAACTAATCCTATTACTCTTGTGGTTGTTTCTCCAACTTATTTCATGTTATCACCCAGAAGCCATTGGAGTTACCTGGTTCTTGTCCAGCTCACAGTTTTTGTACTCCTGCTCCCCCTGCTCCTGGAACGTGACGATGACGAAACCCACAAAGATATTCATCATGAAGAAGGCAATGATGATGATGTAGATGATGAAAAAGATGGAGATCTCCACGCGGTGGTTGTAGATGGGACCCACGTCTTCTGTGTGGGAGTCGATGGCACGATAGAGAAGCCTGAAGAAGGGGCAGAATGTTGTTGTTGTGTGTGAAAGGTACAGATTATATTTTACTTTGATATTGAACCCTTCAAACTGGACGTCTGATATGGGCTGGAGTTTTAGTTCAAAAACAGCTTGATTTTATGTTTACAATGTACAAATCTGTTACTCAGAGGAGGGCTCCCTAGGCTACCCGGCCGGATTGTGCAGTGACAAGTGGCAGCTATAGAGCCCGGACCTGGTAACTGCCCATCCCCCCATCATCACGCCCTAGGCAGGTGCCTCTTCTTCCTACCCCTAGTTCCGGTCCTGCTAATACTGGTGTATATTAAAACCCATAACCCCTTCAGACCCAATTATGGAGCACTTGCAGCCATGGGATATTGGTGCCCGTGGCACAAGATGCCGAGTGTAGCAAGTACAAGACAGCCTGTATCTGATGCCTGTCACCGGCAGGTAGTAAGTACAGGTCTCTCTTGCACCCAATATCACCCTCAAACTTGCATATCTGATTGACAGGTAAGCTAGGATAACTCCACGGGACACCCGTGTGCTACACACTGTGTGTATTTTATTTATACAGCACTGCCAGTACTGTATATACAGGAAGGTGCAGCTCCTGTTTCTCCACTCTGAAACTGGAAAGACCTGCACCTTTGGGACCAACCATACTTTGCACCCTGTTCTACCTACCAGAATATTTCAGCCACAGCAGATGCACTGCTAATTTGGAAACCAACAAACCAACTACACTTTCAATACATTCATTTAGATTTTCTGTGCAACCTGCAACATCTGCTCTCAAAATGATTCTTTAAATGGGTTTGACGCACACATCGCACTAAAGAATTTGTGCACACAGATGTCTGAACAAAGCATCCACTTAATTGGCCCTTTAGATGTGTTTTAAAGACTGTTGAAGCTGCGTCAAAACCATATGCCAACTTCAGTGAAGGGTACGAGCGGGCACAATGCATCAGTGGAAATATCTCCATTATTTCTTTTTATCTTTTTTTTTTTCATTCTTAAGTGGTTTTGCCACTGTGTAACATTAGGGATAACAGATCTTAGTTTTGGGTTTGTAAACTAATTAAGCACAATCTTTTTTTTTTTTTTTTTTTTATAAACATCTACATTTTGATGAAAAGACAAAAAGGGTAAATCATGTTCTTTATATAAATAATGTTTCATTACATTCCTTCTCTGTATATTTGTATTTATACATATGGGAGGAGGGAGGTGCCATATTGATTCCCTTAGACAGTACAGTATGAGGGTATAGCTTATTGTGTGTCCAGAACATTCCTTCTCTGTATATTTGTATTTATACATATGGAAGAAGGTGCCATATTGATTCCCTTAGACAGTACAGTATGAGTTTATAGCTTATTGTGTGCCCAGAACATTCCTTCTCTGTATATTTGTATTTATACATATGGGAGGAGGTGCCATATTGATTCCCTTAGACAGTACAGTATGAGGGTATAGCTTATTGTGTGCCCAGAACATTCCTTCTCTGTATATTTGTATTTATACATATGGGAGGAGGAGGTGCCATATTGATTCCCTTAGACAGTACAGTATGAGGGTATAGCTTATTGTGTGCCCAGAACATTCCTTCTCTGTATATTTGTATTTATACATATGGGAGGAGGGAGGTGCCATATTGATTCCCTTAGACAGTACAGTATGAGGGTATAGCTTATTGTGTGCCCAGAAAATTTCTTCTTCTTCTTATCTATGCATTTATACATATGGGAGACATACCCCTTAGACAGGACACTTAAGGCCATTAATGTTAAAACAACCCCCCAGCATATACAAAATAAGACTTACTCCGGCCACCCCTCAAATGTGGAGACAGTGAAGAGGGCCATCATTGCTGACAGAACATTATCAAAGTCAAACTTGCTGTTTTCCCAGCTCCGATCCACTATCATGGGCTGCGAGACGTCCCCATCCTTATAGCTGATGTACTTCCCTCTGTCCAAGAAAAGAAAGTGCAAAGAACGGCTTGAAAAGAAATAAAGTCTCATTGGTTAAACACAGGCTACAGGCTGCAGGTGCTTTTCCTTCTATAACTTTGGGACTCATAACTGACTCTTTAAAAGGAGACTATACGCAGAATAAAGAGCTTTAATAGAGCCTAATGTGTAATATTATGTAGAGAAGCCGTGGAAGACAATGCACCCCCTTCATTCCATGCAAGCAGCTCCTCAACAAAGCGTTACAGGCCTTTCATATAAAATAAAAAAAAAAAAAAGGTAAATCACCTTCAATTTCATTTTTATTATCTTATGGAATGCCCAATTATATGCTGACAAAGCTGCCAAAAACAACATTGGTCTGTCATATATACCCTAGTCTAGTTGCTAGGGTAAATTACATCCAGATAGTTGCTGAAATTCGAAGCTGAAGTGAAATAATTCAAAAATACAATGATGAAAAATAATGACCAAGTGCAATTTTTTTCCAAATCACATTCACTGACTGACCTAAAACACATTAAAATGTTCCCTTGATAATAGAATATAATTCCAGGAAAGTCCTTGCTGGGCCCTTGTGGGCACAACAGGGACTACATTGGAAAGTGGGTTTAGGGGGGATCCTTTACATTTTCTGACTCTTTAAAGTCCACACACTCAACTTACTTGCACTCTTCCTCTGTAATCTTGGAGCTGTCAGTGCAGCTGTACAATTTACCCTGCATGGGAGAGAAAGTCACAAATTAGCCCCTATTCTGAGGCGATCTTTAAAAGCAATCTGTATGTTCAGTGTATACACCCCTCTATTGTACAGCACCACAGAATATGTTAGGTCCCAAATCGCTAAGCCCAAGCCTGGAATCAGTGCAGTTTCCTTTTTCTGAAGGGGCTTGGCCCCAAAACGTTTGCTGAGATCTCACCAGAAATAAAAATGAAAAGGATTTGAATTTCTGCAGACGCATTGCAGGGAGTGTGCATTTGTTCCTATTTTTGTGTGTATTAACGGAAGCTCTTATCTGCAGCAGGGCTAGCACTGAGCACCTCACATCAATATAGATTACCGTTTTGAAAATATATAAAAGCGGAAAATAGTTTTTTGAATTTTGCTCCTGCTGTATTCTGCTTTCCCCATGCTCACTCTATATCTCATACTCTGCCTGTCCTATGCTCCCTGTGCGTGCCATACTCTGCCTGCCCTATGCTCCCTGTGTGTGCCATACTCTACCTGCCCTCTGTTCCCTGTGTGTGCCATACTCTGTCTGCCCTATGCTCCCTGTGTGTGTCATACTCTGTCTGTCCTATGCTCCCTGTGTGTGTCATACTCTGTCTGTCCTATGCTCCCTGTGTGTGCCATACTCTGCCTTCCCTATGCTCCCTGTGTGTGCCATACTCTGTCTGTCCTATGCTCCCTGTGTGTGCCATACTCTGCCTGCCCTCTGCTCCCTGTGTGTGCCATACTCTGCCTTCCCTATGCTCCCTGTGTGTGCCATACTCTGTCTGTCCTTTGCTCCCTGTGTGTGCCATACTCTGCCTGCCCTATGCTCCCTGTGTGTGCCATACTCTGCCTGCCCTATGCTCCCTGTGTGTGTCATACTCTGTCTGTCCTATGCTCCCTGTGTGTGTGTCATACTCTGTCTGTCCTATGCTCCCTGTGTGTGTCATACTCTGCCTTCCCTTTGCTCCCTGTGTGTGTCATACTCTGTCTGTCCTATGCAGGGCCGCCATTAGAAATCACGGGGCCCCGTACAACAAAATTTTTGGGGCCCCCTGGGCCCCGCCCACACTGACGACCAAGCTCCGCCCCATATCCCGCCCACATCGCAGTTAAAAGACCACACAGACATCAGCGCTAAAAAAGTAACCCCCCCCCACACAAATTGTAAAAAGCTATTGATGGTCAGGGCCCCCTTATAAAAAAAATTGGGGCCCCAAAAAAAAAAAAATTAAATTTTTTTTTTTTTTTTAAAAACATTGGTGGCAGGGGCCCCCTTATGAGTTAAAAAAAACTTGGGGCCCCAACAAAAAAAAATGTAAAAAAACTAAAAAATAAACAAACATTGGTGGCAGGGGCCCCCTTATAAGTTAAAAAAAACTTGGGGCCCCAACAAAAAAAAATGTAAAAAAAAACTAAAAAATAAACAAACATTGGCGGCAGGGGCCCCCTTATAAGTTAAAAACAAATTGGGGCCCCAAAAAAAAAATTTGGAAAAAAAAAAATTGAAAAAAAAAAAAAAAAACTGGTGGCAGGGGCCCCCTTACAAGTTAAAAAAATTTGGGGCCACCAAAAAGAAAATTAATTTTTTTTTTAAAAAAAAAAACCAAAAAAAAACAATGGTGGCAAGGGGCCCCTTACGAGTTAAAAAAAAAATTGGGGCCCCAAAAACAAAAGTTTTAAAAAAAAGATTGGTGGCAGGGGCCTATAGTATATTAAAATAATACATTGGTGGCCAGGGGATTAAAAAAAAAAAAAACACAAACTGGTGTTCAGTAGAATTGAACTCATGGCTTCAGTACTTCAACTTCGCCTCCTTTCGTGACTTCGGGTCTTTTCACCGCTTCAGGACTTCAATTTCGGCTGTTTTCGTGACTTCGGGTCTTTGCACTGCTTCAGGACTTCGGCTTCGGCTGTTTTCGTGACTTCGGGTCTTTTCGGTGCTTCGTGACTTCGGCTTTTTCCGTGACTTCGGGTCTTTTTGGCGCATCGGCTTCGGCTTTTCGGCACTTCCGCATTCGGCACTGAAGAGGAATGACGTACGGCTCGGGCGCTCGTAAGGGGGGCCCGGATCTTCAAAAAAATGCAGCGCTGCCGGGCCCCCCTTCATGCCCGGGCCCGGTACGCTTGTCCCCCCTGTCCCCCCCTGATGGCGGCCCTGGTCCTATGCTCCCTGTGTGTGTCATACTTTGTCTGTCCTATGCTCCCTGTGTGTGTCATACTCTGCCTTCCCTTTGCTCCCTGTGTGTGCCATACTCTGTCTGCCCTGCGCTACATGACATGAGCCTGGTAAGGTTTGTTCTGGGGGTTTGTTAGCATTTGGAAATTGTCCCCTAAGGTGTTAAATCATGTGCTGGGGGGTGCTGTGTTATCCACCGGGGAGGAGGAAGCATATTTATTTAAGGGTATGTTTAATATGACATTGAATTTTACATTTTTCAAATATGAGTAATATCCCTACAGTGAGCACCATACATTAGTTTGTTTTTTTGTGTTACCACCATTAATGTGGACATGGTCTTAAAAGTTCTTGTGCATTAGCATTCCTACTTCCCTTTTGCATCTCCAGCATATATTGCTTGTAGCTGGATATATCTTGTGTAGTCGGGCTGGAGTGTAATACCATCTGCTCAAGATTTTATAATTAAGCTCCTGTATCTTGCAACATCGTGAGCTATATATCATGTTTCTAATCAGATCTTTGTATGAGTTTTCTGGTATTTCTATATCTAAGTCATGTTCCCAGGCTAGCAGAAAGGTTAATTGATCTTTCTTGTTATCACTGTCAAGCATATTGTATAGGGCAGATATAATATGTTTTGGTGGTGTTGCACTACTACAAATCCTTTCAAACGGGGTGAGAGGCCTACCCAACTTATTAGTTCCGCCTAAATACCCGTAGAAGTGTCGTATCTGGCAATATTGGTAATCCTGTAAAACTGCCGTAGGTCTAGTCTTCCGGAGAAGTGGTAAATCAGCTAATCGCCCATTGTCGAGTCGAGTACTTTTTGGAGCTGCCCTGACCTCTCAAGCTTTTGGTCAGCAATCATACATGCTTGCTCCCAGATCCTAGGCAGAGATGTACCAGCCTCTCCGGCACGCACGCTGCTTTTCTGGGATGAGGAAACCAAGGAAGGGGTCCCGGACTTCGTACTGGAAAGACATTTACTCTGCCAAAATTCTTATCCCTAGGATGTGGAAATCCTCCACTCCTCCAACTACTAAAAATTGGATAGATAAAGTTAACGAAATTGCCAAGTTTGAGGAACTTTCTACAGTCTCCGGCAATCACTACTCAAAGTATAGGGACACTTGGCTCCGATGGTTCCTGTATAAAGATTCGTCTGAATACAAACAATTAGTAAGCCCATAACACACTCATTTAACTCCTGAAATAACAACATACATTTACAAGAGACCCCTCTCCTAGACTAGGCATTCCTAGTCCCTTCCCTTTTGACATGATTATCCATTCTTATATCTCTTGTATTGAATTGCTGTGCCTACATAGATTAGTACTTCAAACTATAATATATAATAGGAAAATATGATGTGATTGGTGTGGCCGAAACATGGCTGAATGAGTCGCATGACTGGGCAGTAAATATCAGTGGCTATACTTTGTTTCGGAGGGACAGAGGCAATAGAAAAGGAGGAGGGGTATGTCTGTATGTTAGGCAGGATTTAAAAGCTCATATAAAGGAGGAGGTTATGTTAGAAAATGAGGGGCCAGAAGTCGTATGGGTGGAGTTCTTCACCAATTGTAAAGAATCCAGCAAATTAATTGTAGGAGTATGCTATAGACCCCCTAATGTAAGTGAGGAGGAAGAGACAAAGCTCCTAATGCAAATAGAAAAGGCTGCTAGTTTAGGTAAAGTAATGATAATGGGGGATTTTAATTACCCAGATATTGACTGGAGCAACGGTACTGCTAGATCAGTTAATGGGAGCAAGTTTATAAACTTATTGCACGACAATTTTTTAGCACAGGTTGTTGAGGAGCCTACCAGAAAAAATGCTATTCTTGATTTAGTGATCTCAAATGACCCAGAACTTATAGCAAATGTGCAAGTCATTGAACCCCTGGGTAATAGTGACCATAATGTTATATCTTTTAATGTCTGGTGCAAAAAACAAAAATATACTGGGGCAACAAAAACCATGAATTTTGCCAAAGCTAATTTTAGTGCCTTGAGGGCTGCCCTACAGAGCATTGATTGGGGCATTAGGTTTTCAGCTAAAAACACAGAACAGAAATGGTTGTCCTTTAAAATGATATTAAATCATTACTGTTCTCAATTTATTCCCTTAAGGACTAAACGTAGAAGCTCTAAGAATCATCCTGTGTGGCTTAATACAGAGGTAAAGATGTTAATGGGAAAGAAGAGAAAGGCATTTAAAAACTACAAATCTGTAGGGACAGAAGCTGCATTTAATGAATATAAACACTGTAATAAATGTTGTAAATCAGCAATCCGGAAGGCTAAGAAAAGAAATGAAGAGTTAATTGCGGTGGAGGTGAAAACTAACCCTAAAAAGTTTTTTAAATATATTAATAGTAAAAAGATGCAGGTTGAGAGTGTTGCTCCATTAAATAATGGTATCAGTATGGTTGTAACAGATACAGATAAGGCAAATGTGTTAAATCAGTTCTTTTCTTCAGTGTATACAATAGAGGAGTCTGGGTTCACAGGCTCACTTAATAACTGCACGAATGGTTCAGCTCAATCTAGTCAGTGGCTGACTCAGGATATGATTCAAAAAGCTTTAATACAAATTAATGTAAACAAGGCTCCAGGGCCTGATGGCATACACCCCCGGGTTCTAAGAGAGCTTAGTTCAGTTTTAGACCAGCCCTTATTTCTGATTTTCTCAGATTCACTGTCATCTGGTATGGTGCCTATGGATTGGAGAAAAGCTGATGTTATTCCAATATTTAAAAAGGGATTACGATCTCAGCCTGGCAATTATAGGCCAGTAAGCTTGACATCTGTGGTGGGCAAATTATTTGAAGGCTTGTTAAGGGATCACATACAAAATTTTGTCCTAATGAATGGCATTATGAGCAACAATCAGCATGGCTTTATGAAGGATAGGTCATGTCAGACGAATTTGATTGCATTTTATGATGTGGTAAGTAAGATTCTGGATAGTGGGGGGGCAGTAGATGTGATCTATTTGGATTTTGCCAAAGCGTTTGATACTGTGCCCCACAAACGACTGCTTTCTAAACTAAGGTCTGTTGGGCTTAATGAAGTCGTTTGCACATGGATAGGAAACTGGCTACAGGATCGGGTACAGAGGGTGGTTGTTAATGGGACATTCTCTACTTGGAGTAAGGTTCTTAGTGGGGTCCCCCAGGGCTCAGTATTGGGTCCACTTTTATTTAACTTGTTCATTAATGACTTAGGGGAGGGTGTTGTAAGTAATGTATCAGTGTTTGCAGATGACACAAAATTATCCAGCCCAATTAATTCCATCCAGGATGTGGCATCCTTGCAACAGGATCTTGACAAACTGGCAATCTGGGCAGCTAAGTGGCAAATGAGATTCAATGTTGATAAATGTAAAGTCATGCACCTGGGATGTAAGAATATCCAAGCCACTTATACCCTAAATGGGACTGCACTAGGCAAATCCATTATGGAAAAGGACCTTGGAGTCCTTGTAGATGATAAACTTGGCTGTAGCAAGCAATGCCAGTCAGCAGCATCAAGGGCAAATAAGGTCTTGAGCTGTATTAAAAGGGGCATAGAGTCACGGGAGGAGGGGGTCATTCTTCCACTGTATAGAGCACTTGTAAGGCCCCATCTAGAATATGCTGTACAGTTTTGGTCTCCATCACTCAAACAGGACATTATTGTATTAGAGAGGGTACAGAGAAGAGCAACTAAGCTGGTAAAAGGTATTGAAAATCTTAGCTATGAGGAAAGACTGGCCAAATTGGGGATGTTCACGCTGGAGAAGAGGCGCTTAAGGGGTGATATGATGACTATGTATAAATATATAAAGGGATCATATAACAATCTCTCTAATGCTTTATTTACCAGTAGGTCTTTCCAGCTGACACGAGGTCACCCATTCCGATTAGAAGAAAAGAGGTTCCGCCTAAATATTCGGAAGGGGTTTTTTACAGTGAGAGCTGTGAAGATGTGGAATTCTCTCCCTGAATCAGTTGTACAGGCTGATACATTAGATAGCTTTAAGAAGGGGTTGGATGGCTTTTTAGCAAGTAAGGGAATACAGGGTTATGGGAAATAGCACATAGTCCAAGTTGATCCAGGGACTAATCCGATTGCCATTTTGGAGTCAGGAAGGAATTTTTCCCCCTCTAAGGCAAATTGGAGAGGCTTCAGATGGGTTTTTTGCCTTCCTCTGGATCAACTGGCAGATAGGTAGTTAATAAACAAAAAAAAAAAAAAAAGGTTGAACTCGATGGACATGTGTCTTTTTTCAACCTTACTTACTATGTTACTATGTTACTATGTTACTATGTATTTGCTGTGGATTTTCATGCTGATGTTAGTGGTTCAAGACTAATACAATGTATTAATAGCATGTACTGCTTTTACTGCACCCCCCCCCTTTTTTCTTTTCTGTACCCCTGGATTTATTTTACAAATTTAATAAAAAAATAATTTACGGAGAAAAAAAAAAAAAAGTTCTTGTGGTAACATGGGCATGGTTTAAAGTGGGTGTGGTTTTAAACAGGGAGTGGTCAAAATGGCTTTTATTATCGGCCCTCCACCACATAGGCCACAGAAGTTGAACTGCGTTGTCTTAGAACATAGTACTTTCATGTCAATGTTTCCAAGAACCCCATGTAACAAGAAGCCATTGCTGCCCTGTTCTCGAAGCCATTCGCCCAGTGCCTGGGTTATTTCTGACATTGGGGGTTGCTTCCCTTCCTTGATTTCACCCATGCTCCAGTATTGTCACCTTCTAGTATTGTGGCGCCCAACATCTCCTCACCTTGAAAAGTTGCACCCCGATACAAGCAAACATGAACTGCAGCAGAGTGGTGACAATGACGATGTTACCAATGGTGCGGATTGCCACGAAAACGCACTGTACCACGTGCTAGTAAGAGAAAGAGAAGCATGGGAGAAACTTCAGTTGGCTTTACCAGGATTACTCATTAGTGTATATTCCATGAAAATGAAAACCTTGGAAGTGGGACTGTTTTATGGCCAGAGATAAAGGCTGCACCTACCTTTAGCCCCTTGGCTCTGTTGATGGCTCTGAGAGGCCTCAGCACCCTCAGTACTCGCAAGATCTTCACCACGTTGATGGCACTGGACCTGCGAAGAACAATCCATACCAGAAAAGAAAGACAGTGAACTATTTTAAATGGTGTTAGGTGCCTTGCTGCATTCAGAAGCCAATGAGCACTAAGGGCTGTCAATGGGGTCATGCGTTCATTAAATATACCAGTTCTCCCCACACACAGTCCCTGTGCTACCAGGTAGTGATGAGAAGAACCTGGTCTAGATGTGCTCAGGGTGTACATTGTGCCTAATGTGTTACACTGTTACTCACTGAATTCCGAATGAGATGAGGGAAACGCTGACCACCAGAAGATCCAAAATATTGAAGTAGTTCCTGCAGAAGGAGCCTTTGTGTAAGAAAGCCCCATAGGCCGTCATCTAAAGGGGACACATTAAATTAATGAGTACAGCCCATCGATTACAAATATTCAAAAAGATTTCTGCAGTGGTTCTCAACTGAAGAGGGCTGGAGCACTGTCTGGGGCCTGACATCTTTGGGCTAACGCCTATTTGCTCTCCTAGATAACCAGAAAGACCAGCTACAAGGTCAATTAGGATGATACTTGGGTGTTGAGCACTTACAGTTGAATCACTGGTACACCAATAATTTCCTACATGTGTAACTTTGTTATGAACTAAGGGGGAAAAAGCGTCTTTATTAATCATAATTAAAAGGATAACTGCATCTCCATAGGCCCTGCGCGTTTCGTACCTACCTGGTACTTAGCCCATGACTAAGTACCAAGTAGGTATGAAACGCGTAGGGGCTATGGAGATGCATTTATCCTTTTAATTATGAATAATAAAGACACTTTTTTACTTATACTTTTGGCCCTGTGGATCCTTCTGAGTGCCCAATAGTCCTATGTTTTTGCTCTGTATATCGGTTTGCCCTGAAGCTGGGGGTCTGGGGCTGGTGCACCTGGACCACACCATCAACTTGGTGAGCTATCTAACTTTTTTTCTGTAGCACCACTCTTTTTTTGTTGTAATATGAACTAACGGGGACCCTGAACAATGCTCAGTCCTTCAAGTAGAAGCTTGAATCAAAAGAGGTCCTACAACAGCTAGTATTCTGCTGCTTACTATTATCTGCAGACAAAGACTATATTGCTACTACATCATTTAAGATTGTAACCCTGGTTGGCCACCTTTAAACTATTTCCCTTACTCTTATCAGAGTGAACTTGTAATACCCCTATCAGTAGCTGATGAAGGTATCTAAGCTAATGGGGGAGAATATCACCCCCAGAGGGACATAATCATTTATACATTGTACATTTATACAGTATACTGTCACATGCAAGGAGACCAGTGCAATACATGCAAAAAAAAAAAAGATTCAGAAAGCTGACCTGCAGAGCAGTGTGGTGGAGAACCCTAGTTTTTGCAATGATTTACATCTTCATTGATATTTGGATACTATCATTTTAGTAACCTCCTCTTAGACTTGCCCAAATCCTAGTGTTCATATTATTAAGTGCACAGGTATATATGGGGTCTTCTGCCCATGGGATGTTTGCTTAATTTGTATCTCCATACCTTAAGCCAATGATCCCCAACCAGTATCTCATGGCCAACATGTTGATCTCCAACCCCTTGGCTGTTGCTCCCAAAGGCCTCAAAGCAGGAGCTTGTTTTTGAATTCAAGGCTTGGAGGCAAGTTTTGGTTGTATAAAAACCAAGTGTAATGCCAAACAGAGACTCAATGTAGGTTTACAGTCCACATAGGGGCAACCAAATGGCCAATAACAGCCCTTATTTGGCAGCCCAAGAACATTTTTCATGCATGTGTTGCTCCCCAACTCCTTTTACTTCTGAATGTTGCTCACTTGTTCAAAAGGTTGGTGATTCCTGCCTTAAGCCTACTAAAAAAATTATTTAAACATTAAATAAACCCAATAGGATTTCTTTTTGCCTCCAACAAGGATTCATCATATCAAGTACGAGCTAGTTTTATTATTACAGAGAAAAAAGTCTACAGGATATGGCCTTCCTGTAATTTGGAGCTTTCTGGATAACGGGTTTCCAGATAATGGATATATTATATTGTATATTATTTCAAAGGTTCACCTAAAGAGTAGGCTCCATTTCTGTTAGCCACTAGGAGTGGGCAGTTAAGGGAAATTGTCTCAATTTCCAAAAAATAGGTCATCAACTTCCCGACTGCCTAATGGCCCCTGAGGCTCCTACAAGGATTGGGATTGGGATATTAGCCTTCTGATGAGAAAGCGAGCCTGCAAAAATGACAGCATTCATAAGGCTTAGGCATGCCTTTGTAGGTCCAATGCATGATGGCAGCCACTATTAATCACAAATGCACTCTTCTGAGAGGCCACATATGCTATTTAGTTTAAAGGGAATATGAGAAAATGGATTTTAGCCATACAAATTATTAGCTATTGTTTTATGAATATTTCAGCTCAACACAAATATTTAAACGATTAAGCATCCCAACTAATCTCTCCTTGCGCCAGGCTATGCTCAGCGCTGCAAATTAATGACGCTCGGCATATTTACCTTGAGGATTATTTCTAAAGTAAAGATACTAGTGAAAACATAATCAGCATTTCCTAGGATCTGAAAGACAAGCAGAGTGATGTTAGCAGCAAGAGTGAGCAAGGACGGAAGAGGGAGTGAGTTAATGTCGCACACGGGCTGGTTGGGGGAGGAGCTAGGGCACAAGAGACGGGAGGGCCGGTTACCTTCAGGACTATCTCTACGGTGAAAATGGCAGTGAAAACTATATCGAAATAAAACAGAACCTGTAAAAAACAAAGAAGGTGGGAAAGGGGGGTTCTCCAAAATGAAATACTGGGAAGTCAGGGATATAAACCCACAAAGCAGTTACACGACCATATCAAGTCCATCTAAGCAGTTATTCAGGCTCCCTTTCTTTAATTATATTAATATGGATAAATCCAGCCTATAATTTGCATTGATGTGGCTAAGGTTAGCTAGCTGATCCAAAGGAAGGCAAAAATAAACCTCAGTCAGAAGCTTTAATAATTTGGCTCAGAGGATGGGGAACAAATTCCAACCTGACTCCAAGATGTATGGGAATACAGGGTTATGAACAATAGCTTGTTGCACAAGTTGATCCAGGGACTGGTCCAATTGCATCTTGGAGTCAGGAAGGAATTTTTCCCCCTCTGAGGCAACTTGGAGAGGCTTCAAACTGGGTTTTTTCGCCTTCCTCTGGATCAGCTGGCAGTTAGGCAGGTTATGTATAGACTTAAAAGGTTGAACTTGATGGGTATGTATCTTTTTTTCAACCTCGCTTACTATGTTTCTATGTAATATAAGACCAGTCCCCTGCATCAACTTTGAAACAAGAGTAAAAAGTACTATTAAGACTATTCATTAAATTATTTATTGGTGCACTATATAATATGCTCTATAAATGTTTATTTATGGGCCCCAAAGGGCTTTCAATAGCATGGTGGGAAGGAGCCGTATCAAAAAAGCTGGACAGTTCCAATTTGTGGACCCACAAAGAAGGTGGAGCTTGGGAATTATAATGGGTTAGGAAGGATATGGCATCAGTAACTGACTTTGACCTAAAGAAACTGTGGCCTCCTTTAATCAAGATCTGCAAAGTTTAAGGGCAATATTACATTATTCTTTTTCACAATGTGATACTACAATTATGTAACAAGGGCTACTGATATCAGCCTATCAGCAGGCTGATTTTCACTCCCATCCCAGAGGCATGATGAATACTATGTGCATACTTGGTTCCTGAAGGAGTTGTGTCGCACAGGGTCTTCTGCTGCCAGGGAGATGCTGCTCAAGAGGATAAAGAAGAGGATGAGGTTGGTGAAGATGTTATTGTTGACTATTCTGTGGCAGTGGAGGCGGAACCTGCAATGACAGTACCAGGGATCAAAGGGTTAAAACCTGAACTCCACGACAGCCTCCACAATGGATGATGTTTGCAGGATACCAGTTGCATTAAAGACACCATTTTCTGTTGTTATAAAGATATCTAGAATCTCAGCCATAAAGGAGGGCAGGACTGCTGCTTCCAATGGGGATCAGATAGGATCTGTGCAGCCACTGGGACAGAATGCTCTGTTATACAGATAGCTAGAATCTCAGCTGCCATAAAGCAGGGCAGGACTGCTGCTTACAATGGGGATCAGATAGGATCTGTGCAGCTGTGACGATGTTCTGTTATACAGATAGCTAGACTTTCAGATGCCATAAAGCAGGACAGGACTGCTGCCACCAATGACCATTAGAAAACATTTCCCCTATTTATCAGTATTGCCCAGTGTTCTATAATGATTATTATGTGATGAGAGTGTCGGTGTGAATTTAGTTCTTTAATATTAGCAAAGTGACAAAACAATATGTTATTTACTCAGAGGGAGTAAATCTGAACTCTGCCAATACACAGGCTGATGGGTAAACCCTCTGTGCTCAGCGCTGAACAGTTGCCCTTGATCTAATTAACAAGGTCACGATGAGATGAACAATGAAAATTGAGAACAAAAAGCCCCAAGGTGAGAGAATAGCAGAAATAACCCAGGCAATTCTTCAGGGGCAAGAGAACGGGCCTGACACAGAAATTGAGGAGGATTAGATTGCAAATCGCATTAAGGGCACAATAAATTAAAGGGAAGGAAGAATTTGCTCAAAACAATCCAAAAAAGTTCATTGACGTACACAAGCATGCTCTCCTGTCCTAATCCCAGCCACAAAATCCTGTGGTGAGTCTGGGTCAGTTGGGCCAGTGCCGAATAATGAGTTTAAGGGTCCCAGTAACGATTGGGCTAAACAGTTTCAGCCTTGACTAAGCTGCAATTGTCCACTAATAGCTGCCCACTGCTTCCCTATGACTTGCCATAACCTTTCTATTGATTCCAATGCATATGAATGAAGGAGGTATAGTCCATGGTAGTGGCTAAGGGGCATGGGGCAAGCTGCCCAGTGTGGGGCCTCCATCTCCAAGAATTCCACTCCCACCACTTGATATGCCATTAGTACACAGCCTCTGTTATACCTGTATGCAGCCCAGGGACAAGGGCAGAGGAGTACCTGTTATCAGCTCGAAATATGAAGAAGGCAGAAGCTTCGGGCATTGGGGCAGCTTTTTCTTTGATGTGCAGTTCCGAAAGGGGCCTTGGGCGAGGGCCAACAGGCATCTCAGGCTCTTCTTCTTCCTCTTCAGCTAAAAAGTAAAAAGCCTCATCACCATCATTACAAACAACAACCTATCTGCTACACACTATACATCAGGGGTGTCCAAACTTTTTGCAACGAGGGCCATATTTGGTGTGGTGAAAATGTGTGGGGGCCGACCTAGAGCTGGGCCAGACCACCCAAGCGCCCTAGGCAACCTGACCGGCACGAATTGGTGCTCTCGCATGCCCGAGTTGGCGCTTACGTACATGCGTGAATTGGTGTGCGCGGAAGCGCAGAATGACGGGAAAATACCACACATAGTCGAGGAGAGAGGGATCCGGACATGGGGGTAGGCGATAGACCAGGTACGTGCCTTGCGCCCCTCCAGCTTTGCGCCCTATGCACGTCCTACTCTGCCTACCCCTAGTTACGGCCCTGGGCCACCATTCAGCCTGACATTCTTTGAAACATAAACATCATATAAACAAGGAATAGAGTAGGCATAGCAGTAATATTTGGGCACATCAGTGAAATGATCTGCCACTTACTGAAGGTGTTAACAATAGACACGTATTGGTACATATTGACGCGCCGCTCTCGTATACTTCTTTAGGGCTGAAGGTGCAATAGACATACTGACGTGCCAGTACAGTAAACTAAAGAAGTATGTGAGGTGCGTCACTATGTGCCATTACGTGTCTATTGCTGACACTTCAGCACAGGCAGCAGTATAGACCAAGTGGCAGATCATTTCACTAATGTGCCCAAATATTACTGCTATGGCTACGTGATTCCTGATCACACTGTGCTGGGGGGGCCACATTATTTTTTATTTCGTGATGGAGGCTGAGGGCCGCTGTAAATCTGAAAACGGGCCGAAATTGGCCCCCGGGCCTAACTTTGGACATGCCTGCTATACATGATCAAAGGCTCGTTTAGAGAATAAAAAACACAAACCACTTCCACAAAAAGTGCACCTCGGATACTCACTCACTGTAACTCATTGATACTGGAACCTCAATGTTGGGCTATTCCCCAAACTCGAAAAAAGTTTCCTAATGATGAACTGATCAGGAAGTATTATTTTTAAAATGTGTCTTATTTCACCTTTTTTTGGCCTTCATATGGATATTTTGTTTACAAGAGATTAACTAGTGGTACCTGGGGTCTCATTGGAGCTGGGATATGGACTCTTCTCATCATTCTCATTGGAGGAAAATTCTTCCACACTGATCTGCACAGAATATGAGGAACGTTTAGCCAAGACCAACAACCCATACATTTCAACGATACAAAAAAGCAGAAGTTCCCAGAAATTCTGACTGTCTAAGAATCAATGGATGGTCAGCAGCAATTGGAACTTAGATAGAGCAGTTCGTATGACCCAGCTCGTCTCTTGGTCAATTGTCCCCTTTAAACAACACATGCCTCACCTGCCTACCCTAGTTCTGGCCCTGAAATAGGAATCCCAAACATACAGAGGGAGGTTGGGTTGACCAGAGTACCAGAGGATCTCTTGATGGGCACTCTCAACATCTATCAGTTCTTGATGTCAGGTTCTCTTGAGGGCCCTAGGAGGCCCACTGTACCAGGGCAAAAAGAAATTTCATTTCTAGGCTGTTTTCTAAAAGCCTAATAACTTTATGACCAATCATTGTTGAACTGTGATATTATTCACACCTTGGTGGCGGGTGGAGTCTCCCCGTCTGCTGTGATGGCCTTCAGTTCTATCTTCTCTTTGTTCTCCTCCACAGCAGGCACTGGAGACTTTCCTATGGACTCATTTTCTTGTTTCTTCTCAGGGCTAGCAGTTCTACGGAAGATAAGAAAATACGGCGATCCGTCACTTTATATGTCTTAGGGAAGGACAGGTTGCTCCACTAGAACCCAATGTGGAAGGCCCCCAACAAAGAATAATCTGAGGTTATAGACTACTTCATGTAGAAGAATTAGTTTGGGAGAAAGGTGTCACTGGCCATGTGCTTGAATAATAACTTGACATTCTAATTTGCTGTTTTTGTGCCACGCACCTGAGGTGCTCATTTCAGGTAGACGTACATATTATGTTCTTACATCCCCTTTAATGTATACTTGATAGTATTAGGGGTTGATTCCTGGGAGAATGCAACAAATGCAGCCCACATTAACTTTACAGAAAAATTCAATCCAACCTTGCCAGTTTCTTCCTCTCCTTCTCTTCTTCCTCTTCTTTCTGAGCAGAGGTGAGACTCTCGGCATCAGCCAGGTTGTCCACAGCAATGGCCAAGAAGACATTCAGAAGAATATCTGTTTGCAGAAGTTGTTAAGGAGAAGTTAAGGACGATCATACCTACCATATGACTCATGCCTCTGAAACTCAATTAGCTCCAAAACTCAAAGAGCCATTATTCAACTGCGCTGAGCAATATTTAGCACAACAAATACATATATCCTGCATTTACTACTAAAAGATTAGGCAGGACAAGTTTCCAACTCAAGTCCAACTGATTTGGCCCAAAGTAAGAGTGCAAAGGCAAAGGATACAGTTTCCACAGATGAAGAGGATGATAAAATAAATGCACACAAGCATCCCAGGAAAGGAGGGTCCACCATACGCCATAATCCCATCATACATTACTGAGTTCCAGTCCTCTCCAGTAAGAATCTAACCAGAAAAAAATAACATATTCCAAGATAACCAAATAGAACACTCCTAGTTTAGGAACATATAGTGTAATGTGTTAACCATAGGCCAGGACACCATCTTTATCAGAATGGGGCCGTACTGAGGACTGGGCAGGAGATATTGATAGTAGTATCAATCTACCATCCAGTTCCCAGTTCAGATGTAGGTTGGCATGTCAACCTTTAATACTTGCCACCCTAGGCCTGGGCTATTCCATAAAAAGTATTCATTGGGGGTGTCTAACAAACTGGCACCTTCAGTGATGTCATGTCACACTCCTTGGACTGACAGACCATGTTGTCTTCTAGCTTAATGTAAAAGAATTATAACATGGTAGGAAGTCTATGGAAGGCTTAAGGACACTTGCAGTCAATTATAAAATGAAGGTATATTGGCCCTTTAATTTGAACCCCCTTATCCCACATTCTATTACATGAATAGAAAAGTTATCCCTGCACCTGAAACACGGTAAGCAAAGCCTGTGGAAAGTTATCAAACGTGCTCCTGCGGGTCAGCATCTCGTCAAAGTTAAATTTGCCACCAAAGAGTTGCATCCCCAGAAGGGAGAAGATGATGATGAAGAGGAAGAGAAGGAGGAGAAGGGAAGCGATGGAACGCACGGAATTCAGCAGCGAGGCCACAAGATTACTCAGAGAGTTCCAGTACCTGCAAAACCAGAGCTGGATTATTTGTGAATATAAGCATCATCAGAAGGACAGGTGTTCAACTGCTCTGCTGGGTTTGGCAGACCTATACACTATTAGGCATTTATACCCTAAGCACAACATTGTGTGCATGCCCAATAGAAAATAGTTAGTCAGATACCTGGTAATCTTGAATATCCTGAGAAGGCGCACACAGCGCAGGACAGAGATCCCCAGGGGTGACATGATCTTAGTTTCTACCAATATGGTCTCCAAGATCCCACCGCACACAATGAAGCAGTCAAAGCGATTAAACAGGGAAACAAAGTAGGCTTGAAGGCCAAGGCTGTACATTTTGAGAAGCATCTCTGCTGTGAAAAGAGCCAGGAGCACTTTGTTGACTGTGTCTGTGAATAGAGAAGAATATGAAAGTGTGAATTCATTCTATGGTCAACAGCTTGGATTAGTACATCATGCTAAATGGGCTAGAAGAACTGCTCACCTTGCACCTCAGTAAGCCAATCAGATTGGTTATAGTGCTCTGAAGCAATGGTCAGCGTGTTCAGAAACACAAGAAATATAACCAGCCAATAAAAGACGTTGGATTTGACAGCAGCCCGACACTTCCTTCTGCAAAACCGGTTCCATCTCCGCCAGTATCGACTATGGAGGGCAGGAGAAATATGGTTACCTGCAGCATCATTGCAATGGACACAAGTCACAGTGAGGAGTAACGGAGACTAGTTACAGGACTGAAATGCAAGAAGGTTGTTCTATGTATTTATCAATGTTTGTGTAGATGTCTACTTAACTAGGTGGCTTTTCAGATTTTCTTCCTCTAACTGAATGTTTTGGCCTCAACTCTATCAATAACCTTTATATGAAAAAAACACCCATACAGGGGGCAGAATTGGTTCCAACCTTTGCCTTGGTTTGGGCGTTTTGCTTGGAGTCAAATCAAAGAAGAGAGGGGTCAGGAAAGCCAATAAGATAAAAATATTTACCAGTCTAGATGTTGTAGAGCAGTGGTCCCCAACCAAAGCTCAAAGCAGGTGTTTATTTTGGAATTCTTGGAGGCAAGTTTTGGTTGCATAAAAAACAGGTTTATGGCCAAACAGATCCTCCTGCAGGCTGCCAGTCCTCATGGGACAACTGAATAGTCAATCATTTCCTTATGTTGGCACCCCCCAGGATATTTATTCATGCTTGTGTTGCTCCCCAACTCTTTTTACATTTGCATGTGGCTTATGGGTAAAAAAGGTGGGGACCCCTGTTGTAGAGTATGAACTGCCTGCAGCCCTTATTTTCATTAAGGGGTGACATGTTGGAAGGTTATTAAGGACCTATTTTGTTCATTCTTTGGGAGCAACATGGTGGCTCTGACAAGGTAATCCACACATTCTGATTTGTCACAGTGATTTCTGTACCACCTGGTTTTGTATGACATGGAAGAAGTTACGAGAGTGATTTAGATGACATCATGAGGCAGTTTAGATGTTGTAGAACATCAAGTGCCAGCAGTCCAAATTGCACTTAGAAGGTAGGACATGCTGGCATAGGATATTTGTGTTTGTATTGTGTTTGCTTATTGGGAGCAATCATGATGGTTCTGACAAAGTAAAGTCATCTATATGCTCTGAGTGACCACAATGATGTCTGTTTGTTTTGTATAACATGGAAGGGGCCAGGAAAGATGACATCATTACTGTAGATGACACCATTGGCAGTGAAGATGTTGTAGAATGTCAACTGCCTGCATCTTCTATTAAGTGGGTGGGACAAGCTGGCATTAGGTTATTAATCCCTCTCTTTGCTTTCCTACTCAACTCTGTCAATAACCTTTATATGAAAAAGACACCCATACAGGGGGCAGAATGGGTTCCAACCTTTGCCTTGGATGGTGCTTTTTGCTTGCAGTCAAATGAAAGAAGCTAGGGGTCAGGAAAGTCATTAAGATAAAAGCATTTACCAGTCTAGGTGTTGTAGAGCAGTGGTCCTCAACCAAAGCGCAGAGCAGGTGTTTATTTTGAAATTCTTGGCGTGGAGGCAGTTTTGGTTGCATAACAAACAGGTTTATGGTCAAACAGAGCCTCCTGTAAGCTGGCTTACAGGTAAAAAAAGTTGGGGACCCCTTTTTATGAAAAAGCCTCTGAACCATCTGGTTTTGTATGACGGAAGAAACTAGAAGATGACATCATGAGGCAGTTTAGATGTTGTAGAACGTCAAGTGGCAGCACTGCAGTCCAAATTGCACTAAGTAGGTAGGACATGCTGGCATAGGATATTTATTCTTTAGGATTGCGTTTGCTTATTGGGAGCAATCATAATGGTTCTGACAAAGTAAAGTCATCTATATGCTCTGAGTGACCACAATGATGTCTGTTGAAAAACAGCGGAAGACTTCTTTTTTTTGTTTTGTATGACATGGAAGGGGCCAGGAAACATGACATCATTACTGTAGATGACACCATTGGCAGTGTAGATGTTGTAGAACGTCAACTGCCTGCATCTTCTATTAAGTAGGTGGGACAAGCTGGCATTAGGTTAGTAATCCCTTTTTTCATCCTCAACTCAGTGGCAGTGGTCCTCAACCAAAGCTCAGGGCAGGTGTTTATTTTTGAATTCTTGACTTGGAGGCAAGTTTTGATTGTATAACAAACAGGTTTATGGCCAAAATGAGCCTCCTGCAGGCTGCCAGTCCAAATGGGACAACTAAATAGTCAATCATATCCCCAACTCTTTTTACATTTGCATGTGGCTTATGGGAAAAAAAGGTTGGGGACCCCTGTTATGCAGTATAAACTGCCTGCAGCCCTTATTTCCATTAAGGGGGTGACATGTTGGAATACGGTTATTAAGGGCCTATTTTATTTATTCATTGGGAGCAACCATGGTGGCTCTGATAAGGTAGTCCACACATGATTCTGATTCGTCACAGTGATCTCTGTTGACAATTTTGTTTATGAAAAATGGTGGAAAGCCTATAAATCACCTGGTTTTGTATGACATGGAAGAAGCTAGGACAGTGATTTAGATGACATCATGAGGCCGTATAGATGTTGCAGAACATCAAGTCCCACCAGCCCAAATTTAGTGTTGTGTTTACTTATTGGGAGCAGTCATGATGGTTCTGAGTAAAGTCATCCATTTGCTCAGAGTGACCACAATGACTTCAGTTGACCAATTTTTCATAAAAAATCTGGCCATAGATGTAAAGATTTTTAAAAGATCTTTTCATTATCGTTAGACCAAGCTTATCTTGAAACAATCGTTTAAATGTACGATTTGTCATCAACTAAAAAGACCATTTCAAACGATGTTGTCTAGTTGAAGCCTTATTTTGCTTTAAACAAGGAACCCAACCCATCTTGTTTTGTATGACATGGAAGGGGCCAGCAAAGATGACCTCATTACTGTAGATGACATCATTGGCAGCGTAGATGTTGTAGGAGGTCAACTCTCTGCATCTTCTATTAGGTAGGTGGGACAAGCTGGCATATGGTTAATAAGCCATATTTTTGCTTATTCATTGGGAAAATATAATTTACATGCTATGAATGGCCACAGTGACCTCAGTTGACCAAGTTATTATAAAAGACGATGACAAGCTTTTTCGACTTTACTAAGGAATAACCAATTTTTCTCCAAACCTCTAATTAGGCAGTACAATGGCTTAATCCTAAAGCAAATAATCGGAAAGTGTCTTCTCAGGCTAAAAAGGCTTCACTCTATTTCTAAAGGAGCATCAAGGCGAAGAAGCAAATGGGCCATGAGCAGATATGAGATAGGACTCTATTATAAAGAAGCAATGGAGAGTCAAAGAGTGGATTTTCACCCCCATGAGCTACACAGAATGTGAATAAATTCAATTTATCACAACTTGGCCTTTGTAGTGAAGGACTACAGCAATATTGTGTTGATGGGTACATATCTGTGTTTTTTTACGCCACGTTACACAAATGGAAAAGGCAGATTTTCGACTCTTTTCTGTGCGTGGAGCTGACAGACAATACTTGGGGTCCATGTTGTTATTAAAAGGCAAATTCCTCCTCCCCACTGACCTCAATTCATTTTCTTTCTGATACATTAAATAGCGAGAGCCCCTCAATAGCTCTCGTTTACCCTTGCCCATTGTTGCTCAACCAGCACTTGATAAGCAAGCTGAGCTATTGAGAGTGGGAGGCCTGTAATTAGCGCTAAGTATCTAAGCGCAGCCCATAATTATCTTGTGATAGAGTTGACACTTGTGAATGTCAGTGAACCCGAAGATTTTATAACTCCTGCTCTACTGGGACTCCATCTGTTTGTTTTGGGGTTTTTTTTGCAAAAAAAAAGCCTTATTTTGGAGAACAAATGTTTCAAACACAATCTGCTCCTGACACCACTGTCCATAACACAGAGAGTGATGTCACAATTTGAGTTTCACCAAAAGATGCCTAACATGATCCAAGATGGGGAGCTGCTGGGAGCAACTGTGACGCCCTGGATCATTATTGTTATTGTGCTGTTGAACCTCTGGGCTGGTACAGTTAGTTCAGTATATAAAATACATCATTTTTACCCATATTTTTTTGGAATTAGTTCTCCTTTCACCATTTATTTTCCAGGCTGTAAAGATTCATTCCGGCAAGAGAAATAATTGCTTGAATCCTTTATACTATCGACCTGTAAGAACGATTCTAATGACCTGACATCGGTATTGAGTTTGTTAAAGAGGTCAATTTGTTAAATAGTTCCTGACTGGAAGACCAATAAGGAGGTCATTTATTACGGCTGGGGTTCAAGAAGTCTGCACTTGTACCGGATAAAAAAAGTAATGGCAGCAGAGGAAGGTAGTGTGGAAAGTCCATAAAACAAATGTATTCTACCTTTTTTGTTGTCTTGAAGGCTGTAAATAACCCCCTATAGCAGGGGTACCCAACCTTTTTTACCTGTGAGCAACATCCGAATGTATAAGAGTTGGGGAGCAACACAAGCATCATAACAGTTCCTAGGGTGCAAAATAAGGTCTGTGATGGGCTATTTGGTAGCCCCTACATGTAGAGGCAGCCAACACAAGGCTGTGTTTGGCAGTTCATCTGGTTTTTATACAACCAAAACTTGCTTCCAAGCCTGGAATTCAAAAATAATCACCTGCTTTGAGACCACTGAGAGCAACATCCAAGGGTTTGGATAGTAACATGTTGCTAACGAGCCACCGGCTGGGGATCACTGCCCTATTGTATTAGAATGAATAATAAGATCCAAATCCTAGCAATATAAAAAAAAATATTGCTCTGTTGACCAAGGCCCCTTGTGATACAACCATTCCCAATGTCCTGTCCAGTTGATGGTCACCTCAGCCTTGGTCAAGGTAATGAAAACAGTTGGCAGCTGGAACCCTTCAGATTCATTAAAAATTCCAAGGCTGGGATTTGTTGTCCAACAATGGCTAAAAAATAATAAAAACATCTCCCCCCGTTGCACATGTCATGGAGAATTCCTGATGGCCAATGCAGGCCCTGGCAGGGCACGTTGAAGAATAATTCTTACCTAAATTTAGACTTGGAAATCCTGTGCCTGAAAGAGAGAGAGATGGAAATCATACTGAGTCACATTATTCATCACAATTACAGGACAAAGAGGCAGCAAATGCTTTCAGGGGATATTTTAATCCCGCCTACCTGGTTGTTAAAGAATTCTCACTATAATATGAGGTTGTACAACCCAGGCAGGGGGTAGGATTACTACTTGTATCCAAGTTAATGGCATCTGGGAGGTTAGAGGTGAGTGATCAATCAAAGCTGGTCATGTAGGAACCTGATGTCTATAGTCAACTTGTGCCACAGCCTGTATCTGCATGATCCACCAATCAAATAGGGAGCATATACAGGCCAATGAGCTTCTGATTTGGTCAATAATTCAATCAGATGAAGGTCCAGAGAACAACCTTTAGTAGAGAACCAGACAATGCAGTCCAGGCCCTATGGATGTTCCAACCTTCTCAATCAAGTCAGATATTAATCTAGGAAGCCATTATTGAGGCCCAACAAAGAGGCCAATAAGGTAGCAGGAACAGACAAATTAGAAGCTAATGCTCCATTTATGGACCATGGCTGAGAAAGGCTTTAATCTCATCTAATTTCTTGCTAATGAGCCACCCTTTAATGATATACTAATTAGCATCAGTAATCAGAATGGGTATTGGGCCAGTACACGGCGAAGCACAACATCCAGCTAGACCAATGTTAGCCTAGTGGAGGCCATATTGTTAAACTATCCTTCTGGCAGTCTTTTGTTGTTGGTATAAGGCTAGGAGCTCTAGTTCAACAACCCATGGCTCCAAAGCTTAACTGTAAATTACTCACGCAAGGCGCACTCCGCAGCTCTCCTCTTCCACGTCTCCACTGCCCACATTATCTGTGTTAACCGACTCCGTTTCACTGGCTGGCATGCTCACTGCAATGGGGTCAGAGATACAAATATGGGTTAAGGGGTCAAAGGAAACATCTTCTTTCTCGAGTTTGAACTAGGAATGCACCCAATCCATTATTTTGGATCCCCAAATCCTTTGCGATACTGAATCGACTCTAAATCCTAATTTGCATATGCAAATTAGGGGCAGGAAGGGGAAAACATTTTTTTTACTTCCTTGTTTTGTGACAAAAAGTCAGATGACTTCCCTCCCCACCCCTAATTTGCATATGCAAATTACGATTCGGATTCAGCCAGGAAGAAGGATTTGGTGCATCCCTAGTTTGAACCCAATGGTAAAGGTTTTGTAAAGCTTGGCAGTTTGGCTACTTAGGTGCCCTTTCTGACTCAGTGCAGCAGCACCATCTTGCTTTATGGCAGATTATTATGATGAAGGCAGTACTGTCTCTTATAACATATAACAGGATCAATGACTCTTTATCTGGAAGGCTCATTTGTATTTAAAAAGCTGATGGCTGGAGAACCTTGTGGCAGGTGATACAATATATGTAAAGGCATACTCAGTGGGCTGTTCCTTCTGAATTGTGCTTAGTACAGGGAAATACCTATGCTGTCATAGTTTTATGGGATCTCTCTGTACAGGCTATGAGCAAATTTAGGGGACTGTTCCTGCTGAATTGTGCTTAGTACAGGTTAATACCTATGCTGCCATAGTTTTATGATATCTCTCTGTACAGGCTATGAGCAAACTTAGGGGCTGTTCCTGCTGAATTGTGCTTAGTACAGGTTAATACCTATGCCGATGGGAAATACACAACTGGAATATACAACAAATAAAATTCAGACTGTACCAGCTATAAGCAAATTCAGGGGACTGTTCCTGCTGAATTCTGCATAGTACAGGGGAATATCTATGCTGCCATAGTTTTATGGGATCTCTCTGTACAGACTATGAGTAAACTTAGGGGACTGTTCCTGCTGAATTGTGCTTAGTACAGGGGAATACCTATGCTGCCATAGTTTTATGATATCTCTCTGTACAGGCTATGAGCAAACTTAGGGGCTGTTCCTGCTGAATTGCGCTTAGCACAAGGGATTTCTGGCAGTTGTAGTTCTGCATATAAGATATGAGCTCTCAAATAATGAATGCAGGCATAAGAGAGAGACGGAGGCAGCCATCTGTCTGGATTATAAGGCAACTTGTTATTTGTGTAATAATACACAGTGACAATGCTTTTCATGTTGATCTATCAGTTTGTGACGGAGGACGTTTGTCACAGTGACAGTGATAAAGACAAGGTGGGTGCTGGTAGGCCCGAGTTTGATTTGTTACCGGGAGTCGGAGCCGTCTCTGCCTTTTTATTGGTGTCTACTGAGGCATAAAATAATTCTCTGCTAAATTTAACAGGATTATCTGGAAAATGCAAGCCTTGAAGGCACCCTGCGTGGGCTCTGATTAATACCAGGGCAGCGGCGTGGCATTCTGGTGGAGCAGTTTGAGACCTTGACCCTCCAACTGAGGGGAAAAATCCACATGTAAAGTGCCACTATAGCTGCATTTCTATTCCCTTTGTATTTATGCAACTGTAATATAAATATAAGCTGTGTTTTCCCTAGTTCCAAATATATTGTAGGTGCTAATGGCTCATCGTGCAGTTTCTGTCTTGCTTCAACTGTCTTTGTCTCAGGCTTTCTGGTCCCATGTCCTAAGCACAATTCAGCAGGAACATCCCATTCAAAAGATTACTTATAGCCTGTACAGAGAGATCCGATAAAACTATGGCAGCATAGGTATTCCTCTGTACTAAGCACAATTCAGCAGGAACAGCCCCTAAGTTTGCTCAGTCTGTACAGAAAGATCCCATAAAACTATGGCAGCATAGATATTCCCCTGTACTAAGCACAATTCAGCAGGAACAGTCCCCTAAGTTTGCTCATAGTCTGTACAGAAAGATCCCATAAAACTATGGCAGCATAGGTATTCCCCTATACTAAGCACAATTCAGCAGGCACAGCCCCCTAAGTTTGCTCATAGTCTGGGCAGAGAGATACCATAAAACTATGACAGCATAGGTATTCCCCTATACTAAGCACAATTCAGCAGGAACAGCCCCTAAAGTTTGGTTCTGAATGTCGGAAGGCATGTGCTAGGTGTTCAACATGCAGTATTTAGTGATAGACTGGCAGGCGGGTGCCTAGGCTGCCCCTTTTGGAGGTTAAATATGTCACCCACTGTCTCCCCCATACCAAACAAGACATACTGTTTCGAGGTTTCTCTTCATCTATATCTTCATCTTCATTCTCTGGGTCGATGTCTTCAGCCTGAGTGATCCAGTCCAAGTAGCCTTTCAGGTCCTCCTCCAGCTGCTGCTTCTCCCTCAGCTTTTGGAAGTCGCCCCGAGCCTTGGCCTTCTCTCTCTCTTTGGAAAACTCACTGTACAGAGCACCGACCATGGGGGTAGAATAAAAGATGAGAAGGAGGATGGAGAGATGGGAACAAATAGGTTAGAAAAGAAGAAAGAGACAATAGTTTAATATATTATTTCATACAAAGGTGAGGTAGACATGTGCCTCAACCATAGGCATTGCCCTGCTACATATGGACAAGTCTAGCCCATACCAGGTACAAACGACCAGTAGCTGCCAGGTCATGTACAGCATTGGCCAATGTTCTGGAAGAGTCTTCAGGCCCTTTTCCTTTACTAAAGCAGAGAAGAAGCTTCACCAGGGCTCCTATGTCTATCATTGTCAACCACCAAATGGCCCTACAGATGGAAGAACCTAAGACTGACATCTCTGAGACCTGGGGGAACTAAGAAGAGGTAGAAAGTCCCAAGGGGGTACTGTTTGAAACAAAATTATTGATTTAATTCCTTTGAAGGCCGAGGGTATGCAGAAAGCAAAAGCCGATCTCCAAACAACAGAGCAATGAGGACTTGTTAATTAGAAATATTCTCCCTTGTGCCTCATGAGACACGGAGCCCAGCTCCAGGCAGAAGAACCTTCTCTCTTGCTGGATCAGTGGATTCAGACAATTGTTTAATTTAAAGATATATGGGCCATGCTTAGGACTCAAGTTCCTCCCAAATCTCAGGGGGAATAACCTTCTTGTTCAGTCTGGGCTTCCAGGGAAATAGGTATCTTCTATGAATCTCACCCCATGTAGCCTTCAGGCTCTACTCTGGATCCCCAGTTTAGGAGGCACCCCTTCAGCTTGCTCAGTGGGCTGAACTAGAACACTCCGATGTCCTTGGCTGGAACTAGGGTTAGACAACTGCCTTGACTGCAATAGGGCAAGGGCAAGAGTGACCTGTGGGGGCAGTAGGGAGCAAGCAGAGGAGTTCCTTTGGGATGACCACCTGTGGGGTGGGATGATGTGTAGGCCAAATGCTATGTGTGCTCAGTGTCCATGGGGGGTTTGATATGAGGACCAACCGCAGTGAGTGTTGTCTTGGGCATCAATAAAACTTGAAAACTCATAGGGGGAGTGGCATGGAGTCTGTACATTGTACTACTGTACCAGTAGATCGGGCTAGAACACTGATGGCAGCTTACAGGGTTAGGAGTAGAAAAACTATAGCTCAAGCAATGGGGGCAAATAATGATTGTGAGTGTATTCGTTACTTGCTGTGGGACAAGGTTGCTACAGGCACAATTCTGCATCAAATGTAACACTGTCCCTTTAAGAAAAAAAAAAGATTTTTATTTGGGAACACATTTTGTTCCCATGCGCCTTAGAAACAGATATAAAATGTTACATGTGTCTAAGCACACAAACGCCATGGCGGCTGTCACACTCGAAAACTTGGAGGTATCTTGCAGAGAAGGGAGGCCGTGCCTCAGTGGGAGCAGGTAGTAGCCTCCCAGCATCCGTACAATAGGACAACTCCACTCACACTCAAGGATAGAACCAATGTCACCCAAGGACAAAGGCACCATAATGTTGTATGAGTCGGCAGTGAGAGGCTGGAGTCATTTCTCTGGCAGACACTGGTGCAGTCAGTGAAAAGACTGGTGGAAACGCAAAGGATTATGGGGTTACTCAAGGTTATAACACAGCTAAGGATTTTGGCCGCCATCCCTAAACAAAACCAATCTTATAATTCTATTTTTTCCTTACGATACTCACGGAGCTGAAATGAGGCCCAGTCACAGCAGAAAAGCAATATTATCTAACTATTATCTGGCTGGTTCTATTTGGCTTCATTTAACCAACACCTTTCTGTGCATTGCTGCCATACTGCGTAGAAGGAATAGAGCCGTACACTGCGTTTCTAATGGAACCAGTGAAAAAGAGAGGTGACATGCAGGATGATTTTGGGGACCAAATAGGGGCCACTGCCATAGGCTTAGCATAGTATTTCCTACCGATTACCTGATTTGGCCTCCAGCTGGCCAAACTGTGATGATCTGATAATTTGGCTCCTGGGATACTGGCTGGATCATAATGGGGTCTAGGGAGACGGCCGCATCCAGAGTTGTGTTGTTTATACAAATGGCCTGTAGATGTCACTGTGCTCAGACATACAGTGCATACTTCCTGGTAGCTTAAAAGTGAAAGCTTACTGTTGTGTAATGGCTGTATGACTCTGCTAATAAAGCAGTTATATTCTACTCATCCTCGGCTAACCAAAACATAACAAATGGCGACAAGGATGGCTCTTCTACCTCTGCAGCAGCCTGCACCTTTTCTTCCAAATCCTGTTGAGCCTACCATACCTTTTACTGCTTGGATCCGTATGTTTGAAAATTACATTATTGCTGCTCCAAGGGGAGATTTGTGTTGCTAGAAAGCGTGCTTTACTTATTCACTGCCTGGGAGAAGAGGGACAGCGTATATTCTATACATTACCATTACCTGATGATACTTATGAAACTGCTCTTACTGCTATAAAGAACTTTTTCGTGCCAAGAGTTAATGTGGTTGCTGAAAGATATAAATTCCGCCAACGTGGACAACGTAATGGCGAATCCACAGAACAATTTGTAGCAGCTTTGAGAGAGCTGGTTGTTACCTGTGAGTTTGGGAATCTAACAGATGAAAAGCTAAGAGACAAAATAGTGGAAAAAACAAAATCACCTCACATTAGAGAGAGACTGCTCCTAGAGCAGGATTTAACCCTTGCAAAGGCTCTTACAGTTGCTAGCCAAATTGAAACAGCAGTGGCAGAGGCTAAAACTCTCAGTCAGGGAACTGCTGGGAATGTACAGACTTCAGCACTGTGGCCTAATAATGCACAGCCACTTGCAAAATACAATGCTAAGGAAAGGGATTCACCTACACTGCAAAACCATACAGCAAATACAAATAGAAAATACTGCTTTCACCGTGGTTCAACACAACACACTACTAAAATGTTACAGTATTAAGTGTGGATGAAGCTGGTACATTCAGTGCCAATACTGCTTCTGCTGACAAGGAACACTCCATTAACCTGATGCTTGATACAGGTTCAGCTATTTCTATACTACCAAAGGATATTTTCTTGAAATACTTTGCAAAAGATCCGCTTGTTGCACCTGCCCTGAAACTGGTCAGTTACATAAAGGATAAGTAAACCTTTAAAATAAGTGAATGTAAAATTGATGAGAGTGCTATTCTAAGCACTTTTGTAAATTGCATTCATTATTTTTTACTTTTTATTCCAAGATATTAAGGGATACATGTGCTGTTAATATGAATGCATTTTGTTCCAACAGTGCCACCTGCTGGTCAGTTTCTGACCATTCTGACCACCAAGTAGTCAAGGAAGTTGTCATGAGAAAGAAAGAGGCTGCTCTGATGTTCTTCTGCTTAGGAAATAAAATTAGAAATCTTTCTCACATCTTTCCTGAGCAGCCTCTTTCTTTCTCCTGACAACTTCCATCACTACTTGGTGGTCAGACTGGTCAGAAACTGACCAGCAGGTGGCGCTGTTGGAACAAAAATTAATTCATATTAACAGCACATGTATCCCTTAATATCTTGGAATAACAAGAAAATAAATAATGAATGTAAATGATAAAAGTGCATAGAATAGCTCTCTCATCAATTTTACAATGACTTATTTTAAAGGTTTACTTATCCTTTAAAGGATCCAATCCCTGTTCTTGGTTGCTTGCCAGTGACTGTACAATTTGAATCAAATACTGCAAAATGTGACTTTTACATTGTGAATAAGGGTACTGCTATACTTGGAAGGGATCTCTTTGCTGCATTAAACCTATAATTAGTTAATGGTCTCATTACTACAGCACCAGTGCCTGCCACACAGCCAGTGTCTACAATTTCACCACAAAGCAACACTTCACTTTGTACACAAAGTTAAGTTGAGACCAGATGTAAAACCAATATGCCAGAAATTTAGGTGATTGCCCCATTCTATAAGGGAGACTGTCTCACAGGAACTAAAGAAACTGGTAGTACAAGATGTGATTGAAAAACCAGAATCCTCTGAATGGTTTTCACCAAATGTAGTAACATTGAAGAAAACTGGAGGTATTCGATTGTGTGTTGATCTCCGTGAACCTAATAAAGCAGTTGTTATGGATAATCATCCCTTGCCACACATAGAGGAAATATTTTCAGAACTCCGAGGAGCAAAATTCTTTTCCACCCTGGATCTTCAGAGTGCTTATCATCAAGTATTACTGCATGAGGAAAGCAGAGACCTCACTGCATTTATCACCCATGATGGTTTGTTTCGGTTCAAGCGTGTACCTTATGGACTGGCTTCAGCACTGAGTTGTTTTCAAAGACTGATGTCTTCTATACTCCATGGCATACCTGGTGTAGAATGCTACTTGGATGATATAATTGTCTACGCTCCAACTATGGATCTTCATGACAAGTACCTAGAAAAGGTTCTGAAATGCATTGATTCTGCAGGACTGAAACTGAACCTTTCCAAATGCCACTTCAGACAAAATCAGCTGTCATCAGTAATCATGGGGCCCAGTGTTACTAAGTTGGTAGAATGATGCCCTGACACTTGGTCACTATCCAACCCCCTTTGTTACTTGCAAATCAAACCTTCTCCTCTCTTGGGGCCACAATCTAATATGGGAACCCTGACTGGAGTATCTCTGTACCTCTCTAATGGCAGTGCTGACCTCATCAATGTGCACATACTGTCCTTGTCCAATAGGATTTTCTGACCTTTTCAAAAGATATATGGGCAATTTTTGGCCGATATGGCTCAGTCAGAACACCATAACCTATAACTTACCCACTTAGTACATCACAACCCCTTAACTTACCCACCCAGAACATCATAACCCATTAACTTACCCACACAGGACACCATAACCCATTAACTTACCCACTCAGGACACCATAACCCATTATTTACCCACTCAGGACACCATAACCCATTAACTTACCCACGCAGGACACTGTAAACCATTAACTAACCCAGTCAGGATACCATAATCCATTAATTTACTCACCCAGGACATCATAACCCATTAACTTACCCACTCAGGACACCATAACCCATTATTTACCCACTCAGGACACCATAACCCATTAACTTACCCACGCAGGACACTGTAAACCATTAACTTACCCAGTCAGGATACCATAGTCCATTAGCTTACTCAACCAGGACATCATAACCCATTAACTTACCCAGTCAGGACACCATAACACATTAACTTACCCACCCAGAACACCATAAACCATTAACTGACCTGTCCAGGACACAATAAACCATTAACTTACCTGTCGAGGACACCATATCCCATTAACTTACCCACTCCACACACATAACCCATTAACTTACCCACTCAGGACACCAAACCCATTAACTTACCCAATCAGGACACCAAAACACATTAACTTACCCACACAGGACACCATAAACCATTAATTTACCCAGTCAGGGCACCATAACCCATTAAAGGGATTTTTCATTTTAAATTAACTTTTAGACAGTTTGCTATTGGTTTTTTATGCTTTATTATTTGTAGCTTTTGAATTATTTAGCCTTTTAATGAGCATCTCCACAGTGTGCAATTACCTTAGCAACCATGCATTGATTTGCATAAGTGACTGTAATATGAATAAGAGAGGGCTTGAGTAGAAAGATGAATAATACAAAGTGGCAATGACTACATTTGTAGCCTTAAAGAGCATTTTTTAGAAAGCTGGAAAGAGACAGAATGTAGCAAATAAATGTAAAAACTATAAAAAAATATATATATTTTTCCATTTGGAAAGTTGCTTAGAATGGGCCATTCTATAACTTACAGGTGACTCACCCCTTTAACTTACTCACTCAGGACTCTATAACCCATTAACTTACCCACTCAGAACACCAAGAACCAGGTTCAGAACGAAAAATGATCCAAAGATGACGAGGCTGACAAAGTACACACAGGGCAGTTCATATCCCATTGCATCCTGCATCTGAACAGACAGACAGAGAGAGAGAGAGAGAGAGAGAGAGGGGTTCAGAAATGATATGCCTTTAATACTATTACAGCTCTGCTGTGTTCCTTTAACAATTAGCTTCTATTTCTGTCTCTTTGGGCACAGAAGATGCCATAATGCTTTTAAAGGAACAGTGTGAATGACAATGTAATGTAGTGTTGCCCTGCACTGGTAAAACTGTTTTTTGCTTCAGAAAGATTACTTTAGTTAATCAAGCTGTTGTATAGCCATGGGGGCAGCCATTCAAGCACAGGATACACAGTAGATAACAGATAAGTACTACTATAGTTTATATAAACAAGCTGCTGTGTAGCCATGGGGTCAGCCATTCAAGCACAGGATACAAAGTAGATAACAGATAAGTACTACTATAGTTTATATAAACAAGCTGCTGTGTAGCCATGGGGGCAGCCATTCAAGCACAGGATACTCAGTAGATAACAGATAAGTACTACTATAGTTTATATAAACAGGCTGCTGTGTAACCATGGGGGCAGCCATTCAAGCACAGGATACACAGTAGATAACAGATAAGTACTACTATAGTTTATATATTCAAGCTGCTAAAACAAGGTAAGCAACAGGAACATTGGATGGTGTCGCAGTATTCGTCCGACGCAACACGACTATCGGATGCAGACGCCGCATCGGATGAACTCTGTAACACAATCCGACATTTGTATTTCTTACCTTGTTTTCCATCGCATCCGATTTGACTCCTGCATTTTGTCGCAGAGCATCAGATCCGGCACAATCACGGTTAAATCATATTTGTACCCTAAATGAACTTTTAGTATGATCTGGAGAGTGATATCATTTTATACTATTTGTGGCGTTTGAATTATTTAGCTTTTTATTCAGCAGCTCTCCAGTTTTCTGGTTGCTAGGATCCAAAAAATCCTAGCAACCATGCATTGATTTAAATGAGAGACTGGGATATGAATATCAGAGGCCTGAATAGAAAGATGAGTAATAAAAAGTAGCAAAAATAATATATTTGTAGCCTTACAGAGCATTTGTTGTTTAAATGGGATCAGTTTCAACCATTTGAAAGTTGGCGAGAGTCAGAAGAAGATGGCAAAATTAAAAAAAACTATAAAAAATAAATAATGAAGACCAATTTGCTGAGAATTCGCCATTCTATAAGATACTGAAAGTCATTTTGAAGATGAACCACGCCTTTAATATACTTGCATTTTTTGGTGTTACTGTTCCTTTAACTTTTAGTTAAATGGCCCATGCTAACCAGTAGGGGGAACCAAACTCCATCAAAGAGTTCTCACTGCTGACTAAAGAAAGTCGCCGACTGTCTGCTGGTGGGAGGAGTTTATCTCAGCAAAGAAGTAGGAGGCAAGGCAGGAATAGAAAGCAGTGTTTTATCCATCTCTGTTTAATCCAAAATGTGGCTATGGTCCCCAGTCCAAATACCAAAATACACCCCTATCTGTCCTCCCTACACTCCACTTATGAGAGCCACACCCATCAATTAAGACCAGTGGCCACTAATAAAAAAAAAAACAAAGACTAATTGCAAATTCTCATAGAGTATCGTTGTCTGTATTACAGCTATTTAAAGGGGAACTAATCCTGTATAAGCTTTTCTAGGGAACTTAATAGGGTCACAGGACTCAAGGCTGCATTTCAAGGCTAAATCAACCTTCTACCACTTTCTAAAGGATGCATTCTGCCATGGAAAGTTTTAGAGGTATGATTCTGCCAGAGGAATGCAGCCATTGGACCCATGACCTCTTCTCTTTGCATTAAATCTACATGACTAATTATCAAGAGATGTATTTCATGGACCTTTTAAAGCTTTTCAGCTCCCTGACACTCTCCCAGCATCTCCGTGTCTCTTCCTATCACACAAGAAATGCCTTCGGGTGGGACTCACATCTGATATTTCTGCCTGATAGAATCCATTGAGCTTTTGCATTGGATAAAACTGAGCAGCCAAAGCTTTTTTATTTATTCTTCTGCCCCGTGTCACTGGCATTACCCAACAATCCATAGAACCAATTCAGGCATTCTGCCACAGTAGCATATATCTGATCCCCATTGTAAGCAGCAGTCCTGCCCTGCTTTATGGCAGCTGAGATTCTAGCTATCTGTATAACAGAACATTCTGTCCCAGTGGCTGCACAGATTCTATCTGATCCCCATTGTAAGCAGCAGTCCTGCCCTGCTTTATGGCAGCTGAGATTCTAGCTATCTGTATAACAGAACATTCTGTCCCAGTGGCTGCACAGATTCTATCTGATCCCCATTGGAAGCAGTAGTCCTGTCCTGCTTTATGGCAGCTGCGATTCTAGCTATCTGTATAACAGAGCATTCTGTCCCAGTGGCTGTACAGATCCTATCTAATCCCCATTGGAAGCAGCAGTCCTGTCCTGCTTTATGGCAGCTGAGATTCTAGCCACTTACCCAGTAAAGCACATCTGTCCAGCCCTCCATGGTGATGCACTGGAAGACAGTGAGCATGGCAAATGCAAAGTTGTCGAAATTAGTGATGCCGTGTTTGGGTCCCGCCCAACCAGATCTGCACACAGTGCCGTTGGCACAATGCCGCCCATTATTGCTCTCCAATGCACACGGTGAGGGTTCTTCCTCTGCAGGGAAATCAGATGGATAAAATCGATTATCAAAGTGTAAGGTAATAGCATAAAATAATAAACATAAGGGGATGCACTGTGTGCTATAGACAAATATACTCTGGTAACGTGGGCAAGAAACATTTTACATGGACAAACTTCCAAACTCTTCTATGGAACTTGCCAAAAATAGAGGCCGTCCCAGTGAAAATCCTGTCTATCCGGACTACTTTAGCCAACCTTATCTAGTCGTAATGCTGGTCTAGTTACCCATAGCAACAGTGAGTCATTGCTCCTTCCATAATAGAGGTCCTAGAATTAAGAGGGATTCTTATTGGTGGACAGGGTGCTCTTACCTGGATATCCATTTGTCAGGAAGTAGCAGGTCTTGTGCATTTTGCCCATGAACAGCTCCAGCCCGATTATAGCATAGATAATAATGACAAACAGCACCAGCAAAGCGATGTGCAGCAGCGGAACCATTGCCTTAATAATGGAATTCAGCACCACCTGGAGACCTGGGAATTGAAGAAGAGGCGTTAGCTAGAAGAACCGGGCAGAGAGTTAACATTGGAGAGCCCAGCTTGTTACCCCAATGTCTCTATATATCTGTTGTTTGGAGTGAGTGCTTATTTGTGCCCTGGGTACCCCTGGAACTATAGCAGGGTGACTGTTACCCCAATGTTTCTATATATCTGTAACCTTGTTATGAGCTAAGGGGGCACAGCCTGAAGGTCAGTTAGGGGGAGATTTGGTTTGCGTGCTTATTTGTACCCTGGATACCCCTGGAACTATAGCAGGGTTACTGTTACCCCAATGTTTCTATATTTGTAACCTTGTTATGAGCTAAGGGGGTCCAGACTGAAGGCCAGTTAGGGCGAGATTTGGGGTGAGTGTTTATTTGTACCCTGGGTACCCCTGGAACTATAGCAGGGTGACTGTTACTCCGATGTTTCTATATATCTGTAACCTTGTTATGAGCTAAGGGGGCCCAGTCTGAAGGTCAGTTAGGGCGAGATTTGGGGTGAGTGCTTATTTGTACCCTGAGCGCCCCTGGAACTATAGCAGGGTGACTGTTACCCCGATGTTTCTATATATCTGTAACAGCCAGGAATCGAACCCTGGTCCCTGTTGTTGGGAGGTTCTGCATTACCAGGGTGAGCCACTGGAAGATCTCTGTCCTCATGTTAGACACTGCTCTGGACAGACTTGAAATATATTTTCTCCCCTGCCTCATTATCCACATGTGTCTTCCATTCCCAATTAATGACCCTTTATAAGCCTGTCCCTGCCCTAAGATCCTGGCTTGATTATCTGAGCTCCTGAGCCCGATCCAGCCCCTTACTTGCGATTCCTGACTCCTGTGTCCCCTGCCTGGTTCCTGTGTTCCCTGCCGCGACTCCTGACTCCTGTGTCCCCTGCCTGGTTCCCGTGTTCCCTGCCTCGACTCCTGATTCCTGTTCCCACCTGGTTCCTAATTCCTTTCTCTGTGGATTCCCTGGTTTGACCTTCGGCCTGTTATCTCGACCCTGCTTGAACGCTGCCTGCCTTTGACCTTGCCTTCTCTTTGGACCTTGCTTGCCTGCCGCCTGCCCAGACCTTCTCCGCCTGTTTATTGGACTTTGCTTTGCCTTTACCCAGGTTGTATCTTTCAGTTTATACTGTTATTTGATATTTCATTCATCTCCATTAAAGACTCCAGACTCTATGAAGAGCAGACTCGTTATATTATTCCTCTTAGGGGGTAAAGCACAAGAGTGGGCAGAGGCTTGCATTGATGAAGAAGCTCACTTTTTGGAAGACCCCTGTTCTTTTCTTTCTTTTTTGAAAACAACCTTCACGGGTGATTTATGGCCAGTCCCTTCCGACATTTTTTCCTCCTCAAGTTCTCCTGTCGATCAAGGCTTTGTTAAGCCATTTCAACTTACCCCTCTAGTGCCAAGATATTCCCAACTTGTTGGCCTCAAAAATATCTATCAACCTGTTATACCCTATGACGAGAGTGAGGAAGAGGAAAGTTATTGGGAGGATATTTATGACGAGAGTGACTATGATGCCTGTAATGATTAAGACTGGGAAGATGTGGAGTCAGACGATGAAGTTCAAACTGCATTTACCACTAAATTTAAGGGTCGGTCAGTCTCCCAGTATCTGCCTGCAATGCACTCTCCAGCTATCTCCCAGTCTGCTTCTAAGCCTGTTGCTTTCCATAAATCAGCCTCCCTGGCTCTCAGGCCTGAACCACAGTTTATTTCTTTTTCTAATATACCACGGCCGGCTTCCCAGCCAAACTTCTCTCCCATCCCAGGCTCTGTTCCAGCCGCCCAGCCGGTTCCAGCCACCCAGCCGGTTCCAGCAGCCCAGCCGGTTCCAGCAGCCCAGCCGGTTCCAGTGATGGCTTCCCAGCCGGTTCCAGCAGCCCAGCCGGTCCCAGTGATGGCTTCCCAGCCGGTCCCAGTGATGGCTTCCCAGCCGGTCCCAGTGATGGCTTCCCAGCCGGTCCCAGTGATGGCTTCCCAGCCGGTCCCAGTGATGGCTTCCCAGCCGGTTCCCCGAAAGCTGCCTCCCGTGCCGGTTCCCCGAAAGCTGCCTCCCGTGCCGGTTCCCCGAAAGCTGCCTCCCGTGCCGGTTCCCCGAAAGCTGCCTCCCGTGCCGGTTCCCCGAAAGCTGCCTCCCGTGCCGGTTCCCCGAAAGCTGCCTCCCGTGCCTGCAGCCTTCCAGCCTGCATCTCCTGTGCCAGCAGCCTTCCAGCCTGCATCTCCTGTGCCAGCAGCCTTCCAGCCTGCATCTCCTGTGCCAGCAGCCTTCCAGCCTGCATCTCCTGTGCCAGCAGCCTTCCAGCCTGCATCTCCTGTGCCAGCAGCCTATGGGCCCAAGGACAAATCCACCTTCACTACATTGAGATCCAATGGTTCTGATGCAACAGATACTACTGGACTCGTTGTCATATATGGTGGTCATTCTGCTATCCTGGGCAACTCACCTGTAATGGGTGACTTGGCTGTTTCCTCTGCTCAGTTGGCTGACTCCTGCAATTCCTCTCCTGCTATGGGTGATGCTCCCGACCCTGGCTACTCCTCTATTCTGGCTCCCGATCCTGGCAACTTACCTGTTTGGACTCCTGCATCAGGTGGTCCCCCGGTTCCAGAAGTGGCATCAGGTGGTCCCCCGGTTCCAGAAGTGGCATCAGGTGGTCCCCCGGTTCCAGAAGTGGCATCAGGTGGTCCCCCGGTTCCAGAAGTGGCATCAGGTGGTCCCCCGTTTCCAGAAGTGGCATCAGGTGGTCCCCCGGTTCCAGAAGTGGCATCAGGTGGTCCCCTGGCTCCTGACTCTGGCAAATCCTCTTCAGCTCCTGACTCTGGCAAATCCTCTTCGGCTCCTGACTCTGGCAAATCCTCTTCGGCTCCTGACTCTGGCAAATCCTCTTCGGCTCCTGACTCTGGCAAATCCTCTTCGGCTCCTGACTCTGGCAAATCCTCTTCAGCTCCTGACTCTGGCAAATCCTCTTCGGCTCCTGACTCTGGCAAATCCTCTTCGGCTCCTGACTCTGGCAAATCCTCTTCGGCTCCTGACTCTGGCAACTCCTCTTTGGCTCCTGACCCCGGCAACTCCTCTTTGGCTCCTGACCCCGGCAACTCCTCTTTAGGGATGTAGCGAACGTCGGAAAAAAAGTTCGCGAACATATTCGCGAACTTGCGTCAAAAATGCGAACGGTTCGCGAACGTCGCGAACCCCATAGACTTCAATGGGAAGGCGAATTTTACAAGCTAGAAAAGACATTTCTGGCCAGAAAAATGATTTTAAAGTTGTTTAAAGGGTGCAACGACCTGGACAGTGCCATGCCAGAGGGGGATCAAGGGCAAAAATGTTTCTAAAAATCCATTGTTGACACAGCGCTGCGTTTTGTGCTGTAAAGGGCAGAAATCACACTACATTTCTAAACCTGTGTAATAAAATGCTTTAAAACGTCCGGCGTCTACATGCCAATCAAGTCGTGTAAAGGTTACAGCCTGTTCACACGCAAAGACGAAACGCGGTGCTTACTGCAACGCAAAAAGACGCAAAGAGCTTTAATGAATGATACCGTCAAGTGAGCAAATAATAGTTTTTAATTACTAGTTGCTTGTCACCTCCAGGATGTTCGTCCTGTTGGTGGCAATATTTCTGTAGTGGTGTGTTTAGCAGTCACCGTGCTTGTGCGCACGTGCACTGTCAGGCAGAGGTAATTCAATGTACAGTGAAGTGAACCAAAAAACACTGATTCTGCAGTGTGGGCCCAGTTTTGGTCTACTTTATTGATCACCTGCGGTGACCATAAAAGATGCGATTTTGCCACTGTTGCAGAACCCTGAAAAATTAGGCATGTGTACTTTCCTGAAAAATTATGTTTTTTTGTCGCAGCCACTGAACCAGAAGTCCAGAAACAATATGCCATATAAATGCTGAAAATATTAATTTTTTTTTGTCGCAGCCACTGCAGCACAGAGGCCAGAAAAAATATGCCATATAAATGCAAACAATATTAATTTTTTTTTGTTGCAGCCACTGCAGCACAGAGGCCAGAAAAAATATGCCATATAAATGCAAACAATATTAATTTTTTTTGGTCGCAGCCACTGCAGCACAGAGGCCAGGAAAAATATGCCATATAAATGCTAACAATATAAATTTTTTTTGTCGCAGACACTGAAGCACAGAGGCCAGAAAAAATATGCCATATAAATGCTGAAAATATTCAATTTTTTTGGTCGCAGCCACTGAAGCACAGAGGCCATAAAAAATATGCCATATAAATGCTGAAAATATTCTGTTTTTTTGTCGCAGCCACTGAAGCACAGAGGCCAGAAAAAATATGCCATATAAATGCTGAAAATATTCATTTTTTTGTCACAGCCACTGAAGCACAGAGGCCAGAAAAAATATACCATATAAATGCTGAAAATATTCATTTTTTTGTCACAGCCACTGAAGCACAGAGGCCAGAAAAAATATGCCATATAAATGCAGAAAATATTCTGTTTTTTTTGGTCGCAGCCACTGAAGCACAGAGGCCAGAAAAAATATGCCATATAAATGCTGAAAATATTCATTTTTTTGTCACAGCCACTGAAGCACAGAGGCCAGAAAAAATATGCCATATAAATGCAGAAAATATTCTGTTTTTTTTGGTCATAGCCACTGAAGCACAGAGGCCATAAAAAATATGCCATATAAATGCTGAAAATATTCTGTTTTTTTTGGTCGCAGCCACTGAAGCACAGAGGCCAGAAAAAATATGCCATATAAATGCTGAAAATATTCATTTTTTTGTCACAGCCACTGAAGCACAGAGGCCTGAAAAAATATGCCATATAAATGCTGAAAATATTCATTTTTTTGTCACAGCCACTGAAGCACAGAGGCCAGAAAAAATATGCCATATAAATGCAGAAAATATTCTGTTTTTTTTGGTCGCAGCCACTGAAGCACAGAGGCCATAAAAAATATGCCATATAAATGCTGAAAATATTCATTTTTTTGTCACAGCCACTGAAGCACAGAGGCCATAAAAAATATGCCATATAAATGCTGAAAATATTCTGTTTTTTTTGGTCGCAGCCACTGAAGCACAGAGGCCATAAAAAATATGCCATATAAATGCTGAAAATATTCAATTTTTTTGTCACAGCCACTGAAGCACAGAGGCCAGAAAAACTCAGGATTTACCTGGATTCAAATTAAACCAGTAGGGTTTGCACCCTAGTTTGTAACGGTGGTGGAGGGAGGAGGACGCTAAAGGACAGCTGTATGTGGAGTCATGAGGCGTGCAGAGAAGGACAGCTGCATGGGGAGTCAGAATCAGAAACTCAGCACAAGTCTTCCGGCGTGCAGTAACCCTCCGAGATCCACCCCTCATTCATTTTAATAAAGGTCAGGTAATCCACACTTTTGTGACCTAGGCGAGTTCTCTTCTCAGTTACAATCCCTCCTGCTGCACTGAAGGTCCTTTCTGAGAGGACACTTGAGGCGGGGCAAGACAAGAGGTTCATGGCAAATTGTGACAGCTCTGGCCACAGATCAAGCCTGCACACCCAGTAGTCCAGGGGTTCATCGCTCCTCAGAGTGTCGATATCTGCAGTTAATGCCAGGTAGTCCGCTACCTGCCGGTCGAGGCGTTCTTTGAAGGTGGATCCCGAACGGTTCTGCCACTGCCTTGGACTGAAAAACATTTGCATGTCTGACGTTACAGAGTGGCCAAAGTGCTTTGTCCTTGCAGGTGCGCTCGTGGCAGGATTACTGGCACCTCTGCCCCTGGAATGTTGATGAGTTCCTGAAGTGACATCACCCTTAAAAGCATTGTACAACATGTTTTGCAGGCTGGTTTCTAAATGCAGCATCCTTTCAGACTTGTGGTATGTTGGTAACATTTCTGCCACTTTATGCTTGTACCGAGGGTCTAGTAGAGTCGCAACCCAGTACAGGTCCTTCTCCTTAAGCCTCTTGATACGGGGGTCCTTCAACAGGCATGACAGCATGAAAGACCCCATTCTCACAAGGTTGGATGCAGAGGTATCCATCTCCGCTTCCTCGTTATCAAGGACTGCATCATCCACGGTCTCCTCCCCCCAGCCACGTACAAGACCAGGGGTCCCCAAAAGGTCACCACTAGCCCCCTGGGAAGCCTGCTCCTGTTGGTCCTCCTCCTCCACAAAGCCACCTTCCTCCTCTGACTCCACTTCTGACACCTCTCCCTGCGTTGCAGCAGGTGCCTGGGTTCGTTCTGGTGATTCCGACCAGAAATCGTGCGCTTCCTGCTCCTCGTCACGCTGGTCTACAGCCTCATCTGTCACTCGTCGCACGGCACGCTCCAGGAAGAAAGCGAAGGGTATTAGGTCGCTGATGGTGCCTTCGGTGCGACTGACCATATTTGTAACCTCTTCAAAAGGGCGCATGAGCCTGCAGGCATCGCGCATAAGCACCCAGTAACGGGGTAAAAAAATCCCCAGCTCTGCAGATCCAGTCCTACCACCCAGTTCAAACAGGTATTCGTTGACGGCTCTTTGTTGTTGCAGCAGACGTTCCAACATGAGGAGCGTTGAATTCCAGCGAGTCTGGCTGTCGCAAATCAAACGCCTGACTGGCATTTTGTACCGCTGCTGAATGTCAGCAAGGCGTGCCATGGCTGTGTAGGACCGTCTGAAATGGGCCGACACCTTCCTGGACTGCCTGAGAACGTCCTGGAATCCTGGGTACTTTGAGACAAAACGTTGTACTATTAAATTCAGAACATGTGCCATGCAGGGCACATGTGTTAAATTGCCCAGTCTCAGTGCTGCCAACAGATTGCTTCCATTGTCACACACCACTTTTCCGATCTTCAGTTGGTGTGGGGTCAGCCACCGATCGGCCTGTGACTGCAGAGATGACAGGAGTACAGATCCGGTATGGTTTTTGCTTTCCAGGCACGTCATCCCCAAGACAGCATGACAACGGCGTACCTGGCACGTCGAATAGCCTAGGGGGAGCTGGGGGTGCACAGGTGTGGAGGAGGAGGACCCAGCAGCAGAGGACGAAGAAGAGGAAGAAGACGAGGTAGAGAACGAAGGAGGAGTAGAGGTGGTGGCAGAACCGCGTGCAATCCGTGGCGGTGACACCAACTCCACTGTCGTTGTTGAGCTACACATTCCCTGCTTCCCAGCCATTACCAAGTTCACCCAGTGGGCAGTGTAGGTGACATACCTGCCCTGACCATGCTTGGAGGACCATGCGTCAGTAGTCATATGGACCTTTGGCCCAACACTAAGTGACAGAGATGCGGTGACTTGGCTCTGCACATGGTGGTACAGGTGTGGTATTCCCTTTTTTGAAAAAAAATTGCGGCTGGGTACCTTCCACTGCGGTGTCCCAATTGCTACAAATTTGCGGAAGGCCTCAGAGTCCACCAGCTGGTATGGTAAAAGCTGGCGGGCTAAGAGTGCGGACAAGCCAGCTGTCAGACGCCGGGCAAGGGGGTGACTAGCAGACATTGGCTTCTTACGCTCAAACATGGCCCTCACAGAAACTTGGCTGGGGGCAGATGACTGGGAATGGGAACTGGTGGTCAAGGTGGAAGGCGGAGTGGAGGGTGGTTCAGACGGGTGAAGGACAGCAGAGGTAGAGCAGTAAGATGCTGGACCAGAAGGAGGGTGGCTTTTAGTTTGCCTGTTGCCTTTGAGGTGTTGCTCCCAAAGTGCTTTGTGCTTGCCGTTCATGTGCCTTCGCATAGAAGTTGTACCTATGTGGCTGTTGGGCTTCCCAAGACTCAGTTTCTGACTGCACTCATTGCAAATGACAACGCTTTTGTCAGAGGCACACACATTAAAAAAATCCCACACTGCTGACCTTTTTGAGGCTGGCAATCTGGCGGTAACAGTAGAAGTCGGCGGCGTTGGCGGCAATGGCGGGTGCGTTGGCCGGCTGACCACAGGTGCCGATACATGTTGTTGCCCTACTGTTCCCTGCGAGCTGTCCTCCCTGCTTCTTCTAAGTCTTATTCTCCTCCTGCCTCTCTGACTCTCCGTCTCTCCATCTGAACTATCCTCCTCTTCCTCTCTTCTACTGGGCACCTATAAAACATCAATCTCCTCATCCTCATTCTCCTCAGATGCATCAATTTCTTCTAACAGCTCACAGAAGGAAGCAGCAGCGGGGACCTCCTCATCATCACTCATTATGTCCATCTCTGTTGTGTTCTCTGCCAGAATTAAATCTGGTGTAACGTCCTCATCTCCTTCATCTTCTTCTGCCAATAATGGTTGCGCATCACTCAGTTCAAGAAACTCATGTGAAAATAACTCCTCTGACTCCAGTGAAGAAGGGGCGCCGGTGGTGGAGGAAGTGTTACGTGGGGTGCCCATAGCAGTGGAGGATGAGGATGTTGTGGTAAAGTTAGAAACGGTAGAGGATGGGGTGTGCTGTGTAAGCCAGTCAACTACCTCTTCAGCATTTTGGGAGTTCAGGGTCATTGCCTTTTTAAAACTGGGCAATTTCCTAGGGCCACAGGATAGCATAGCAGCACGGCCCCTTGTGCCTCTGCGTGGCGGCCTGCCTTTGCCTGGCATTATTTTTAAAACAACAACAACAACAACTCAGGTGGTGTTTCTAGAGACGGTATTATTATTGATATTTAGACAGAATGTGAACAAGCTCACACAGCTAGATGGGAGATGTTTGAAAATGAAGAAGAAGAACACACTGGGCAAACAAGGCCTACAAGGTCAACGTATACACTACTACAGCAGTGGATACGGAATATATTATTGCTGCCTGAAAAACGTCACTCGGGTGGTGTTTCTAGAGACGGTATTATTATTGATATTTAGACAGAATCTGAACAAGCTCACACAGCTAGATGGTTGTTGTTTGAAAATGAAGAAGAAGAACACACTGGGCAAACAAGGCCTACAAGGTCAACGTATACACTACTACAGCAGTGGATACGGAATATATTATTGCTGCCTGAAAAACGTCACTCGGGTGGTGTTTCTAGAGACGGTATTATTATTGATATTTAGACAGAATGTGAACAAGCTCACACAGCTAGATGGTTGTTGTTTGAATATGAAGAACACACTGAGTAAATAATGCCTACAAGGTTAACGTATACACTACTACAGCAGTGGATACGGAATATATTATTGCTGCCTGAAAAACGTCACTCGGGTGGTGTTTCTAGAGACGGTATTATTATTGATATTTAGACAGAATGTGAACAAGCTCACACAGCTAGATGGTTGTTGTTTGAAAATGAAGAACACACTGAGCAAATAATGCCTACAAGGTTAACGTATACACTACTACAGCAGTGGATACGGAATATATTATTGCTGCCTGAAAAACGTCACTCGGGTGGTGTTGCTAGAGACGGTATTATTATTGATATTTAGACAGAATGTGAAAAAGCTCACACAGCTAAGTGGCAGTGGTTTGAAAATGAAGAAGAAGAACACACTGGGCAAACAAGGCCTACAAGGTCAACGTATACACTACTACAGCAGTGGATACGGAATATATTATTGCTGCCTGAAAAACGTCACTCGGGTGGTGTTTCTAGAGACGGTATTATTATTGATATTTAGACAGAATGTGAACAAGCTCACACAGCTAGATGGTTGTTGTTTGAAAATGAAGAACACACTGAGCAAATAATGCCTACAAGGTTAACGTATACACTACTACAGCAGTGGATACGGAATATATTATTGCTGCCTGAAAAACGTCACTCGGGTGGTGTTTCTAGAGACGGTATTATTATTGATATTTAGACAGAATGTGAACAAGCTCACACAGCTAGATGGTTGTTGTTTGAAATGAAGAACACACTGAGCAAATAATGCCTACAAGGTTAACGTATACACTACTACAGCAGTGGATACGATATATATGATTGCTGCCTGAAAAACGTCACTCGGGTGGTGTTTCTAGAGACGGTATTATTATTGATATTTAGACAGAATGTGAACAAGCTCACACAGCTAGATGGTTGTTGTTTGAAAATGAAGAACACACTGAGCAAATAATGCCTACAAGGTTAACGTATGCACTACTACAGCAGTGGATACGGAATATATTATTGCTGCCTGAAAAACGTCACTCGGGTGGTGTTTCTAGAGACGGTATTATTATTGATATTTAGACAGAATGTGAACAAGCTCACACAGCTAGATGGTTGTTGTTTGAAAATGAAGAACACACTGAGCAAATAATGCCTACAAGGTTAACGTATACACTACTACAGCAGTGGATACGGAATATATTATTGCTGCCTGAAAAACGTCACTCGGGTGGTGTTTCTAGAGACGGTATTATTATTGATATTTAGACAGAATGTGAACAAGCTCACACAGCTAGATGGTTGTTGTTTGAAAATGAAGAACACACTGAGCAAATAATGCCTACAAGGTTAACGTATACACTACTACAGCAGTGGATACGGAATATATTATTGCTGCCTGAAAAACGTCACTCGGGTGGTGTTTCTAGAGACGGTATTATTATTGATATTTAGACAGAATGTGAACAAACTCACACAGCTAGATGGTTGTTGTTTGAAAATGAAGAACACACTGAGCAAATAATGCCTGCAAGTGCACTACTATTGGTGCACTACTATGAAGAACAGCAACAGCACTGTACACGTTAAAGAACAGTAAGATAAGTAAAAGAAAAAAAATATATATGTATATTAAAAAAAATATTTTTCTCGGGTTGGTGCTGCTGAACTACTAGGAGCAGCACAGTAGCACACCAGTCCCACTCCCCAACACTGCTAGACTAATAGCACTGGGCTTATAGTAGCAACTAGCAAAGTAAAAAAACAAAAAAGAAAATAAAAGCAGTCCTTACAAGGACTATTGGGTTATTACAGCAGTCAGCAGATGAGATCAGAAGAGATCAGTGCCCACAGCAGGCAGCTACATACAGAGCACTGCAGTAGAAGGTAGATTACTAGCCAGCAAAGCTACCCTAAAATGTCCCTCAAATCCCTGCAGACTTCTATCCCTCCAATACAGAGCAGTATCAAGTAGATTACTAGCCAGCAAACTTACTATCAACTGTCCCTCAAAGAAATCAGTGAAATCAGTAACAGCTCTCTCCCTACACTAGCTCTTGCAAGCACACACAGGCAGAATGAAAATACGCTGCAGGGCTTCAGTTTATATATGGAAGGGGAGTGGTCCAGGGGGTGTGGGGGTGGTCCAGGAGGGAGAGCTTCCTGATTGGCTGCCATGTATCTGCTGGTCTGGGGTGAGAGGTCAAAAAAAAGCGCCAGGTAAGGCGAACCCAAAATGGCGAACGTCGCGCGACGTTCGCGAACATTCGGCGAGCGCGAACAGCCGATGTTCGCGCGAACAAGTTCGCCGGCGAACAGTCCGCGACATCCCTACTCCTCTTTGGCTCCTGACCCCGGCAACTCCTCTTTGGCTCCTGACCCCGGCAACTCCTCTTTGGCTCCTGACCCTGGCAACTCCTCTTCTGATTTGGCTCCTAGTTTATTTGGATTCATTTATTGCCACTGGTTTCAAGTCTATTTAAGAATATTCATTTTTTACTTTGTTTTCCTGTCCATATCCATACAGTTTTCCCATTGGTTTCTCAGTCCCACTTTAAATTATCTGGCTTTGACTGTGGACGATGATATGAATCAGAGACGTTTGAATGCTTGCTTGGACAATCTAGCTACTGCATCATTTCAAGAGTTTTCTAAAAGTAACTTTCTCTTTGAACTCATGTATCCACCTGACCCTGGGATCGCCCTGAGGTCGATCCTTTGGGTGGGGGTAATGTCAGGAACAGCCAGGAATCGAACCCTGGTCCCTGTTGTTGGGAGGTTCTGCATTACCAGGGTGAGCCACTGGAAGATCTCTGTCCTCATGTTAGACACTGCTCTGGACAGACTTGAAATATATTTTGTCCCCTGCCTCATTATCCACGTGTCTTCCATTCCCAATTAATGACCCTTTATAAGCCTGTCCCTGCCCTAAGATCCTGGCTTGATTATCTGAGCTCCTGAGCCCGATCCAGCCCCTTACTTGCGATTCCTGACTCCTGTGTCCCCTGCCTGGTTCCTGTGTTCCCTGCCGCGACTCCTGACTCCTGTGTCCCCTGCCTGGTTCCTGTGTTCCCTGCCTCGACTCCTGATTCCTGTTCCCACCTGGTTCCTAATTCCTTTCTCTGTGGATTCCCTGGTTTGACCTTCGGCCTGTTATCTCGACCCTGCTTGAACGCTGCCTGCCTTTGACCTTGCCTTCTCTTTGGACCTTGCTTGCCTGCCGCCTGCCCAGACCTTCTCCGCCTGTTTATTGGACTTTGCTTTGCCTTTACCCAGGTTGTATCTTTCAGTTTATACTGTTATTTAATATTTCATTCATCTCCATTAAAGACTCCTTTATCATAACATGGCTTTTGCTGTTAAACCTGCAGTAAATGTGTATCACCTGGGTTATCCAGCATATAGGCTCCATTCATCAGCACCCAAACCTGACAGTAACCTTGTTATGAGCTATGGAGACCCAGTCTGAAGGCCAGTTAGGGGGAGATTTGGGTGAGTGCTTATTTGTACCCTGGGTACCCCTGGAACTATAGCAGGGTGACTGTTACCCCGATGTTTCTATATATCTGTAACCTTGTTATGAGCTATGGAGACCCAGTCTGAAGGTCAGTTAGGGGGAGATTTGGGGTGAGTGCTTATTTGTACCCTGGTACCCCTGGGACTATAGCAGGGTGACTGTTACCCCAATGTTTCTATATATCTGTAACCTTGTTATGAGCTAAGGGGATCCAGCCTGAATGCCAGTTAGGGGGAAATGTGGGTTGAGTGCTTATTTGTACCCTGGGTACCTCTGGAACTATAGCAGGGTGACTGTTGCACCAATGTTTCTATATATACATATGTAGCCTTGTTCATCTAACCCAACATCCTATAAACCCTGACAATGTGTTTGCCTCTTTTTGCCCCATTCCATCTTCTGATCGTAAGGGCCTTCATTTACTGAGCTATTTAACATGTATTACATTATAGAGCAGACATCAGATTGAGTGTTATGTGGCTGACTGTTTATAGCCAATTTAGCACATGTTGCTAAGGGCCTCCGGGAACGGAGACAGGGGCGGCCATCCACACGTAGCTGTGTCTGGAGGAGCGTAGACATTACGTCCCGTTGCTGCTGGTGATAGAGACATTTCAAGAAGTAAAAGAGAGTTTGGCTGCGGCTCATATTTAAATGACACTGCCATGTACAGGCTGTCAGCAGCATTAGGCACCAGAAAAGAAAGACTGGCACGGGAAGAAAGCACAGCTTAATTAGCACCAGTCCCAAAGCCAGGAATAAACAGTCACTGCCAGGAATGCAGTCGCTTCTCTATCTACCGGTGGCCAGGGAGTGTGCCAGGGACTGGAGTGGCAGGGAGGCTGCTGCAATCATTTAAATGTCACTGACCTACCATCAGAATGTCTGCAGTCTATTCCCTAGATCAGGGCTGTCCAACTGGAGGCCAGTGGAGTAGGCCTAGTCTTCTCAAAGACTTCGGAAGACATCATCATTTTAATGAAATCCTTCATATATGAGAAATAACTGGCCTGCTATATGTAATAAGTTGGACACCGCTGCCCTAATTATGACCATTTACTTACTGGGGACTCCAGACACCAGCCTTAGGGGTCTCAAGACACGGAACGCCCGAAGAGCTTTCACGTCAAATCCGGCTCCTTTCCCTCCAATGGCGCTGCCCCCATCTGCCTTTGTGGCCTGCTCTAAAATAGCACTAAAAAGCCTGAAAGAAGAAAAAAGGTGAAGGGGAAACATTAGGGTCCTACTGTATCTCACCAGGTGGGCAGGTGTTGTTTTTTTTAGGGTTGCCACCTGTCCGGTTTTGACCTTGACAGCCTGGATTTTTGAAGGGTTTTTTGGGTCAAAACTGACAGCCTGGTTTTCCAATTAGGAAAATTGGGCAGGATTTCCTGGGATTGATGTGGTGATTGGCCAATCGCCGGTCGCCACATCATTGCCCCACCCCGAATGTCACAGTTTCATCCCCAAGACATCATGGTCCTGCCCTGCCAAGTCACTGCTGCGCCCTCCACTTCATCATGCCCCGCCTCCCCCAGTTCTTTGGGGGAAAGGTGGCAACCTTAGCTGCTATCTGCAAAGGATTATGGGATGCATGCAAGAATGGATTCAGAGCATGGCGGATAAGACATAAACCCTCAAATGAGGCCAGGGTGGCCACCTGCCTGCTTTGACAGCCAAGATTTCAGAAAGGCTGGCCAAACAGCCTTCCCCTTTTTCCAAATTAGGAAAACTGGGCAGGACTCCCCTAGACACAGCAGCTAACGAATCACAGATTTGGAGTCCAACTCCTATGATGCTACCACCCTTCCCATGACATCACAACCCCGCCCCATGGAGTGCAAATGGGCCACTGGTAAGGGAGAACTACATGCCCTTTAAGGCTCCTCCTCTCTTTTACAAACCCATTTATCCAAATAATTTCCCTTCCATCACCAATTCCCATTAATACCAGCATTAGGATCTTTCCGGCACCGGTTACTCACCCTACTACTACAATTATGAAATCCAGCAGATTCCAGCCGTTTCGGAGGTAAGCGTTGGGGTGGAACAGAAGCCCATATGCGATGACTTTTAGGAAGGCTTCCACTGTGAAAATGATGAGGAAGAGATATTCTACCCGTTCCTATGAAAAAGAGAAAAATAAAGTATTTTAATATATATACGAAGCTTGATTGTGCACACCGTTAACAATGCTTACACCCGGGTGCTCATAAGAAAATATATGTATGTAGAAATTACGGCACTCACAGGATTTTTTTTTCAGTTGAAACGGATATAATCTTTATTAGGCTCAATGTTTTGAACCTCCACAGGGTTCTTTGTCAGGAGTATGTTACATACGTGGCAAGCGGAGGAACTAATTACAATAATGGCAATTATAGAATATTACATTTCATTATTCAAGCCGGTGTCATAATATTACGAAAGATATAAGTCAATGTTTCAGTATATTCAGATATGCACTGTAGAATATATGATATGTAGCTTTAAAATGACATTCTAATTAGTCTAGCCAAGATCTCTCATATCTCATTAAACCAAATGATGATATGCCATATTATTTCATATAGTACTGGGGTTATTATTTGGCCACACCATGCTGGAAGGGCTACATTGAACGGAATATAAACCTTACTCTGCTAAAAATTTTCTGCAGTCTCCACCATTTTTTAAGGGTTATTGTTTGTTTGTGAGCTATAGTCCAGCAACAGATTCCTAAAAGCAACAGGTCCCCATTAAACATATTGTTGGAGCAACATGGATGGTTTATTATGACCATCCATGTTGCTTGGTCATAAACCCCTGAAGCTCTGCATTGCATCTGTCCGCATTCTCCACCATTTTCTAGGGGTTATGGTTTGCTTGTGAGCTACAGTCCAGAAATAGGTTCCTAAAAGCAACAGGTCTCTGTAGCCAGGGGTCTAATAAACATTTAATTGGAGAAACATGGATGGTTTTTGACCAACCATGTTGCTTGGTCAGAAACCCCTTAAGCTCTGCGTTGCATCTATCCGCATTCTCCACCATTTTCTAAGGTTTACGGTTTGCTTGGAGCTATAGTCCAGAAATAGGTTCCTAAAAGCAATAGGTCTCCATGGCCATGGGATCTAATACACATTTAGGTGGAGTAATATGGATGGTTTATGACCAACTATATTGCTTGGTCATAAACCTCTGAAGCTCTGCAATGCACCTGTCCTCATTCTCCACCATTTTTTTTAAAGGGTTACAGTTTGCTTGGAGCTACTGTATAGTCCAGAAATAGGTTCCTATAAGGTCTTCATGACCCGGGGTCCAATGAACATTTAGGTGGAGTAACATGGATGGTTTGTGACCAACCATGTTGTGTGGTCATAAACCTCTGAAGCTCTGCACTTGTCCGCATTCTCCACCCTTTTTTAAGGATTACAGTTAATAGGGAGCTATAGTCCAGAAATAGTTTCCTAAAAGCAACCGGTCTCCATGACCAGGGGTCCAATAAATATTTAGGTGGAGCAAAATAGATGGTTTATAACAACAGCAGGTCCTTGCAGTCGATGCAGATAACACACAGTCAATACAATGTTTTGCTTAGCTGCACTCAACTCCAACTGGCATTGCTACTGTAAACCTGTGGCTTCCTCCTACCTATATAATTTATTCCCATAAGGTCACAGATCCATACATTTCTTCTGAAGGCACAAGGAAAGGGAATAGAATACTGCGGCAAACACAGTGCGATAAAAGCAGCCAGAAATCTATAATATAGGAGCAGGAATGCAGCAAGGAAAGTACACTGCAGCCTTCTAATGCCGGCCTTCTTCCCCAAAGGTTAAAGCACTAAATAACTGAATGCTGGGACAGAAAGATGGCTGCATTGGGTATGCCCTAGACCCTGAGACTAGAAGCCAGAATATGGAATAAGGAGCCTTGACTGTTTATTATAGTAGTGCTAAGCCACATTCTCTTTAGCTTGTGCAGCCACAGTATTTGCCATGCTATCTGCCATCTGTAAGCTCCGGCAGAAATTTATCATACACATATACATTGTTTTTGTCTCTTTCCTCCACACTTGGCCTTTAAATATTTATCACTGAGTGATAAATAATGAAGCAACAATAAATATGACTGGATGATGGGGTGACCATGAGTTATGGGGTCCTGGCTGATCAGCAGTCTGGGGTGCTGGGAAGGGTGCAGAAGACAGGTCCTACATCGCTATGATGCTTTTTTTTTGTAGCAGAGGAAAGTCACACCCCTATATAATTGGGAAGGGTGCGCAGCACCGAATCTCACAATGAAGTCACAAACAGCAGACGCGGCAGAGCTGTTGTTTGTATCATTTATTCATAAAGGCTATTAGCAGCATCTCATTAGCGCATCTTCAGGAAATTAGCAGATTGCAGCGTAGGATATTTATTAACTCCTTGGGCGCCGGGCAAGCCGGTGTAGTTATCATGGCCCCGGTAATGTGAAAAAAGGCCCTGTAACTCTTTTCAGCTTTCAAATAGGTCACTAACTCCAGCAGCCAATAAACCATTGTTCTGTGAGGCTACAAAGTTATTACTACTTTTCATTCCTTATCTTTCTATTCAGCCCCTCTCCTATTCATATTCCAGTCTCTCATTCATACCACTGCCTGGTTGCTAGGGTAAATTGGACACTAGGTAACCAGGTAAAGTTCCAAGCAAAATAATAAAAAAAAAAAAACATTTAAAAAAATGAAGACCAAATAGTCTTGGAAAATTTAAAGGCAAACAACATCTTTAAAAAATATTTATCTTTTACTACACATCATAATAAAAAATAACCTTGCTGCCATGCCTTAACAGCAACCCAGCATGTGAGTGGTTAATGTAGCTGAGCTGACATATTTGTTGATACAGCAGAGGGGGCAACTAAACCTTCATGGCAGGCAGTCGTGGTGACCTTTCATAGTCCGTATTGCAGGGAATAAGAGGCCTCCCCGTTACTTATTTGTCAACCTAAATGTTCCAAACTCAGTAGAATCCCAGTCCAACAACTTCAGGCCATCTATTCCCTTGTACCCATAGTTTTGGTTCCTTTACCTCTGCTTAGATTTCTAATCTTCCCTACTACCATGGCTAAGCAGAAGAACATCAGAGCAGCCTCTTGTTTTCTGCTGACAACTTCCTTGACTACTTGCTGGTCAGACTGGACACAAAATGACCAGCAGGTGGCGCTGTTTGAACAACATTCATTCATGTTAACAGTACATGTATCCCTTAATATCTTGGAATTAATAAAACATAAATAATGAATGTAGATATAAAAAGTTCTTTTAATATCACGGTCATTTACATTCACTGGTTTTTAAGGTTTACTTATCATTTAATTTAGTAATCCCTGACCCATTATGCCAAAAATTCTGTGCATGTTGCTGCCAAACCCCACTCAGTGTTGTGGGGGGGGGAGGTGGAGGGCAAGGGTCTATGGTTACACAGCTGAATCTATAGTACGATGGAGAGATGAACATTCCACCCAGATATCTATTATATAGCTCTAATTTCACACACAATTCCCATCTGTGTTGTATGTCAATAATGCATTAACAAGTAGTGTTCTATGTACCAAGCCCCGAGTAATGGGTAGAGACACTTTACAAGAAGTTTCCCAAGAAAAAGATGTATTTTGTCCCCCCTGACTCTAAAATAACAGTTTCCCATGAATTATTGATTATTAATACAGTGAGACAATCAGATGTGGCAAGCCTAGCGCCCTGCAACAATGAGAAATACGGTAATGAGTGCAAATAACAGAGGGATTTAAGATGCAAGCTATATATATAATAGTTTGTGCTATACTGATTGCTTCTCTTAAGGTGCTGACTGTTCCCTATTAAATATGCATACAGGCTCAACCAATCACAAGCCTGCAAACATGCTAAATAGGGCATGGAATAAACTTACATTTTCTTGCCTCTTAGTGCCTCTGTGTCTAAAAAAAGCCCTGTTGCATCTCTACACTTCTTGCTTTTCCTCATGTCAAACTCTCCTCTTAGTAACATTACAGCTATCCCCCTAGCAACACCGGACCTTAAAAAAAACAAACACACACACACATAGCAGAAAGGAATAAAAGCAATAAAGCAAATAATTAGAAGAGATTTTATTGATTTTTATGATTATGATGAAAGTGCCATATCGCAAATGTTTTTATTAGAAAAAATAGGATGGGAAAATCAAAACCTTTAGTTCCCCTTTTAAACGGTTGGGATGTCTTCACTGTTCTGTGTTGGCTCCTGAATAAGGAGAGGAGTAGACACCTGCTTGTATGTTGGTTACTGAGTAAGATCCACCCATTTGGTATAATGCTGACAACCCTACAGGAGTAGACCATACCTCCCAACATTTTGGAAATAGAAGGAGGGACAAAAAGATTTGCCGCACGTAACGTGGTGAAAATGTCTGCACACGCCCATTTGTGTAGCCACACTCCCTTATTTCCATGTCCGGTTTTCAAAATTTGGCAGGATATGAAAGTTTGAACACATTTCTCTGGTTTTTGTGTTATTACAGTTTTGCTAATGAAGGTGAATTGCCCTTTAAGTCTAAGTTCTCCCCAAGAGACTTTCTTATTTTAAATTGCTACAAAAGTATCTAAGTATCTATTCTGGGCTTTCTGCCATAAGCCAATTAAGTTAGAAACTTTGTATCTTTTTCTGGCTGTTCAGTGCAGGATATCAAAAAGAAAGTCGGGACATTTCAGTAACAAACCCGGTACTGCGGGTTGAGCTGTCAAATTGGGAATGTCCTGAGAAAAACGGGACAGTTGGGAGGTATGGCATAGACACCTGCTTGTGTATTGGTTACTAAGTAAAATCCACCCATTTGGTATAATGCTGCCCGCCCTAGAAGAGCAGACACGGGCTTGTATGTTGGTTACTGAGCAAGATCCACCCATGCTTGTTCATTGGTTACTAAGATCCACTCATTTAGTATAATGCAGCCCGCCCTAGAGTAGCAAACGCCTGCTTGTATATTGGTTACTGAGTAAGATCCACACATTTGGTATAATGCTGCCCGCCCTAGAGGAGTAGACACCTGCATGTATATTGGTTGCTGAGTAAGATCCACCCATTTGGTATAATGCTGCCCTCCCTAGAGAAGTAAACACCTGCCTGTATATTGGTTGCTGAGTAAGATCCACCCATTTGGTATAATGCTGCCCGCCCTAGAGGAGTAGACACCTGCCTGTATATTGATTACTGAGTAAGATCCACCCATTTGGTATAATGCTGCCCGCCCTAGAGGAGTAGACACCTGCCTGTTTATTAGTTACTTAGTAAGATCCACATATTTGGTATAACGCTGCCTGCCCTAGAGGAGTAGACACCTGCCTGTTTATTAGTTACTTAGTAAGATCCACCCATTTGGTATAATGCTGCCTGCCCTAGAGGAGTAGACACCTGTCTGTTTATTAGTTACTGAGTACGATCCACCCATTTGGTATAATGCTGCCTGCCCTAGAGGAGTAGACACCTGCCTGTTTATTAGTTACTAAGTAAGATCCACCCATTTGGTATAATGCTGCCCGCCCTAGAGGAGTAGACGCCTGCCTGTTTATTAGTTACTTAGTAAGATCCACATATTTGGTATAACGCTGCCTGCCCTAGAGGAGTAGACACCTGCCTGTCAGGCTTACCAGGGTTTTCAGATGATGGATCTTGTCAAGCTGTAGAAGGACTCACAAGCGGCTCGCACAACACTGAACCCACCTGAGGATGTTACTGTCACGATCGCCGCCCGGAGCTCCGGGCAGCGCGTCCCTCCTTGCCGGCGTCGCTCCCAAAATGGCGGCGCCCATGGCCGCCACGTGGGTAGCGGGCGCCGGCGCGATTGACGTCAGCGCGTCGACGTCGGACGCAAGAGCGTCAATGACGTCAGAATGGCGCCAAATTTGAAATAAAAAGCGCCAACTAGACGCCAGAATGGCGCCCCAGAATAGGAATACTTTCCCTAAAGTGTATCCTGGGTTTCCTGTGTGCCTTATTGCCAAATCTTGTTCCTGATCTGTTTCTTGACCCTTTGCCTGGACTTTGGACTTTGTTTGTAATTCTGCCTGCCTGTGAACTCTTGCCTGATCCTGACTATTCTTCGTTTAACCCTTTGGACACCGCCGACCTTGTTCCCTCAAGAGGGCTTCCTCCTTGATCCTGACAACCTCCCTGAGGGAGCTCCCGGCTCCCTGACATTATTCTTGGGCCATGGATCCTTCTGAGGAAGCCACACCTGATGTCGGACGAGCACTCCGCGGACTGGCATCCCGCATGGAGGACTACGAAAACCAGCAGGTTCGCATTGGGCAAGCACTCGATGTCCTGCTTGCTCGAGTGCCTTCTGCGCCCTCCGCTGCTCCACCTACTGGAGATCCCCCCATGGCGGCAGCCTCTATGAACGCAAGCTACCCGACAGGTGAGCCTCGCATTCCACCTCCCCTTCGACTTTAGTGGGGCATCACAAGCCTGCAGGGATTTGCCACACAGTGCCAAATTCAATTTGAGTTCCAACCCACACAGTTCCCAAGTGAACGTTCCAAGGTGGGGGTATGTGATGTCTCGATGGAAGGCAAGCCACTGGAGTGGGCAACGTCTCTTTGGGAGAAGAATTCCCCGGTGACTTATATGTAAAGACTTTCTCCAAGCTTTTCCGCATAGTCTTGATGCTCCAGGCGGGTCACGAACGCCCCTGCCCGTCTCTTGCAGCTCCGGCAGGGAAGCCGCAGTGTCAATGAATACGCTATAGACTTCCGAACACTGATGGCGGAGACTTCCTGGTGGTGACGCTTACAAGGCCGTATACTACCAAGGCCTATCCATCCGCATCAAAGATGATCTCGTCTCCAGAGAGACTCCTGACACCCCTGGAAGGGCTGATCGCTCTATCCATTAAGGTGGACACTCGTCTCAGAGAGCACCAGGTGGAGAGAGAGCGCAGCAGACGATTTCTCCCCATGTTGGCCCCTCGGCTTTTCAAAGGCCCGATTCTGCAAACACCCGCTTCCTGTGACTCATGTGTCGACGTCTCCCTTGGAGGAACCTATGCAAGTAGGAAAAGACTCGCCTCTCCCGAGCAGGAAAGACTCCGAAGACGTATGGCAGGTCTCTGTTTATACTGTGGTGGGGCATTCCCATTTTGCCAACGCCTGTCCTGCCAAAGCCAAGAGTTTTGTACCCCGAGGTATGTCTCAGGTTTCTCATGTAGGGGGCATCACTCGAGGTCCTCAGGAGAAGTATCAAGAAAATTCACGCAGACTTCTCCTTCCTTTGCAGATTCACCTGGCAAGTAAGTCTATCTTCGAAAGGGCCTTCCTCGACTCCGGAGCGGATGGCAATTTCATGGATGCCTTTTTTGCCGAACGCATGAAGATTCCCCTGCTTCCATTGTCTTCACCCCTGCGAATTACCGCCATAGATGACAAACCCCTGGAGTTTGAATTCGTCACAAAGTTCACGGCGGAACTATCTGTACAAGTTGGGGCGCTGCATCAAGAAAACTTTCATTCTTCATCATCCCCTGTCCTTCTACTCCAGTAATATTGGGTCTTCCGTGGTTACGTCTGCATAACCCCACCATAGACTGGTCCACTGGGCAGATCTCTCGTGGAGTTTATTTTGCCTGCAACATTGCCTTCCGCCAAAACCCCTCGAGAAGGTGAATGTCTCCTCTGCGGAATTAAAGACTTTGCCCTCCACTTACAAGGGATTTTCCGATGTGTTTTGTAAAAAGTCTGCAGAGTTCCTTCCCCCACATCGCTCCTACGACTGTCCGGTTGAACTCCTGCCAGGAGCTATGCCCCCCAGAGGGCGCACCTACCCTCCTCTCTCCTGCAGAGACTACCGCTATGAAGGAGTACATCCAAGAAAATCTCCAGCGGGGGTTTATCCGCCCTTCTACCTCTCCTGCAGGGGCTGGGTTCTTCTTCGTGGAGAAGAAGGACGGAGGCCTTCGCCTTGTATAGACTATCGGGGCCTGAATAAGATCACCGTGAAAAACAGGTACCCCCTGCCCCTGATTGCCGAGCTCTTTGACCAGCTGAAAGGAGCAAAGATTTCTCCAAGTTGGATCTCCGGGGGGCCTAACAACCTCATTCGCATCCGGGAGGGTGACGAATGGAAGACGGCATTTCAACACTCGGGAATGGGCACTATGAATATCTTGTCATGCCCTTCGGCCTAATGCAATGCTCCTGCCGTCTTCCAGGAGTTTGTTAATGATGTGTTCCGAGATCTCCTAGGAAGGTTCGTAGTCGTATACTTGGACGACATCCTGATCTTCTCCAAGGACCTTGAAAGTCATCGCTCCCAGGTGAAGGAGGTACTCTCTCGTCTGAGGAAGAACTCTCTCTTCGCCAAGTTGGAGAAGTGTGTCTTCGAGGTATCCAAGATCCCCTTTCTAGGGTACATTATCTCTCCAGAGGGATTTGAGATGGACCCCGTGAAAGTGTCGGCCATCCAGGAGTGGCCTCTCCCACTGAGTACCAAGGCAATCCAGAGATTCATCGGATTTGCTAATTATTATCGACAGTTCATCCGGGGGTTCTCTCCCGCATTGCACCTATCCTGGCCCTCATCCGGAAAGGGGGTAAACCAAGCCTGTGGCCTCCATCTGCCTTAGAAGCCTTTCAGTCCCTTGAAAGAGGCCTTCACGTCCGCTCCTGTTCTCCGACATCCCAATCCCGCACTACCCTTTCTGCATCGAGGTTGATGCTTCAGAAGTCGGAGCCGGTGCTATCCTTTCTCAGAGACACTCCACTGATGGAAAATTGCACCCCTGTGCGTATTTCTCCAAGAAGTTCTCATCCGCAGAGCAGAACTATGATGTCGGAAATCGAGAACTCTTGGCAGTCAAGCTTGCCCTTGAAGAATGGCGTCACCTCCTGGAGGGCTCTGAAATTCCTGTCCAGATTTACACAGATCACAAGAATCTGGAGTTTATACAGTCCCTCAAGAGGCTAAATCCCAGACAAGCCAGGTGGGCCCTTTTCTTTTCTCGAATTTAACTTTGTTTTGACTTATCGCCCAGGTTCCAAGAATCTGAAGGCCGACGCCTTGTCTCGTAGCTTCACTCCGGTGGACCGTGACCCTGAGAGGCAGGAACCAATCATTCCACCAGTCAAGATCATTGCCTCTCTGTATCCCCAATTTACCGACCAGATCTTGGCTGGGCAGTCCTCGGCTCCTCAAGATACTCCGATTGGCATGGCCTTCGTCCCTTCCAGAACTTCGCCTGGCCATCCTGCAACAGACCCACTGCTCCAGCAAGCTGGACATCCTGGTCCGGCCAAGACCCTTGAACTCTTGAGGCGCCTAGTCTGGTGGCCTGATATCCGCAAGGATGTAAAGGACTTTGTGGCTGCTTGTAATGTCTGTGCCACTTCTAAGCCTAGCCATTCCGCCCCAGCGGGTTGTTACAGCCTTTGCCGGTTCCCTCTCGTCCGTGGACGCACCTCTCTATGGACTTTATTGTCGAACTTCCTCCCTCCGGTGGGAATTACTGTGATCTGGGTTGTCATAGACCGCTTCAGCAAAAATGGCCCATTTCATCCCTTTGAAGAAGTTACCCTCTGCGGTGGAATTATCCCAACTCTTTATTAAATACATCTTCCGCCTGCATGGTTTCCCGGTGGAGATCGTCTCCGACAGAGGCACCCAGTTTACCGCCAAGTTTCTGGCGTTCCCTATGTAAAGACTTGGGAATAACACTTCAATTTTCATCTGCCTACCACCCGCAGACGAATGGGGCAGCTGAACGTGTGAACCAAGCCCTGGAACAGTTCCTGAGGAACCACGTATCCCTCTGCCAGGATGACTGGTCTGATCTCCTCCCATGGGCGGAATTCGCTCATAATAATGCTTGTCATTCCTCTACAGGGAGGTCTCCATTCATGTCGGTGTAATGGTCAGCATCCTCAAGCTTTTCCCCAAGACTTTGTGCTATCTGACGTCCCGGCTGCTGACGATTCCGCAGCCCATATGTCTGCTATTTGGGCTGCTACCAAGTTGAACCTAGAGAAGAGCGCTCTTGTTCATAAGACTTTCGGCGGATCGTCGTCGAAGATCCTCTCCTCCCTACAAGGTGGGTGATAATGTCTGGCTCTCTTCCAGAAATATCCGGTTGAAGATACCATCTCCCAAGTTGGGTCCAAAATTCGTGGGTCCATTTCCCATCTTGGAGATAATCAACCCTGTGGCTGTCAGACTCCAGCTTCCACCAGAGATGAGAATCCCCAACGTGTTTCCACGTGTCTCTGGTGAAACCCGCCATCAACCAACCGGTTCTCTGGCGGTCAATCTCCTCCTCCTGCCATCTCTGTGGAGGGTCAACTCGAGTACGAGGTGGAGAAAATCCTAGACTCCAGGATCTCCAGAAGGTCCCTTCAGTACCTCATTCAGTGGAGGGGCTTTGGTCCTGAAGAATGCTCCTGGGAAGGACACCGTGATGTTCACGCTCCTCGTCTGGTGAGGGAGTTCCACTCCAAATTTCCCCAGAAGCCAAGTCCTGGTGGTCCGGAGGCCCCCCGTGAGGGGGGGGTACTGTCACGATCGCCGCCCGGAGCTCCAGTCGGCGCGTCCCTCCTTGCCGGCGTCGCTCCCAAAATGGCGGCGCCCATGGCCGCCACGTGGGTAGCGGCGCCGGCGCGATGACGTCAGCGCGTCGACATCGGCGCAAGAGCGTCAATGACGTCAGAATGGCGCCAAATTTGAAAATAAAAGCGCCAACTAGACGCCAGAATGGCGCCCAAGAATAGGAATACTTTCCCTAAAGTGTATCCTGGGTTTCCTGTGTGCCTTATTGCCAAATCTTGTTCCTGATCTGTTTCTTGACCCTTTGCCTGGACTTTGGACTTTGTTTGTATTCTGCCTGCCTGTGAACTCTTGCCTGATCCTGACTATTCTTCGTTTAACCCTTTGGACACCGCGACCTTGTTCCCTCAAGAGGGCTTCCTCCTTGATCCTGACAACCTCCCTGGAGGGAGCTCCCGGCTCCCTGACAGTTACAGGGGGAACCGTGAGTGGAGAGAAGCCAGTGAGGCTACACAGGATCGAGGTACCAGAGGGTCGAGAAGAGAGGCGTAGTCAGGCAGATCCGAGGTCAGAGGCAGGCAGCAAACAACAGGAACGATAAACAGGTCGAGGTCTGGGTATTCAGCAAAGGATCAGAGTCGAGGGCAATCAGAGGTCATACACAGGAGTCAATAAGAAAAGTATAGCTAGGTCTCACAGGAATAAACCACGATAACCAGGCACAGAAGGAATAAAAAAGTAGGTTTAAATACCTTAAGTCTTGGCGCCGCTTTTTCGCCAGCGTCGGCACGCCTGCGTAAAGACGCAGGCGTCACTACGTTCTGTGCCGTCCATGCGCGCACACGCGCCTGTGCTTCGACGCTCGTGACGTCAGAGCCGCCGAGAGCCGCCGCGCTGGAACCCTTCGGTAAGTAACCTTACATTGCCCCCTACCGAGATGCGGCCTCTGGACGCAGATGCTAGAAGGCTTGTCTGGATGAGTCTTGTGGAACTGAGCCACAAGTCTAGGGGCATGTAGATTTGAAGAGGGCTCCCAGGAATTTTCTTCCGGTCCATAGCCTTTCCATTTGACCAAATACTGTAGTCTTTTCCCTCTCCTTCGTGAATCGAAAACCTGTTCAACCACGAATTCTTCTTGGTCATCAACTATAACTGGAGGAGGCGGAAGAAGAGTTCTTCCTGGAAATTGATTCTGTACCACAGGTTTAAGCAACGCCGTATGGAACACCGGATGAATGCGGTAAGACTTGGGTAACTTCAATTGAAACGAAACGGGATTAATTTGACGAGTGATAGAAAAAGGACCCAAAAATCTTTGCCCTAACTTCTTACTTGGACAGGATAATTTGAGATTGACTGAAGATAACCAAACTTGGTCTCCGACCTTGAACTCAGGATCCATTCTTCGTTTACGGTCAGCAAAGCTCTTGAAATCTTGTTGTGCTTTAGTCATTGTTTGTTGTAGTAATTTTAAGTTATGTTTAAGAAAGACAAGCCGATCCTGAACTGCGGGGAGCGAGATCTCAGGAAGCGATGAAGCTGGGAAAATTGCAGGATTCAATCCATAATTAGCAAAAAATGGAGACTGTTTGGTCGAGGAATGGCATGAATTATTATAAGCAAATTCTGCTAAAGGAAGTAAATATACCCAGTCGTCCTGGAGATAAGAAGAATAACATCTTAAGTATTGTTCTAGAGTTTGGTTTGTCCTCTCTGTTTGACCATTAGTTTGGGGGTGGAATGCTGAAGAGAGAGATACCTTAATTTGTAGTGCCCCACATAGAGTCTTCCAAAATTGCGAGGTGAATTGTGGACCCCGGTCAGAAACTACTTCATCTGGTATCCCATGAAGTCTAACCACCTCCCGAATGAATACTTCAGCAGATACAGGAGCAGAAGGTAGTTTGGGTGAGACGGTCAACGAACACCATAATAGCAGTGTGTCCTTGTGATGGAGGAAGTTCTGAAATAAAATCCATAGACACAGATCCCCACGGACGGGATGGCACAGGAAGAGGTTGTAAAAGACCTAGTGGTTTGCTATGAGAGGTCTTAGATCGAGCACAAGTTTCACAAGAAACAACGTATTTAGTACAGTCCTTGTTCAATCCAGGCCACCAAAATAATCTTCTTGCCAACAAAGAGGTCTTTTTAATCCCTGGGTGCCCGGCTAATTTAGCATCATGGACAATTCTGAGTGCCTCTAAACGAAGGTTTTCTGGAACAAAAAGTTTATTCTTAAAAAAGAAAAACCCGTCTTTATAACTTGTTTCCTGAGGAAGTGAAGAATGAGAAATAACTCCAGAATCTCTTTTAACTTGATCAAGGAAGGAGGTCTGAAGGAGAAGAAAATGGTTAGGTCCCAAGATGGTTTCGGAAGATTCATGTGAATCTGGTTGTGGAGAAAACATCCGAGATAAAGCGTCAGCTTTTGTGTTCTTAGTGCCAGGGCGATAAGTAAGGTGGAAATTAAAACGCATAAAAAATAGTGCCCATCTGGCTTGCCTGGGCCTAAATCTTTTAGCTGACCGTAGATATTCCAGATTACGGTGATCTGTAAAGATAAGGATAGGATGTTTGGCGCCTTCAAGGAGATACCTCCACTCCTCTAAAGCGATCTTAATCGCCAATAGTTCCCTGTCAGCGACGTCATAATTACACTCAGATCTTGACATTTTATGAGAAAAAAAAGTGACTGGGTGAAGTTCCTCTTTAATACCTGATCTTTGGGAAAGAATGGCTCCAACAGCATTTTCCGAAGCATCCACCTCTAATATGAAAGGAAGCGAAGGATCAGGGTGATGAAGGACAGGAGCAGAAATAAAAAGATCTTTTAAACATTGAAAAGCTCTTTGAGCTTCTGAGGTCCACATAAACTTTACATTGGCTCGTGTGAGACTGGTGATAGGTGAAATGATTTGAGAGAAATTTTTAACAAATTTTCTATAAAAATTAGCGAAGCCAATAAATCGCTGGACGGCTTTTCTAGACATGGGAGCAGGCCAATCCAAGATTGCTGAAACTTTTCGGGGATCCATTTGAATTCCTTGGGGAGTGATAAAGAAACCTAAAAATTCCACAGAATCTTGTTCGAAAATGCATTTTTCCAGCTTAGCATAGAGCTGATGAGTGCGTAAGCGTGAAAGAACCTTCTTCATATGTACTCTGTGGTCTTCGAGAGAATTGGAGAAAACAAGGATGTCATCTAAGTAAATTATGACAAAGACATCCAAGAAATCACGGAACACGTCATTCACAAAGTGTTGGAACGTTGCTGGGGCGTTACATAGGCCGAACGGCATAACAAGGTACTCGAAGTGTCCGTATCTTGTGCGAAAAGCGGTCTTCCACTCATCTCCTTCGCGGATCCTGACCAGATTATAGGCCCCTCTAAGATCCAATTTCGAAAAGACTTTAGCTTCACGAAGCCGTTGGAATAACTCTGGGATGAGTGGAAGTGGGTATCTATTCTTAATAGTTTATTTATTTAGTTCGCGGTAATCAATGCAGGGTCTTAGTGAACGATCCTTCTTTTCTACAAAGAAAATTCCAGCGCCAGCAGGAGAAGTGGAATGACGAATAAAACCTTTGGCTAAGTTCTCATCAAGATAGTTGCGAAGTTCCAATAACTCAGGCTCAGATAGAGGGTATATACGACCAAAAGGTATTTGTGCACCAGGTAGCAGGTCGATAGGACAGTCATAAATGCGATGTGGGGGCAAAATGTCTGTACCCTTCTTATTGAAGACATCCTTAAAATCTTGATAAGCCACTGGAAGATTGTCAGGAACTCCTTGCGAAGATGCTAGCGAGCAAAGTTCAATAGGCCTGCAGGATCTTATTGGTTGACATCTTGAGAGACAGAAGTCAGAAGAAAAAACTATTTCTCCAGAAGCCCAATTGATAGACGGATTATGCTTGCGAAGCCACGGCATCCCTAAAATAACAGGAAATAAGGGTGACGCCACAATGTCAAAGTTCAGAGTTTCAGAATGAACTTTATTAAGGGACATAGAGAGGGGAAAAGTCTCTTGAATGACTGGACCAGATAATATGGGTGAACCATCAGCAACTCGAAGAAACGTGGGATTCTTTTTCTCGTGCAAGGGAAAACAGTGAGCCTTAGCCGTTGCAGAATCCAGGAAACACCCACTGGCCCCAGAATCAATTATTGCTTGCAGTTTCACCGACTTGTCTTCCCACTGTAAAGAAAGTGGAATGGTAAGTAATGGAGTAAAAGGAGACGTAAATACTGGAGATTGGTTAGAAACTGCTTTACCCTTCAAGGAGGGCCGAGTGGGGCAATCACGAAGCAGATGACCAGCAAGTCCACAATAGAGACACAAATTGAGCCTCCGACGTCTTAAACGTTCCTCAGGAGTTAATGCTGATCTAATAGCTCCGATCTGCATGGGTTCAGGGTCCGCAACCGAAGAGGAGACAGCAGGCAACCGAATTGGTGGGGAAGCATGAGGAAGTACCCACATTGGGGAACCTTGACCCGACCTCTCAGCTCTGCGCTCACGGAGTCTGCGATCAAGTTGTATGGTGAGCAAAATGAGATCGTCTAAAGTCTCTGGGATTCCCGTACGTGCCAATTCATCCTTTAGGCCTTCTGACAACCCCAGACGATACTGGTGTTTGAGTGCAGACTGATTCCAGTCAACATCTGCTGCAAACTTGCGGAACTGAACTGTATAATCTTCGGCTGGCCCACGCCCCTGACTCAGAGAACGAAGTGACGCTTCAGCCGCCGAAGTCCTGTGCGGATCATCATATAATATGGCCATGGCTTTAAAGAAAGACTCCACTGTAGCCAATTCTGGGCTCTGCAGATCCATTAACTGAAAAGCCCAAGCCTGGGGATCTCCGGACAACAAGGAGATAACAGTACCCACCCGAGCCTGTTCAGTAGGATAGGTACGAGATTTCAGAGTAAATAAAAGTTTACAGTTAAAGTCTTCCGATCACCGGAGAACCGTTCCGGGAGATGAATCTTGGGCTCAGGAAGGTCAGAAGGAAGTACTTGGCTCTCAGAGGCAGATTGATCAGCCGCTGATACGGATGCTGAACCACCGAGAGGCGACTGCAGGGTCCGCATCTGATCTTGCATCTGGGCGTAACCTCCCTGAAGTTCACGGACCGCTTGAGTAAGCGAGGATAACTGTTGGGTAAGGACTGAGAATGGCGATGGCCCTTCCGCTTGATCCATTTGGCCTGGTTATACTGTCAGGCTTACCAGGGTTTTCAGATGATGGATCTTGTCAAGCTGTAGAAGGACTCACAAGCGGCTCGCACAACACTGAACCCACCTGAGGATGTTACAGGGGGAACCGTGAGTGGAGAGAAGCCAGTGAGGCTACACAGGATCGAGGTACCAGAGGGTCGAGAAGAGAGGCGTAGTCAGGCAGATCCGAGGTCAGAGGCAGGCAGCAAACAACAGGAACGATAAACAGGTCGAGGTCTGGGTATTCAGCAAAGGATCAGAGTCGAGGGCAATCAGAGGTCATACACAGGAGTCAATAAGAAAAGTATAGCTAGGTCTCACAGGAATAAACCACGATAACCAGGCACAGAAGGAATAAAAAAGTAGGTTTAAATACCTTAAGTCTTGGCGCCGCTTTTTCGCCAGCGTCGGCACGCCTGCGTAAAGACGCAGGCGTCACTACGTTCTGTGCCGTCTATGCGCGCACACGCGCCTGTGCTTCGACGCTCGTGACGTCAGAGCCGCCGAGAGCCGCCGCGCTGGAACCCTTCGGTAAGTAACCTTACACCTGCCTGTTTATTAGTTACTTAGTAAGATCCACCCATTTGGTATAATGCTGCCTGCCCTAGAGGAGTAGACACCTGTCTGTATATTGGTTACTGAGTAAGATCCACCCATTTGGTATAATGCTGCCTGCCCTAGAGGAGTAGACACCTGCCTGTTTATTAGTTACTGTGTAAGATCCACCCATTTGGTATAATGCTGCCTGCCCTAGAGGAGTAGACACCTGCCTGTATATTGGTTACTGAGTAAGATCCACCCATTTGGTACAATGCTGCCTGCCCTAGAGGAGTAGACACCTGCCTGTTTATTAGTTACTGTGTAAGATCCACCCATTTGGTATAATGCTGCCTGCCCTAGAGGAGTAGACACCTGCCTGTTTATTAGTTACTGAGTAAGATCCACCCATTTGGTATAATGCTGCCCGCCCTAGAGGAGCAGGCACCTGCTTGTATGCTTATTCCTCAGTAAGATGTACACCCAGCTTTAAGCTCCTCCATGGAAACCTTTTGTGTTCGGCATCTCACTGTGGCTCGTTGCTCTGTGACTCCTTTTCTCTGTAACCTGATTGCTTGTGTACAACGTGATATCAATGAGTCACATTCCCAGTGTTATATTTATATACACTTTGCATAATTCAGGATCAGACGGATACATATTGCAACATAATGCACGGCTAGACATATTCATCAGTGGCGATGAAAGGAATCCGTGGGCATGAGCGATGCAATAAATATCACAATAAAACCAAGATACGATGAGTGCATTCTGCTTAATGGGAAGAAGGGGAAATTATACTCTGATACTAACCCGGGATTACTTTTCCTTTATGCCCCCGGATATGGGTGCAGAATGAGAGGGCATTTGGGTGCTGGTATCTTATGCAATGAGTAAATGTATGAACACGGGTTCTAAGGCATCTTTGGATCATGAGGCACATTTATCATGGGTCGAATTTCAAATTCATATGAGTTTTTGAAAACGCCCTAAATTCGAATATAATTCGAAATTCGACTGGGGGTTTATTTGTGAAAAAAACCAAACATGTAAAACCCCGACTAATTTTTACTGGCCTGAAAAGTCTAATCGAATTCGAGCAACAAACTAGAATGTCAAGAAGGCTCCAAACATCTCCAAATTGGTCACTGGACCTCTCCCACTGACTTATACAGTAATTCGGCAGGTTTTAGGTGCCGAATAGTCGAATTCAAATTCTTAAAGGGTCAGTGTTTGATAAATCTCAAAAATCAAATTTGAAGTTTTTAATCGAATCGAGTTTGGATAATTCAACCCTTAAAAAATCTGCCCCCATGTGTCAGTATGAAGGTGCTGAGCACCCTGTTGCTGGGTGCCTGATACCAATGCCAACAATATTACAGAACTGATAATATGAACATGAAAGTGCGCCCCCACTCGGTGATACCCTAGAACTGCTCGGTTGTGCCAAGACATGATTACATGCCAGGCAAGGGCACGGCGGATTCCTGAAAGCTCTTGCATTTAGACTTTTGAGAGACACACGCTGCTATTTCGGCAAATCCCTTCTTCTTCGGATGACTAATCTCCCCAAACTGCCTTGGTACTCAGACCGATCCGGCTTTCCGAAGTCGCCCGAAGTTTCCCCGTCAGGGCAGAGACACATGCTGCTATTTCAGGAGATTAGTCACCCAGCAACAAATCGGTTCTTCTTCGGGCGACTAATCTCCCCGAACTGAATGTAAATCGCCGGCAGGATGGCACGCGGATCGATACGGCTTTCCGAAGTTGCCGAAGTTTCCTCATGAGGGCAGAGACACAGGCTGCTATTTCAGGAGATTAGTCATCCATCGACAAATCGCTTCTTCTTCGCCGGCGCGATGGCACTCGAAACGCTTCGTTTTCCAAAGTCGGCCAAAGTTGCCTCACGAGGAATCTTCGGGCTACTTTGGAAAGCCGAAGCAATCCAAGTGCCATCCCGCTGGCGATTTACATTCTAGCCGGCGGGAAGGCAGTTCGGAGAGATTACTCGCCCGAAGAAGAAGCGATTTGTCGATGGGCGATTAATCTCCCGAAATAGCAGCGTGTGTCTCTGCCCTTACTAAGTCATCACGTTAAAGTGCAAGTGACAAGGTGCATGACTGCCAAATGTATCATTCATATCTGCTGAGGCTGAAACGATCTCCGAGCCTCCAAAAGAACCTTTTATATCCGGCTGGCCCAGTTACATTTGTGTCAGCACAAGCAGGGGAGATATCATCAAGTGAATAATTGGCTTGGAAAGGGGGACTGCTGGGTAGATACCGGCTGCTTTACGCTTTATGCAAGCCCGGGACTTTAACATATTGATAACTGCTGAGGAACAGGAAAAGGGGACAGAAACCCAAATGTTATTGGACTACAACTCCCAGAATACTCCAACATATTGGCATGGTGAAGTCCCAGTATTAAGGTGCATTTTGAAAAGGATTGCTTACCTTTAAATTAACTGTTAGTATGATGCAGAGAGTTATTTAGCTTTTTATTCAGCAGTTGCAATTTTAGCAGTCTGCTAACCTAGCAACCATGCATTGATATGAGTGAGAGACTGGAATATGAATAGGAGAGGCCTGAATAGAAAGATGAGGAATAAAAAGTAGCAATAATAATACATTTGTAGCCTTACAGAGAATTTATTTTTTAGATGGGGTCAGCGACTCCTCCATTTGAAAGCTGGAAAGAATCAGAAGAAGGCAAATAATTCAAAAACTATAACAAATAAAAACAATTAAAAAGTTGCTTAGAATCAGCCATTCTATAACATACTAAGGGGCAGATTTACTAAGCTCGAGTGAATAGTTCGAATCAAAAAGTATTCGAATTTCGAAGTAATTTTTTGGGTACTTCAACCATCGCATTGGTCAAATTCGATCGAATCGTATGATTCGAACGATTCGAAGTAACGACCATTCGATAATCGAAGTACTGTCTCTTTAAAAAAAAACTTCGCCTTCATACTTTGCCAAATTAAAGCTACTAAAGTCCAATGTTAGCCTATGGGGACCTTCCCCAGCACTTTTCTAAGTTTTTTTTGGTCGAATAAAAATCCTTCGTTCGATCGCTTAAAATCGTTCGAATTGTTCGATTTGAAGGATTTTGGGGCAAATTCATTAAGCGCCGAAGCGCCTAACGCTAGCGTGAATTCGCTAGCGTTGGGCATTTTCGTTACTTTGCAAATTCACTAACGGACGCTGGCGTAACTTCGCTAGTGTTACTTCACACCCTTACGCCTGGCGAATTTGCACAACGGACGTAACTACGCAAATTCACTAACACGCGCATTGTTCTGAACGCTACCTTTTAGGCCAGACTTCCTTCGCCACCTCAGACCAGGCGAAGTGCAATAGCGTAGATAGGGATTGCTTCAAAAAAAGTTAAACATTTTTCTAAGTCCCAAAAAACGCTGGTGTTTTTTCTTTATTATGGTTGATAGACTGAAAAAGATCGAAACATTTTTTGGGGCTCCCCTCCTTCCCCCCTACATTTCCTAACTCATGGCACCTTAACTATACAGTGGGCACATGTGTAGGGCAAAATAAAAATTTTATTTGATGTTTTGAAGGTTTCCCAGGCTTGTGTAGTGGAATACTTCCATTGAAATTTGAATTTGGCGCCGTATGCAAATTAACCATCGCTAGCGTAACTTTGCTTGGCGAATCAACGCTAGCGCAACTTCGCAACCTTACGCTACCCCTGAGCGCAACTTCGGATTTTTGAATTTGCGGAGAGCTGTCGAAAATACACCTGGCGAAGTCAGCGAAGCGGACGCCAGCGCAACTATGATTCTTAGTGAATGTCCCACTTTATCTTTTGATTGAACGTTTTTTATTCAATCGAAGCTTTTGCGCTAAAATCCTTCAAATTCGATGTTCGAATTCTAAGGATTTTACTTCCAGGGTCGAATTCAAGGGTTTTTTAACCCTTGAACCACCTCTTTAAATGAACTTTATATTATAGAATTTCAATTGTTCTTTAATATTTAATTTTGAAATATTTCCCATCTTCTACTGACTGTTTCCAGTTTTCAAGTGGGGGGGGTAGGATAAACCTACACAGTCAGTATGAAACATTTCAAGAATGATTTTGCGACTTGTGAAACTTTATTGGTGCTTCGGGCGATTTTTTTTTGGAGAGATATCGCCATTTCCCGGATGTCATTCTTCAAAAAGTGCAGCACGAATCCGCAATCTCCATCATCCCGGCATCGGGGATCGGGGTGTGTGGTTATGTTCAATTCGTGGCTAGCGGCGCCATATGTTACCCACTGAGAAATAGTCTGTATCTGTATATCACATATAACCAGGCAGATTCATCACGTCACTGTCTGAGCTCTCCCCGGCGTGTGCTATACATCATTAACCTATTCCTTGGAAAAAGCCTCACAGTCAGGTGAGAAAGCCTGGAATCCTGTGCCACTTAGTGATGAGCCAAATTTTTCGCCAACTTTTGCAGCGAAAATGACTCCCTTAGACTCTAATGGGTGAAAAAATTTGCCGCGGGTCAAAAAAAATTGTTGCCCATATTGCTCAATGCATTTTAACGAATTTTCGCCTTTTTGAGAAATTTTGGAGAAGCAAAATGAGTCAGGTTCGCCCAATACTAGACCCCTCTTATTTTTGGAAGTAGCCTTCAGCCCCCTCCTGCTTCCAAGCAGTCAATAGACACTGGTGCTTACACACAGCTGTGCTAGTGATAAGAGTGCAGGTAACTGTCTTTTTAATTAAACAGGTGTTTCACCTAACGTTTAGTATGTTATAGAACGCCTAATTCGAAGCAATTTTTCAACAATTTTTCATTGTTTTCGGTTTCCAGTTTTTGAATTGTTTGCCTTCTTTTTCTGATTCTTTCCAGCTTTCCAATGGGGGTCACTGACCCCATCTAAAAAAAAAAAATGTCCTGTAAGGCTACAAATGTATTTCTATTCTATTTGGGCCCTGCCCTATTCATATGCCAGTCTCTTATTCAAATCAATGCATCAGTGGCGTAACTAGAGGTTACTGGGCCCCACAACAAATAAATGTTAGGGCCCCCAACATATCCAGAATTTGTCCTGTTTTACTAATAAATGCTTTGGGCCTCCTATACCTCCTGGGCCCCCCTGCAGCCACAGTTTCTGCTTCCTCTATAGTTACACCCATGCAATGCATGGTTGCTAGGGTAATTTGGACCCTAGCAACCAGATGGCTAAAATTGCAAACTGGAAATCTGCTGATTAAAAAACGAAATAACTCAAAAACCACAAATAATAAATGAAAACCAATTGCAGAAAATCACTCTCTACACATACCTCCCAACTGTCCCTTTTTCGGAGGGACAGTCCCTTTTTTGACAGCTCAACCCACAGTCCCTCATACTGGAAAGTCCCTCTTTTCTCTGCACCGAACAGCCAGAAAAAGAAACAAAGTTTCTCACTTAATTGGCTTTTAGCAGAGAGCACAGAACAGCTAACAGGTGCAAATAAGATACTTTGTAACAATTTTGAGACACAAAAACACAGTTTAGATAAGGAGAAATATTTTCAAACTTTCATATCCTGCCAAATTTTGTACAACAAACATGGTAATTAGGGGGTGTGGCCACAGAAAGGGGTGTGGTCCAAAAAAATTTTGTCCCTCTTTTTACTTCCAAAATGTTGGGAGGTATGTCTACACCATACTGAAAGTTAACCCAAAGGTGAACAACCCCTTTACAAATGACATTAGAACTCAGAAATGTCAACCCGTTAAGCCCCTTTTGCCAGGGCCGACCTTAGGAAGATTGAATCTATTGGGTCCAATTGAGAACTGGGCCTGTACATGGAATACCTGGCGGCTAGTGATGGGCGAATCTTTGGTTCAAATGCATTAAAGTCAATGGACGTCCGAATATTTTTGACGCGCTACAATTTTATGCATGCGCCTATTTTGACGTGCAACAATTTCTTTTGACGCAGCAGATTTTCCAATGGCAAATTGTCACCACAGTTTTGCGAATTAATTTGCTTGCGGCGAAATGCAGGAAATTTGCCACGAATTTGTGTCTGTCTGATTTATTCGCCCATTACTACTGGTGGCCTGTCCTTATAAGGGGTTATCTGTCAGTACAGTGGGTCAGGGAAGGATTTATAGGGTATTATATATTCAAAATGTGCAATTCTGGCCCGGCCCTATATCCTGGGGCAGGATTAGATGATGCCTCTCAAAAAAGTAGATGAATGGCAACCCAAATTGGGACCACAGTGTATGATAACATGCAAGAAATGGCAGGGGCTTATGGAGCAAGGGGGAAGAGTATGATTCCTCTTTGGCAAATAAGCCCCACAGTATGAACAGCCCTGCGAGCGTTGCGTTGGCAAGCAACCATCAGGGAAGCCGCAAACATGTTTATGCCTGACTTTCGCTGTCAGTGGATTCTTGTTTCCATTCAATGTGAATTAGGCACGGTTATGTATTAATAATGACAATCAGAGCTGCGCTGAGGGGCACATTCCCATCTCTTTCCTCTCTTTGTGTCAATTCATTATCCAATTAGCTCTGCGGATAAAGTTGGGCACAGAGAAAAGCCATAGGAATAAGCAATATGGCCACCTCGGGTACAGACATATCTTACTTTACATTACTGGGCTGTGTATTCTGGATTATCCCATCAGCGTCCTGGCAATAAGGGGTTAATGTGCAGCTTCCCAGCACTGCGCAAGATTCAGGCAGATGGCCGCGCTCTAACTCTCTCCCACTGATTTCTATTTTCGTCTGTCAAACTGAACTGCTTATTTTCTGGAATCCAGGGGCGCTTGTTCTCCGGGGAAATGGCAATTAACGCAACACCCAGATTCACCCAACTGTAAGGCATTTAATGCCATGACCTAAGGGTGCAGAAAGTTAAACCTGGAGTATCCCAGGATGAGAAGTTGACTTTCCAGTATTATAGTAAATGGCACCACTGGCCAATGTAAACTGGCTAGACAAGAACCAGTCTTTTTCTGATTGGACAACAGTCAAATACAAGCAAAGAACCTCTAACATAGGGAGAGAATAAACAATAACAGAAGCTCCACCTCCTTCCTTATATGCAAAACAGCCAACATAGGGAAGGTCCATGGGAGTCACCATGGGGAAGAAAGGAGCCAAGAAACTCCCAAGATCCCACCAACAGAAAGCGCTGGAAGGTGTAGTTGAACTGCAGGTTTGAACATCCCTGATTTGATGTTCCTTCTCTCAGTTCGTGGGCCCCAAAGCTTCTCTTGACTCATTTAATTCATACACATGAGACTGGGTAGCTGCGGGCCCATCTCCAGGCCAGATCCCTGAGCCTAGTTATCAGTAGCTGAAGGGCAGTCGTTGGAATTCTCTCTCCGGCCAGGAAAATGATATTAAGGAGAAAGAGAAATGTTTCCCCAAGCACTTACACAAATGAAGAGGCTGCCAGGAGGAATGCTGGCAGGGACAAACCATGTTTTATGTACAGGAGGGGTCCAAATGCGCCCCCCTATCCAGTTCTGCTGCTGCATTGCGCTTCTGCGTGCTGAGTTCTCAGAAGGCAAACACGCTTGGTCATGAACTTAGTTCCACGAATAACTCCCAGCAACCCCCGCCTGACAGCCACTACGGACATACAGTTAAACTTAAATGTAGCTGCCTTGCACATTATAAGCCTATGGGGGAAAGTTACATGGTGGGGCAGCTGCACTTGATGACACTGCAGCAATTCTGCTGAGCCCCAATGGATTAGCCTGGCTACTCACAAGCGGAAGGTGATATACATACTGTGTGTATGTGTGTGTGTATATATATATATATATTTGGAATTCTAACATTAAAGGGATTCTGTCATAATTTTTATGATGTAGTTTTTATTTCTAAATTACACTAACACTGCAAATAATTCGCTCTACAATTAAGGAAGGAAGGAAGGAAGGGAAAGAGGAAGTGAAGGAAGGGAAGGAAGGGAAGATGGGGAAGGAGGGGAAGGAAGGGAAGGAAGGGAAGGAGGGGAAGGAAGGGAAGGAAGGAAGGATGCTTTAATGCAGTTGGGAAGGCGGTAGGGGGTTAGTATTTAAAAAAAAATTGGGTTCAGGCCTGGACTGGCAATCTGTAAATTCTGGCTGTGTGGGCCTCTAGGAAATCAAAATGCCAGGACCTATTTTGAATCCCAGTCCAGTCCTGATGGGGTTTAGACGATGGAATTTCTACCTGGTCCTGTGAATTAGACATCACTTGCTCATTGTGATGCTAAAGAAACACCTTCATGTGACTCATCGGGAAACGTCAGTCTTGGGAACACATCTGTCTCCTGGCAATTGATGGACTAACGTAGAACTGTTACGCGGCGACTGCTTACGGGATTAATTGCACCACCGCTGTAGTGACGGGGATGTGTTTTGGGTCTGTAATGGATACAGATGGAAGATTTCTGATCACTGTACTGTCCATGTGCCCAGGCCAAACCCCATACCTGGAAATGTGGCCCCTTAGCAAAGTGGCCCATAACTGTATCATTTAAAAAAAATGCTACTTGCCCTTTAAGAAGTTTAATTCCAAGAAAAACTTGTTTCTGTGTCATTGATAGCTGCCCAGCAGACAATGGCGAGATACCAAATGAATAGCCGGGGAAAGCAGCAAATCGTTTTGTTTTAATAACAAGCCACAGTCTCCCTCAGCTCCCATATATCTCCCAGGATCGATCGGCCGAGGGGAAGGTTTGTACAGCGGGAAACGTCTTCACCTCTCTGCCGAAACATGTTCACTTCCAACGGCTCTGGCCACACACACCCCTGCTCTTGCCAAGATCAATAATAATCCTGCCAGCCAAATGATAATAATATGGAGGTGCATGGATGCCTCACTCTTGTTGTCTGGGGCAGAAAGACATAAATACACTATATTGGTAAAAAAATAGGAGCCCCTGCCTGTCCCACCCCTCACACCCATTTATCTGATCCCTATTGTAAGCAGCAGTCCTGTCCTGCTTTATGGCAGCTGAGATTCTAGCTATCTGTATAACAGAGCATTCTGTACCAGTGGCTGCACAGATTCTATCTGATCCCCATTGGAAGCAGCAGTCCTGTCCTGCTTTATGGCAGCTGCGATTCTAGCTATCTGTATAACAGAACATTCTGTCCCAGTGGCTGCACAGATTCTATCTGATCCCCATTGGAAGCAGCAGTCCTGTCCTGCTTTATGGCAGCTGTGATTCTAGCTATCTGTATAACAGAGCATTGTGTTCCAGTGACTGCACAGATCCTATCTGATCCTAATTGTAAGCAGCGGCCCTGCCCTGCTTTACGGCTGAGATTCTAACCATGCTATCAGGACCGCCATCAGAAATCGCAGGGCCCCATACGACAAAATTTCCTGGGTCCCCTGGGCTGCGCCCACCGCAAGCCCCACCAACAGGTCTGCCCTCCCCAACCCACAGGTCCGCCCCCACCACACAGTAAAAAAACAAAAAAAACTTGTGGCCAGGGCCCCCCGTTTAAAAAATATTGGTGGCTAGGACCCCACATGAGAAAAAAAATTGGTGGCCAGGGCCCCCCCCCCACCACATTATAAGAAAATTGGTGGCCAGGGCCCCTTAAACTTCCATGCCTTCCCGAAATCAGCAGCTCTCACAAAGATGGGGGGCCTGGCTAATCAAGTAAGTGTGGCATGGCCGGACCCCCTTACCCTCGGGGCCCCCTACAACTCTCCCCCCTGTCCCCCCCTGATGGCTGCCCTCCGTGCTATAGAAGAACATTCAGAACACAATGGTCCATGCTCCTATCTGAAACTCATTTAAATATGAGATGGGACGATTTAGAAGGAAAGGGGAATATCTACAAAATATGCAATATGTTATCTAGTAACAGAAAGCTGCACCAAGTAAAACAAACATTTTAAAAAAAATGGGGTCGGGGGGGTAATTTTATGATGGAATTTGTTTATTTAACCAAATAAAGCAGTGATGATTATCCTTCTTCATTTATAAAAATCAAAAAAAAGCCCTGGCTAATTCAGTGATCTCTGTTGCAATCGTGTGTGTAAGAATTAAGGGGAAAGGGGGCGAAATATTTATAAATGTGCAATAAATCAAGCTGCGGTTACATTAGTCATTAAAAGCCGCAGGGTAATTGGACAGATTTATGAGGTTTCCTAACATTTTTGCATCTTTATTTAATTACCCAGGACTTAGTCTATGCTTGTAAAATGCATTTTATTATTAAGTCACGTATAAATAATCTCTACTTTACTTTATTATGGCGCTGGGATCTTCAGTCATAGCTCTCAAAGCCATCGGACGGTCCTGGGGTTTGGGAAATTTTAATGTGTGAGTTGGAAACTCATTTTTGCCCTCACTTGCAGGGAAAATATACATTCAGTTTAGACAGCTTTTAGAATCTATTAATTTTATTATCTGATGTTATACTGACAATACAGTAGTAGGGCATGACTTTTGCTACACATTGGTATATGTTTCTTCATCTGGGTAGGAGGTGCCATATTGATTCCCTTAGACAGTACAGTATGAGGGTATAGCTTATTGTGTGCCAAGAACATTCCTTCTCTGTATATTTGTATTTATACATATGGGAGGAGGGAGGTGCCATATTGATTCCCTTAGACAGTACAATATGAGGGTATAGCTTATTGTGTGCCCAGAACATTCCTTCTCTGTATATTTGTATTTATACATATGGGAGGAGGAGGTGCCATATTGATTCCCTTAGACAGTACAGTATGAGGGTATAGCTTATTGTGTGCCAAGAACATTCCTTCTCTCTATATTTGTATTTATACCTATGGGAGGGATTTTATTTAAAAAATTTCAGTTTACAATATATCAAAGACATATCAAAACAAGAACATTGTTACAATCATATACAAATGATCAAATTACAAGACATATCTTTAGAAACCATCCCACATCTTTTTGAATGAGTTTGCAGTATCGCTTTCTCTGGTTTTTATAAACACAATGTCTCTGCAAATTAATTCAGTTATTGTTTCCGTTGATAAGTGTATCTGACTGTTTGTCATTCTGCACCTCATATGCCATAGGTGATAGCGTATGATGGAAATTATTATGAATAGGGTCATTCTATTTCTGTTTTGGGCTCTGTGACTTACTATAACTCCATAAGAGAATTCTGAAAGGTTCAGATTTTTTATTATACTCAAGTTCAGCCGGTTTGCCACACTTTCCCTTACTGAACGAGAGACTATGCAGTCTAACAAAAAATGCTCCTGAGATTCTTCTGTCTTGCAACCCCATGGACATTCTCTATCTACCACATTTAAGTATTTCAAATTTCCTCTTACAAATATTTTGCCTTGTATTGACAGCCATGCTATATCCCAGAATTTTTGGGCATTCTTTTATCTGTAAGCATATTCACACTTTCTTCTAATATTTCCTCTGAGCAATCTCTGACATCAATTGGAGAAGTAAATTGGCTATCTACAATCTTCCAATATAAATTCTTTCTCTGCAAAGATCTTAAATCTTCAGAACTTAAACTCCATTTTTTTAGGATTTTTATCACCTGCCTTAGATAGGTGGGTAGAAGGCCTCCTCTTATCCGAACCTCTTTCACCCTGCCACCGAGTAGCCAATCCTTAATAAAGGGCAATGCCCAATCTCGGATACTGATTTCCCACAGAGATTCCTTTCCCTGTACCACCCCTCCGAAGTTAAACTTTAGAAAGATGGTACAGAAAAAAACCACTGGACTTGGCATGTCCAAACCTCCACTTTTCTTCTGTAGGAAAGTAATCCCTCTTTTTACAGGGTTGAGCCTGCTTCCCCAGAGCATTTGAAAAAACAGGCTCTGGATTTGGGCGTAAAGAGATTCTGGCAGTAAAAAGACATATGAAACGAAAAGAAAAACCGGGATCAGAAAAGTCTTAATAATGTCAACCCTTTCTCTATAGGTCAGCTTCCATTGATTCCATCGCTGAACCTTTGCCTGACCAGTATTCAATTTTTCTTCCCAATTTACCTTAGCAAGATCTTCCTTCCCAAATTTTATCCCTAAGATTTTAACTAAACCTGGGGCAACTGGAAAATTTTCCAGTTCGAAACTTGCTTCGTTATCTAATGCCCAAAGAGCTTCCGACTTTTCATGATTGATCTGAGACCCTGAAGCCTCAGAGTAACTTCTGATGCACTCCAAAACCTTTCCCTCCTCCTCAGGTTTTGATATTACTAAAGTGACATCATCCGCGTAGGCTATAGATTCAAAGGTTTGACCCGACGGAAACTGAACACCCTCAAGTCCACATCTCTGTAATCCTCTCAGGAATGGATCTAACGAAAACACATACAGGAGTGGACTCAAAGGGCATCCCTGTCTCACGCCAGCTCTCACCCATACATATGGGAGGAGGTGCCATATTGATTCCCGTAGACAGTACAGTATGAGGGCATAGCTTATTGTGTGCCCAGAACATTCCTTCTCTGTATATTTGTATTTATACATATGGGAGGGAGGTGCCATATTGATTCCCTTAGACAGTACAGTATGAGAGTATAGCTTATTGTGTGCCCAGAACATTCCTTCTCTGTATATTTGTATTTATACAAATGGGAGGAGGGAGGTGCCATATTGATTCCCTTAGACAGTACAGTATGAGGGCATAGCTTATTGTGTGCCCAGAACATTCCTTCTCTGTATATTTGTATTTATACAAATGGGAGGAGGGAGGTGCCATATTGATTCCCTTAGACAGTACAGTATGAGGGCATAGCTTATTGTGTGCCCAGAACATTCCTTCTCTGTATATTTGTATTTATACATATGGGAGGGAGGTGCCATATTGATTCCCTTAGACAGTACAGTATGAGGGTATAGCTTATTGTGTGCCCAAAACATTCCTTCTCTGTATATTTGTATTTATACAAATGGGAGGGAGGTGCCATATTGATTCCCTTAGACAGTACAGTATGAGAGTATAGCTTATTGTGTGCCCAGAACATTCCTTCTCTGTATATTTGTATTTATACAAATGGGAGGAGGGAGGTGCCATATTGATTCCCTTAGACAGTACAGTATGAGAGTATAGCTTATTGTGTGCCCAGAACATTCCTTCTTTGTATATTTGTATTTATACATATGGGAGGGAGGTGCCATATTGATTCCCTTAGACAGTACAGTATGAGAGTATAGCTTATTGTGTGCCCAGAACATTCCTTCTCTGTATATTTGTATTTATACAAATGGGAGGAGGGAGGTGCCATATTGATTCCCTTAGACAGTACAGTATGAGAGTATAGCTTATTGTGTGCCCAGAACATTCCTTCTCTGTATATTTGTATTTATACATATGGGAGGAGGGAGGTGCCATATTGATTCCCTTAGACAGTACAGTATGAGAGTATAGCTTATTGTGTGCCCAGAACATTCCTTCTCTGTATATTTGTATTTATACAAATGGGAGGAGGAGGTGCCATATTGATTCCCTTAGACAGTACAGTATGAGGCTATAGCTTATTGTGTGCCCAGAACATTCCTTCTCTGTATATTTGTATTTATACATATGGGAGGAGGTGCCATATTGATTCCCTTAGACAGTACAGTATGAGGGCATAGCTTATTGTGTGCCCAGAACATTCCTTCTCTGTATATTTGTATTTATACATATGGGAGGGAGGTGCCATATTGATTCCCTTAGACAGTACAGTATGAGAGTATAGCTTATTGTGCAGTACAAGCATTGCTGTATACTGTACATATACTATAATTCACTATTAATTTAATATAGTAGCCATGGCAACACCTGTGCATTTTTTCGTATTTGGTAGCTTTACAGCTATTATACACAAGTAAAACCTGAAAATCACAATTTATTTCCTATCGGTGGTTTTTGTGGCTGCCTGTGACCTTTATATTCTCACAAACAGAATAACACCTTTTCTACGGCGTCGGCATGAGCAGAAGTTGGGAGGAAGGGTGTTGCAGCCGACACACGGTTGCTATAGTAACGCGTGTACTCTTTGCACTCAGCCAACACAGGGTTAATGGGGAACGTGGCGCTGACTGTTTACTTTAGAATAAACCAGAGGAGTAGATTTTTATTTCTTGGAAATAGTTTTCTATACTTTTTGTTTCTATGGAAACCAAGTTTTGGGGATGCTTAGCTGATCAGTAAGAACAACGGACAATTAACAGTTTTGTAAGTCGCACCCTGAACCCCCGAGCAGCACCCGACCCTCCAAAGTCAGTGTCTTAAAGGCATAGCTCACCGTTAAGTTAACTTTTAGTATGTTATAAAATGGCCAATTCTTAGCAACTTTTCAATTGGTCCTCATTTTTTATTTTGTTGTCATTTTATAATTATTTGCCTTCTGCTGATGATATGCAGCTTGGGGGTCACTGACCCCGTCAGACAAAAAACGAATGCTCTGTGAGGCTACAATTTTATTTTTATTACTACTTTTTGTTACTTCTCTTTTTATTCAGGCCCTCTCGTATTCATATTCCTGTGTCTCATTCAAGCTACTGCCTGGCTACTAGGGTAATTTAAACCCTAGCAACCAAATTGCAAACTGGAGAGAAGCTGAACAAAAGGTTAAATAATCCAAAAACCACAACTAATGAAACAAAATGAAGACCAACTACATAGTTAGCTTTAAAGTGAACCACCTATTTAAATATGCAAAAGAGTTATCCAATTAGAGTCTATTGATATTGCAGCTAACATAGGGAGATTTTTGTGCAGTATTTTTTGTTGGTATTATTCCTTAATTAAATTCAATACATGTTTAAAGGGGATCCAAACCCTCAATAAACCTCTACTGATATTGACCCAAATAACATGGAGCCAGATCCACCAATCCGCTGTGATTCTCATTGGAGGATTAATTGCATATTAATTAGGCTGCAGCTCCTGGAGAGCTGGGAAAAGTTTTACTGAGCAATATTGCTTTATGAATACAACATACTAAAAGTTAGTTTTAAAGTAAACCACCTATTTAAAGATGCAAAAGAGTTATCCAATCAGAATCTAGTGATGCTGCAGCTCTCTAACATAGGGCGATTCTGGTGCAGTATTTGTTTCCTGGTATTGTTCTTTAATTACATTTAATACATATTTAAATGGGATCCAACCCCTCAATAAACCTCTATTGATATTGTTTCAAATAACATGGAGCCAGATCCACCAATCCGCTGTGATTCTCATTGGAGGATTAATTGCATATTAATTAGGCTGCAGCTCCTGGAAAGCTGGGAAAAGTTTTATTGAGCAATATTGCTTTGAGAATACAACCTTGACGCTGCAGAACTATAACTCCCAGAATGCCTTAATGTTGATACCAATCAGATGTTTGCTTTTAATATTCTCAATGCACTAGAGCAGTATAGACTAACTGTTTATTGGTTGCTAAAATATACTGGAGCTGGATACACACTGCCTGTTTTTCCCTACGTGTTCCCATGGTAACCGAGATGCTATGGACCTTTTGTGCAGTTTCTGGCTAATTTATTACATAACTGACAAGCGGTGAATTACTGAATTCTTCTGGGTGATATTGGGCGAAATATTATCAGTTTCTTTAGACCTAATATCTTTTGATAACTGAGCAGCATATTCATTATTTTATCCACTGCCAAGCAGGACATTATAGTGCAACAAAGGGGAAGTAAACTCTTCATAATAACTCCCCCGTCGCACTATATGTGTTAATCATATGGGTGGGAGCTGCCATATTGTTTGCTTTGACAGGGTGAGTGCATTTAATGTATTTATACAGACAATATACATTTATAATACACAAGAGCCATGAATATGCTAAAAATGATATCCCTATAAACAGTGCTTAGTAATTAGTGCTTAGTGATGCCATTGGTTATAATCGGAGCTTAGTGATGTCATTATTGTCACATTAAATGCTGGACTGATGAGTGTGGCCCTGGGACGGAGGGAAAGAGAGACATTTACTACACATCAGACATGAGATCCGCTCAGTGTGGGACAGTTGGGCTCAAACAGACCTGCAGCCGGGAAATTGTCAGTGTTCATTGAATCTCTTGCTATGGGTGATTATCTGCTCAGCCCTGTAGGAGAAGCGGGTGCCGTGGATTTAATTCAACCTGTGATTCTGCTTAACGACGGCTCCACTCCCCCCTGCCTTTTTCCTATCTCCCTCATTACCTGACCAATTGGTGCTGTCACAAGCCTTATCCCTCTTATTTATCAACACCGGCAGAAAGGCACAAGGAAAGATGCCCAAAGGCGGGGGATAATTGCGGCTCCTTTTACAGGTACAGCTTAAAGAGACAGTAATGTCTTGTTTCTAAATATTTGCCAGTAGTACTCATCTATATTCTATCCCTTTCTCCCTGCTCTGCTTCCTGGATCTGGGTTGATCTCACCTCCTAATCACCTATCAGCTGCTTATAATGGTGGCCAAACAAGCGGATCTGTCACAGATAAGCCCATATTGAGGTGGACGATATTGGGCTGATCCGATTGTGGGCCCTCCGATTGTGGTTGGATTGCGGGACCGCATCATCGAACAGATGCAGCCATGGTCCGCCAGGATTTTTTACCCTGCCCTATTGGCATTCGCCCGACTTTCAGCCATATATCAATTGGGGACGCCCGTCGGATGGCCCCACACACTGGCCAATAAGCTGCTGACTCGGTCTGTCGGCAGCTTTTATCACCCCGTGTACGGGGGCCTTAAAGGAGAATTCAACCCTAAAGTAAAAAAACCCTACCCTACATAGACCCCCTCCCCCCAGCCTAAGTGTTACCCCTGGCAAATGCCCCTAACGTTTTACTTACCCCTCGGTGCAGATTCAGGCATAGGAGTTCACCGGCGCCATCTTCATCCGCTACGGTAATCTTCAGAATGAGCCTGGTGCTTCTTCAATTTTCGTGAGTTTTGGCGCATTCGCAGTTGTGGCGAAACAAAAAATTGCTCCAACTGCGCATGCGACTTCACATCAGTCTCATTTCGAAGACTTCCGAAGAGAAGAAGATGGCGTCCGTGAACGCCGATTCCTGAATCTGCACCGAGGGGTAAGTAAAACGTTAGGGGCATTTGCACGAGGTAAAATAACATGGCAATTTAGCCCAGGACCCTACAATCTTTTAGCTATAATCTATCAATACTCTTTTATTATAAGCCCCCCACTGATAGGGACAGGGCCACCATCAGGGTGGGTCAGCAGGGAGTCTAATCAGGTACCCCATGGCAGATGGGGAACACTACAGAGGAAAAAGTTTGATTTGCTGGTAGGGTTGCCACCTGGCCGGTATTTTACTGGCCTGGCCGGTAAAAATTATGGTTCATCCCAATGTTATTAATAGGGAAAAAAGATAAATACGTATATAGGAAGGCCGGTATTTTTTTCCAGAAATAGGTGGCAACCCTATTTGCAGGGCAGTAAAGGTCAAAAGACTTGCAGGTAAGTGGACAGAGTTTGGGCAAATTGTGGATGTTTCTGGGCGTGGCCTGATGTGGAATTTGATTGAAAACCCTTCTACCAAACACAAGAATATTAAAGCTGCTGATATTGGTCTTTTAGACTGATTCAGCAGCTTATGTGCCCGTGTGTAGGGGCTTCCAATGGGTCCGCCCAAAAATCGGCATGAAAATCGGAAGGTTTGGTTTTTCATGTGACCGAGGACCGCATCAGCTAGTTGATGTGGCCATGCGACCCATCAGCGCCCATTCTCTTTGTTGTAAGGCCGAACGTTTGGATTAACCCAATATCGCCCTGCCATTAATGGGCATATCGGGAAAATATCCGCTCTAACTAAGTAGTATGGGGCCCCACAATTTTTTAATAGTGGCCCCGGCTATACTAGTACATATAGAAACGCCAGCATTATTACTGAATGTGCATGCCTTTGGTAGCAAAACAGTTAATTGTGAAACACTTATTTTGCCTTTTATTCACCCAAAATGAGCAGATCCATATTTCATGCACAATTACCCCACCACTCGCCGGAGCTGCGTGCCGTGTATTCCGCGGGCTGCAGCGCCTGTTAATACAGACAGGGCAACGAGAGTCAGTGGTTAGTAACTGCGTCGGCTGTCACACACGGGGGTAATTTGCAGCTCTTTCCTCGTCACGGGAGCATTGACCTTGCCAGAATTGCGAAGGTCACAGCGAGAAATGAAAAGGAAGACTTGGGAAAGATTCAGCCTGGAAATAATAACGAGCCCCCCCCCCAACATAGTGTCAGACTTCTGAGAGCGCAACGTCTTCTGTAATGAGCAACAGGTTCTAGCCGCGGGATTAGTCAATTGCATTAGATTGCAAGCTCTGTAGAAAAGTAATCCTTATTATTATTGGTACTTAGAAGCCCTCAGAGTCCCCTGTATATCTCAGCCTGCAGCCTTGTGCCTTTATATGGTCACAGAACAACCCCTCAGTGACTTCTGATATCCTTATCATTTACAGTAGGGGGTACATTATCCCTTATAATACATGAGTGATACTCAGAGTTCCCTGTATAACTCAGCCTGCAGCCTTGTGTCTTTATATGGTCACATAACTCCTCAGTGAATTCTAATATCCTTATCATTTACAGTAGGGGATACATTATGCCTTATAATACATGAATGATACATAGAGTTCCCTGTATAACTCAGCCTGCAGCCTTGTGTCTTTATATGGTCACAGAGCCCCTCAGTGACTTCTAATATCCTTATTATTTATAGTAGGGGGTACATTATCCCTTATAATACATGAGTTATACTCAGAGTTCCCTGTATAACTCAGCCTGCAGCCTTGTGCCTTTATATGGTCACAGAACCCCTCAGTGATGTCTAATATCCTTATCATTTAAAGTAGGGGGTACATTATCCCTTATAATACATGAGTGATACACAGAGTTCCCTGTATAACTCAGCCTGCAGCCTTGTGCCTTTATATGGTCACAGAACAACCCCTCAGTGACTTCTAATATTCTTATCATTTACAGTACTGGATATATTATCCCTTATTACCAATTGCAAATTGTCTTAGCATCTGACAATCTACTATATATTAAAATGTAATTTTAAAGTAAACTTCCCATTTAAGGGCTCTAGAGAACTGGTACAGCAAGTCTTAGTTATTTCTATCTGGAAAGTACATAACATTTAAAGTAAAATATTTCCCACTACTGAGACCCCTCATTTTTATGAGCCTTGTCATCACAAGGAATATTTTCCCTTTTTAAAGCTTTGCTTTGATTAAAGGGGATGGAAAGCCCACAGCTGATTGCTGTTAGAGACGGCTGATGGTTATTCAGAGGGGTTGTGCAATGAGCAGTTTGTGGCCCTTCACATAACAAAGAGCCACGTCTGTGTGGCCCAATCCAATCGCTGCTTTGGGCAGACACAGGCTCTAAAAGTAAATGTCACATTTGCACCCCCTGCTCCTCTCTATTGCCGACTCCAATCTGTCTGAGCGAAAGAGACAGCAGATGAATCAAGCGTTCCATTAAATAAGCCCAGCCACTTGACATAATGCACCTCCCGGTTCCCTTTTAACCCCTTTGCTCCTTTTAAATACACCTTAAGCCTCTGTGCCAAATAATGGTGCATCTGTGGTGCTTGGCTGGACCCCCAACGGCCTAATAATCCTTCCCTGCCACAAAGTTCAGAGCTATCCTGTGTGTCTGGATCATCCAACAGAACTTCTCCTGCAAGTTCTATATTCCTTTAAATGAAATTATTCCGTTACTGTACCTAAATCAACATTAGTGACACACATTACTGGAACTGTTAATGGAAAAATGCACCCTATTAATTACTAGGCTTGTTCTCCATTTAGAGATAGCTGCCAATTGTGTGCCCAGAACATTCCTTCTCTGTATATTTGTATTTATACATATGGGAGGAGGTGCCATATTGATTCCCTTAGACAGTACAGTATGAGGGTATAGCTTATTGTGTGCCCAGAACATTCCTTCTCTGTATATTTGTATTTATACATATGGGAGGAGGTGCCATATTGATTCCCTTAGACAGTACAGTATGAGGGTATGGCTTATTGTGTTCCCAGAACATTCCTTTTCTGTATATTTGTATTTATACATATGGGAGGAGGTGCCATATTGATTCCCTTAGACAGTACAGTATAAGGGTATAGCTTATTGTGTGCCCATAACATTCCTTCTCTGTATATTTGTATTTATACATATGGGAGGAGGTGCCATATTGATTCCCTTAGACAGTACAGTATGAGGGTATGGCTTATTGTGTGCCCAGAACATTCCTTCTCTGTATATTTGTATTTATACATATGGGAGGAGGTGTCATATTGATTCCCTTAGACAGTACAGTATAAGGGTATAGCTTATTGTGTGCCCAGAACATTCCTTCTCTGTATATTTGTATTTATACATATGGGAGGAGGTGCCATATTGATTCCCTTAGACAGTACAGTATGAGGGTATAGCTTATTGTGTGCCCAGAACATCCCTTCTCTGTATATTTGTATTTATACATATGGGAGGAGGGAGGTGCCATATTGATTCCCTTAGACAGTACAGTATGAGGGTATAGCTTATTGTGTGCCCAGAACACAATACATTGGTACATATGGGTGGAAGCTGCCATTAGACAGTCCAGTATGGGGGTATTTGTGTACAAACAGTAGAAATAATTCCATGCAGTTTCCTTTGTACAAAACAGAAACAGCGAATGATGGAATTGGCAGAAGAGCAGAGAAATCTACATTCAGTTGATGATCGGAGATGGTGACACGTCTCAGTCATAATTAGCATTAACGTGCCACATGACAAGCTGTCTAACGACCTGTCATATGTCAAACTCTGGTAAAAAGTCTATTTGAGTCAATCCAATCCTATTGTAACAACCTGAACTGTATAATCCCCAGACTTTATTAGTATTTAATATGGGTGCCACCTGGCCAATATTTCACCTACCAAAGCCCGGGCCAAATCCAAACCCTCACTATCATGTCATTTAAGGGAAAATATATCCTGCTTATAAAAAAAGCTTTTAAAGAGACCTTGCACCTGCTTTCCAATAAGCCCCACCCCCTTTCTTGTCTGTGATTGAGGACTGTGCCACAGAAACAGGGGGAAGCACATAAGCTGCACCCGGGCCGGTCCATTTATTACAGGAGGAATGAGTTAAAGTTGTATTGTGCCTAAATGTCAGATATTAGCATAAAGTATGCATATGGAACAGCCAATCTGACTGATACCACTGTCAGCTTTCCATACAGTTCCAATAGACAATCACACTCCAGGATTTAGCGTTCATATAGGACCAGCTTCAGACTGGCACATGTCGGGCCACTGGTCCTTTTGCCCGCTGCTATATGAATTGCGTGTTGCCTAATAGGGTAGCAAAGAATGCATAAAAATAAAATCTACAGCAGCCAGTAGGCAGGGAGTGTAGATTTAATGATCTGTGGCAGAGGAAGGGTTAAGTTAAAGGGGAACTAAAATATCTATAAAAAAAATTAAAAAGGAAAAATAGTAGCTGATAGGAATGCTATCTATAAACAGAATACTTGGGTTTCAGAAATGGAGTATACTGATTATAACAGTAGCACAGTCATTCCTTTCTATTAAAGGGGGTTGTTCACCTTTAAATGAACTTTTATGATGTAGAGAGTGATATTCTGAGATCATTTGCTATTGGCTTTCATTTTTTATTATTTGTGGTTTTTGAGTTATTTAGATTTTTATTCAGCAGTTTGCAGTTTCAGCCTTCTGGTTGCTAGGGTCAATATTGTCCAAGCAACCATGCATTGATTTGAATGAGAGACTGGACTATGAATAGAAGAGGGACTCAAGAGTAATAAAAAGTAGCAATAACAATACAGAGCCTTTGTTTTTTGGATGGGGTCAGTGACCCCCATTTGAAAGTTAGAAAGGGTGAGAAGAAGAAGGCAAATAATTAAAAAACTATAAAAAAAAGAAGACCAATTGAAAAGTTGTTGTAATTGGCCATTCTATGACATACTAAGTTTACTTAAAGGTGAAGCACCCCTTTTAACAATGGGACACTTTCCAGCTATTTTTTATGAATCAGTTTCCCCTTTAAGGCTCCTGCTGGGTTGAAGCATCTCACCTTGGGGATGGCGCTTGCGATTACCTGGAATTATCCGGAGGCCGCACTTATAGTGTTTGCATAACTTGCATTTTATCATGTATTATAGCAATGGTAATTTAGCTGGATGCTAAAATTGCGTTATCCCTAACGCAATAAATACAGCAACAAAACGCTCCGGGTCCTAATCTGCCTCCTGGCATATACAGATATTTATTTAGATATATTTTAGATTCATTCATTCCTTAGCAAGAGGCTGAACTTAAATTAGCAAATTTACAGGCAACGACATTGCAGTTACGTTTGTAAATGTATTGGCCTAACATCCCATTAAGAAGAAGGACAGCTACAGAGGCAGTTTATTGCCAATAGATTAGCCACAATAGTGCAAGCTATATCACTATATTTATTCTGCAGAATGCTTTACCATACCTGAGTAAACAGCTCTAGAAAATCTATCTGTTTGTTTAGGACAGCAGCTACCATATTAGCTTGTTGTGACATCACTTCCTGCCTGAGTCTTTCCCTGCTCACTCATAGCTCTGGGCTCAGATTACAGTATGGAAGGGAGGAGGGAGCGGTAGAGGGAGAGAGGAGCAAACTGTGCATGCTCAAGCCCTAGCCCTAGAGGTTTAAGCTGAAAACAGGAAGTCTGATACAGAAGCCCATGAGTACACAATAGAAGGAAAGAAATGTGCTGTTTCTTTTGACAGAGGACTCAGAGCAGCATTACTTTGAGGGTTTACTGGTGTATTTATATAGACTTTTCTGATAATGCTTACTTCATTTTAACCTTTCCTTCTCCTTTAAAGGAGAACTAAAGCCTAAAAATTAACATAGCTAAAATTACCATATTTTATATAGTGAACTTATTGCACCAGTCTAAAGTTTCAGCTTGTCAATAGCAGCAATGATCCAGGACTTCAAACTTGTCACAGGGGGTCACCATCTTGGAAAGTGTCTGTGACACTCACATGCTCAGTGGGCTCTGATTGGCTGTTGAGAAGCTAAGCTTAGGGCTCGTCACTAATTATCCGGAAGAAAATGAGGTTGGTCTGTAATATAAGCTGATGCTACAGGTTTGCTGATTATTAAATTCTGATGCTAATTGCACTGATTTCTGTGCTGCCATGTAATAATTATCTGTATTAATTAATAATCAGCCTTATATTGTGACATTTCTATTCTCTGTGTACTGTATATTGTGAGTGGGTCCCTAAACTCAGTAAGTGACAGCAGCACAGAGCATGTGCAGTGAATCAGCAGAAAAGAACTCTATATACTCACCAAACCGCTTACTACGCTCCTCTGCTGACCTGCTACTCAACTCTTCTCTCATTACCTCTTCACACTATCGCATTCAAGACTTTGCAAGGGCTGCACCCCTCCTCTGGAATTCTCTCCCACGGTCTGTCCGACTTTCTCCCAACCTTTCTGCTTTCAAGAAATCTCTTAAAACGCACTTCTTCCGAGAAGCCTACCCTCACTCTGCTTAACTACCAAACGCAACACCACATACAGTACCACATTTCTCACCCACTTAATTCGATCTTGCCCACTCCCACACCTTGTGTATTATTCCCTTCCCTTTAGAGTGTATGCTCTTTTGCATAGGGCCTTCCTCACCTTTTTGTACTTGTATTGATTGTGATGTATGTAACTCCATATGTTCTATGTATATAATTCATGTGATTTAGTTGTATAATCACATTCACTTTACAGTGCTACGCAATATGTTGGCGCTATATAAATACATGTTAATAATAATAAAAAGAAGATGGGGAGCTACTGGGGCATCTTTGGAGACACAGATCTTTACTGCTAAAGGGCTGTGGTTGCTTTGGGCTGGTACAGAAGCCCAAAACATAATGTACAACATTTCTGCCTACTTCTTTGGTTAGGCTTTAGTTCTCCTTTAATGAAAGGGATTTATCTCTCAGACTACTACTAGACACAACTGCACCTAAATGTTTTGGACTACAATTTGTGCATTGTACTTTGTCCTGCTTGCAGAATTAATTTCTTTATATACTAAGTAAATTTCATGGTTCTAAAATGAATTTTATGGGCACAAAAAAGAATTCTGTGAAGAACGAAATCATTTGCAGCCAAAAAGAATAAATCTCATCAGCTGTGAACTCAAGTTTTCTTTTCTTTTTTTAATAAAATCCTGATGTAATGCCGTGCTGCCAGAACTTTCCTTTTATAACACATTCATTGTAGTGCAAATACTTTTTGTGGTGGTTCGTTTTGTGGCAAACGTTTCATATTCCTTCCTATAACTCCCAATGAGAAGAACATCTCGGGGGGGGGGGGGGATTCGCATGTAGATCTGAGAGATGTCTCAAAGGAGATCGGGAAATGAATTGTGACCCAGTAAATATTGTGATCTGAAATGGAACTCAACAAAATGTATGTTGTGGCTATAAAAGAAACAGCTCAAAAACCATTCTGTGGCCAAACAAAACTCATTCTGTGACTGCACAGAAACCATTTTGTGCATCAATTTTAGGACTATACAAATAAATCTGTGTTCTGAGCATGTAACACATGGGGTCCCGTCGTTTCCATGGCTCAATAGACAAAGCGCAGGAGGAATACACTTGATTGATTGACAGAATGAAACAGAAAGAAGAAGACTCGTGTATCCTCGCCCGCCCCGGAATAATTCCCAGTGATTGATGATAGCCCCAGTGTAACTTGCCCTTTACAGCTCTTACCCGGCTGTATATATTATGGGTTATTAAAAGAGGGTATAAATAAATCCTTAAAGTACAAGAATATTTCTCCCCTCCACCCACACACTCTATATTTAGGAATATATTAACTGCATATACCCGGCCTGCTCCTGGCTCCCAATGCACATGCTTCTAGCCGGGGATTCTCCAATAAAATAATTGGAGTGACTTAAAGTAGATTTATCTTTAGGGGCTATGATTCTGCTGCCTATGTATAGGGATATTTAATTTGCTGTTGGCTCTCAGCATAAGAATTGGCCCTTGGAGGGGAATGTAGGGAAAATTATTATGTTGTCAGCTACCAGTAGTAGAAATGCTGGGGGTTGTAGTTCCGGAGAGCTGTAGAGCTACTGGTTGACTCATATAATCCTACAACTATATGTTCCCCACCATCCAGCACTGGAAGGGTTAATTAAGGCATCACTGCCGCTGCTGAGCTTGGTTTCCATGGCGACCTTCAGAGATGAGTTTTGGGGGATCTTTGCATTAGATTTGCAATTTGTCACATCAAAACAGGAGGAATTCAACCCCCCCCCCCTCATAACTCAGAAATGTGTTCTCCTGCCTATGACAGACTCGCTATTTCCAATAATTCCACTGATTTCTGATTGGGCTACAGCCATGGCGGCTCTAGAGGGGATGCTGGGATTTGTAGTCCTATAATAGACAAGGCTACGGGATGCTTCAGAGACAGATAACGTCCTATTATTTGTTCTATATACAGCCTTTGCCTGGCCCATGTGTTTGGAATTAAAAACAAATTGCCAGGGGATTTAAAGGGACAGTATCCTGTTTTTATTTCAGTGCTGTAAGTTTTGTTCCTTAGTTAAAAGAGAAGAAAATACTAAAATTAAATAAGCTTTATCAGAAAGATCTATATAAATACACCAGTAGAAATGCTGCTCTGAGTCCTCTGTCAAAAGAAACATTTCTTTCCTTCTATTGTGTACTCATGGGCTTCTGTATCAGACTTCCTGTTTCAGGTTAAACCTCCAGGGCTAGGGCTTGAGCATGCTCAGTTTGCTCCTCTCTCCCTCTTCCATCTCTGCAGTAATCTGAGCCCAGAGCTATAAGTGAGCAGGGAAAGACTCAGGTGGGAAGTGATGTCACACCAAGCTAATACTGCAGCTGCTATCCTAAACAAACAGAGAGCTTCTAGAGCTGTTTACTCAGGCAAAGCAATCTACAGCATAAATATAATGTTATAGCTTGCACCAGGGGTGTAAATACAAAGGGGGCCCATAAGGCCATAATACATATACAATGTCAATAAATATTGGTAAAATAGGTCAACTTCTAGACATTTTGGTGGCCAGCAGATTTTTG